>NC_143075.1:15491041-15800000 GCF_052426305.1 Pelodiscus sinensis
AGCCTTTCACAGCCAGCCCCTACGTCGCCACCACACGGATCCGAGGCACCGGCGCCAGGAGGCCCTCTCTGCTGAACCAGAGCTGCATGTCGTTTTGTCACGACGGGGAGGCTCCTCAGCCACAGGATGGTCTCCAGCAAATGATTCCAAGCAGGTGTCTGGGTCAGCCGGAGCCCAGCCCTGCCCCGAGATCCTCCTCGGGCAGCCGGAGCCCTGGGGATCAAGGTAAGTGACATCCAGCAGGTGGGCATGAAGAGGGTGCACCTCTGGAGCACAGCTGGGCCTAGCATTCTAACTCAGCTGTCTGTGCAGCTCTCACCAAAGCACCTTGTGTGTAGGTAGTTTATAGGTAAATTAGGAAACACTGGTCAAATCGCAGACAAATCGCAGTGACTAAGTTTCTGCCTCAACATGCCCCCTCCTGGCTGCGTATGGAATTGCAGCCCCCCTCCCTTCTTTTAGCTTGCTTCAGCCAGAAGTGGGGCCGAGCTCTTCAGACAGGCCGCTGTCACGGGGTATGCCCCTGGAATGGGGTACGCCCCCCTCATACGGTCCCGTTGCCCGCTCTATCAGGGTGAATACAATCCCAGCAGTCCTAACATAAAAGTCTATACCCCTCTATCCAGGGAAATACGGCATTACTGTTCTCAACCTAAAGTCCAGGCCCCTCCATCAGGGCATATACGGTACCAGCAGTCCCAATACAAAGTCCAGCCCCCTCCATCAGGGCATATATGGTACCAGCAGTCCCAATACAAAGTCCAGGCCCCTCCATCAGGGCATATACGGTACCAGCAGTCCCAATACAAAGTCCAGGCCCCTCCATCAGGGCATATACGGTATTTGAGGTCTACCTCCGGGAAAGGCCTCTGCCGGCCGGGGGTGATTACCCCGGGTGCAGAAAGCAGTGGTAGGGGGACCCGGGCCCTCCCTCTCCACCGGGTCCCAGCCCAGGGCCCTGCAGGCAGGGACTCTTGCTCCTGCCTGCTCGGTGGGGAATCCAGCCGATACACGCCAAGCTGTGTTTACAATCCCTTGCCCTGGGCTGCTTCCTACCACCCTGGCCCCCCTCTAGTCTGTCCGCCTCGGCGTCGGTCCTTACCGGAGCTGGCGGCGTAGGTGGTCCAGTCCCGCAGGTGGGGTTGGCTGCTGGCTGGACTCCCGGAGGCTGATGTGGGCCCTCACTCTGGCCTTAGCTGTTGCAGGAACACCAGGGTCTGGGCCCTTCTATCCTCCAGCTGCCTCCTTTCATGCCGGGCTCCCTCTGCCTTTATATGCTGGCTCTGCCGGGAGCATGCCCAGCAGGGCTGGAGGGGCGGGGCTCTTTCAGTCAGCTGGGCCTGGGCTACTCCCAGTCCTTCAGTGCTGGGCCCGTTTGCCCCATCACATCCGCTTTGGTGCCACCGTAGCCTTTACTAAAGTCCAGCCTGTAAACAAACCTCCAGCCCAGCTGGGCTCAGCTGGCCTCCTGCACTTCACACGTAAGTCTCATCCTCTACCATTTGCCCCATGCCTTGTCCAGACTCCTGTGCATTCAACAACACCCCCCCCCCCCCCTCACATCGGGGCTGGCAAACTCCTCCCCTGACTCAGGTTTTCAGGCAGGTTCCAGCTCTATAGGGCCCGATCTCAAGTCAGGCTTCCAGCCCACTCCCCCGGTAGCTGCTCTGCTCTGTGTCCTCAGGCTGCTTACCGGAGAAAGGGAAGAGCCCATCGCTTTTCCTTGGGCGTGTCTCCCCACGTGGGCCTCCCAAGGCTCCAGCACTTTATGAAGGAAAACAAAAACACAGGGGAAAAAACCCTAGCACCCACTCCCCTCCTCAGGCTTTATGCGTAAATAGGCCTGGCTCAGCCTTCTGTGGCCTCCAGGTTGGCTTATTGCGTCTCAAGCCCATAGTAGCCCTTTCCCGGCATGTGTGGGGCAAACCAAACTCACTGGACCAGATCTTCAGCTTTCGTAAACCATCGATGGAGCCGTGCCATTGTACACCAACCGGCTCCCGATCCCCTTTGTAATCCTGTCCTGGGGAACCCAGCATTGTGTGTGTTCCAAAGAGAAGGCCCAAGAAAGGGCACAGCCCTGGAGACAGCATGGGAAGCCGTCTATGGCTTGGCCGTTATAGCGTGGTGTCTGTACACTCCCGGGGTATGTCTACACTACAAAGTTAATTCGAACTAACAAACGTTAGTTCGAATTAACTTTCATAGGCGCTACACAAGCGCTCCGCTAGTTCGAACTTAATTTGAACTAGCGGAGCGCTTAGTTCGAACTAGGTAAACCTCACTGTACGAGGACTAAGCCTAGTTCGAACTTACTAGTTCGAATTAAGGGGTGTGTAGCCCCTTAATTCGAACTAGTGGGAGGCTAGCCCACCCCAGCTTGGCCACTCTGGCCAACACCAGGGAAACTCTACTGCCCCCCTCCCAGCCCCGGACCCCTTAAAGGGGCACGGGCTGGCTACAGTGCCCATGCCAGGTGCAAGCCTGCCAGCACCCAGCTAGCAGACCCTGCACCTGGCACGGCTCGAGCCAGCCACCCGATGCTCCCCCTCTTACCGGGACCAGGATGGCGGCTCCAGGGAGCTTGCCCGGGACCGCAAGAGGCGGGCACCCGCCTGGTCTAGTGCGGACATCGTGGACCTCGTCCACAACCTCCGCACTAGGCACAGGAAAGTGGCTGTCTAGGGCAGGAGAGCTGCCAGCCTGGCCACCCAGGAGCAGGTTTGCATGAAAATCAAGGTGGTCCACTGAGACCCCCCGACCCTGAGCCCTGAGCTTACAATGGCCGTACTGGGTCAGACCAAAGGTCCATCTAGCCCAGTAGCTTGTCTGCCGACAGCGGCCAACACTAGGGACCCTGGAGGGGATGGACCGAAGACAGTGACCAAGCCATTTGTCTCGTGCCATCCCTCTCCAGCCTTCCACAAACTTCGGGCAGGGACACCACTCCTACGCCCTGGCTAAGACCACTCCATGGACCCAACCTCCATGAATTGATCTCACTTCTCTTTAAACTCTGTTCCAGTTCTAGCCTTCACAGCCTCCTGCAGCAAGGAGTTCCACAGGTTGACTCTTTGCTTTGTGAAGAACAACTTTCTGTTACTAGTTTGAAGCCTGCTACCCATTCCTTTCCTTTGGTGTCCTCTAGTCCTTCTATTATGGGAACTAATGAAGAACTTTTCTTGATGCACCCTCTCCACCCTACTCATGCTTTTATAGACCTCTATCCTATCCCCCCTCAGTCTCCTCTTTTCTAAACTGAAAAGTCCCAGTCTCTTTAGCCTCTCTTCATATGGGACCTCTTCCAAACCTCTGATCATTTTAGTTGCCCTCCCCTCTCCCACCCTCTCTCTTCCCCTCTCCCACCTCCTTTTCCCAGTCTCCCTGAGTTTTGTTCAATAAAGAGAGATTCTATTTTTGACCACACGTTTTCTTTATTTTGTACATCAGGAAGGGGGGCTAGGGAAGGGTAAGTGGAAGGAGGTGAGGGAGGAATGGGGTACGAGCCCCCGATGGGGAGGACTGGGCTGGCTCTGCGGGCTTCTGGGGGTGGAAGCTCTCCTGCAGCCCCCCAATTGCCTCCTCTCCCCAGATGGCAGCCTGCGGCAAGTGCAGCCGGTCTGATGTCTGAGTGCTGTGATGTGCCCAGTGTGGGCACTCAGGGCACTCCAAGACAGGACTGCTTTGCAAGCGGGGCACCCCTGAGAACTGTCTGTCCGGGGTGGGGGTCGGGTCCCTTTAAGCACAGCCCTCGGCTAGCCTGAGGCAGCAGCTCCACGCTCTAAGTCCTCCTCTGATGCCCTGCCGGCACTGCTTCCGGCCATGCTTAACCCCGGTTCAGGGTCCACTTAATGTGGACATGCTAATTCGAACTAGTTTTTTTAGTCTCGATGCGTTAGTTCGAATTAGCAAAATGCTTATTCGAACTAGTTTTTTAGTCTGGATGCGTTAGTTCGAATTTGCTTAGTTAGTTAGTTAGCTCTAAGTTAGTTCGAATTAGTGCTGTAGTGTAGACATACCCCCAGGGTGGTTGGCAGTTAGTGATCTCCAGCCCTTCAGATTGTCCTGGAGGCTAGAGTCGTCTTTAATTAAAGATCACCATGTGTGAGGAAACCTCCAGGAAAATGTCCAACCAAAACTGGCAACCCTAGCACTACAGGGGGAGGAGGGGAGGGAGAGGAGAAGGGGTCGATGAAAGGTGTGTCACTGTTCCCAGTTGCTTATTTTAAAGCACCAGATAAGCGTCTATCACCCGTAGCAATGTTCTGGCCCCTTTTCTGCCTCACTAAATATTCTGAGCATGCATTGCAAAGTGGCTAATGCTTTCCTGTGTCCCCTGTGAATGGCCAGGCCGACCGCTGCACTTGGGAAGATGTTACAATCCTCGGGATGGATTCTGGATGGAGGAAGAGCAGGCTGATTCTAAGGAGACGTGTTGGCGGAAGGGCGGGGTCAGCATGCATTAAAACGGCCAAGGCCCTGATGCACCTCTCAGCTGCTCTCCTCTTCTGCAATCTGCAACGCCTACTGGCTGCTTGTATGAAGATGGAACACTGCATGCTGAGATAATTAGTTTCCAGAAAAAAGATCCTTTCCTTCATATTGTTCATTATTATTTTTATTATTTTGTGCTGCTGTCATGCCTTTCATCAAAGGGTCACAAAAAGGAAGACTCATAAAGACCTTGGAGATTGGTATCGTCCCCATTCATCACAGGGGGAAACTGAGGCACCAAGCAGCTAAGTCATTTCACTTGTCAGATACAGAATTCAGGAACCCACCGACATCGGCGGGAGCAAGCGAGAGCAGAATTTGACCCCAAGTGTTCTGAAAGTCAGTCCTGAGTCCAACTCCTGCTTTGGCATGTTATCTGAGTGACCCTCAAGGGGGAAACTCCTTGACATGCCAGTGACAGCAGAGGATGCTAAGCAGCCTGTTCCAGGCCCTGCTCTTCACTGCGCTGCTAATTCACTTTGTTCCTGTCTCTTGCCGGCAGAATCTGCCCAGCACCCGTCCTTTACCTTTGAAACGGAGACATCCTCAGACTGGGAAGCCCAGGACCTCGATCTCAGCTCCGTCAGGGGGTGCCCACGCTCCCCCCAGGCCACCTGCAAGGCGGTGGTGAAGGGGATCAGGAGTAATGAGCCTGTCCAGTGGGAAATCACCTTTGACCTCCGGCCCCTGTTCCAGAACAGAGAGAGCCGGGAGAACGGCGATGGGGACCTGTGGAACGAGACCTTCCACCACTTGGCAGCCAAGTCCATCATCCGGGATTTCGAGCAGCTGGCCGAGAAGGAGTGTGAAATCGAACACGGTAATGCCGGCACCCTGGCCAGTGTCCTAGAGCCAGTGTGAACCAGCAGCCATGGTAGTCTCTGTTTCGATTTATAGCAGCTGGGGATCCGGCCCTCAGTGATAGCGTGTTAATACAGGGTCACATAGTGAAGATGCATCGTGGCCAAATGCCGATGCAACATGGGTTGATCTGAGAAGACTCCCTCGAGGCTGGCCGCTTGCCCTCTCAGCTTTTTCCCAGCTCACCTAATTGCTCATTAAATATCCCTGCTGTGTGTTAGCACCCTCCTTCACTTCTCCCCCTCCCCTTCTCCCACACTCCCTGCTACCCACATCAGGCTGCTAGCTATATTTTTAGAGGTTTAGTCACTTGGAGTCGTGAGCCCAAATCAAATGCTTGTAGGCCTGAGAACCCCCAGCACAACACCTGCTGTTCATTCCCCTCCGCCATGGAGTCACAATTTGCAGGGCCTGGCTTTGAATGTAACAAAAGGTTCCCTTCAAATAAGTATTTAGAAGTTTAGACTCAACCAGGAAATCTGTCCCTGATTACTGTCTCCTCGCGGAGCTGTTTGGACACATCTCTGAACAAGTCTATGAATTAGCCAAACCTCCCGGGCTGGGTATCCCTTGATCACAGGTTCCCTTGTGATATTTCTGCTATTTCCCACTTCTAGCAGAGCCAGGAGTGCAGAGAACTACCTTTTCCCCTTTCTGAATGTCATTGTTTCTGCTGCCAGTCCTGGCCCCAAAAATGAGTGGGTTGGGAAAGAAAATGGAAAGTTTTGAGCTTCTTTGGCTGTGGTTTGAGTTTTGGGGTGTTGCAGGGGCAGGGGAGACAGAGGCGCAGCTAGGAGACCAGGCTCGAGCCGGGAATCAGCTGATTCCAGGCGTGCGCTCCGTTCCCTCAGCTGTGCCTCTGCTTTTTAAATGTATTAAGAGCCTGGCAGCTCTATTAGACAGTCCCTTGCCCCCAAAGCAATCTCTCCCCTCCTTTCCGTAGGTCATTTCCCCTGTGCTCAGCTCTGCCTCTGCTGCCCCGAGAAGAAGTTCCAAACTGGCCGAGCGGCTGGAGTGCTTCTCTCTGGGCTGTCATTTTGGGCTTGCTTGCTTTTGTGTGAGTTCAGCGCTCAGGAGCTGAATCGAGAGGCCCTGGACTATGTGGTCTCTGGCCCTGGAGAATGGCGCTATCGCCACAGAACAGGACTCTGGCTTGCAGCAGCTATAGACATCTCCCCAGGCTGCCCCACGCCACTGTGCCTTGATCTGGCCCCAGAGGGACCACCGCTCTGGGCAAAGGGTCAGTTCAGCCCAGGGCCTCTGCTAAGAGAGCCAGTGCGTGGCTTGAAGACCGTCAGTGGCTTTTGTGATCAAAGCCCCAGGAGAGGGCTCATGAATTGTAACCTGACCTCTCTCGTCCAACAGGGTCCGGGAGGCGGTACCAGGTAAATGCTGTTCAGACCAGCAGAGCCTGCAATGTCATCAGCAAGTACACGGCCTTCATCCCGGTGGACCTGAGCACTGGTGGCTACCTGCCCACTGTGGTTGAATACGCCAATGCAGGTAACAGGACCCTCCAGCATAGCGCTGTTACCAGGCTGGGACTGGCATGCCTCCCACGCTCCTTGCCAATCCCCTGAGCCCCCTTGCACAGGAGTGTGAGGGAATATCATACCGGAAAACAGGATCAGACAGCACCTCAGAGCTTGGGCAGGGCAAGATCAGACCCGCCAGTGTCGGTAATAATGACAAAGCCATTCGCTTCTCAGAAGTTTAGGGCAGCTGGGCCCTGGCTCTCCAGCTACTCCAGTGAAGTTCTCACGTAGCCTGGCCTAAGTGGTTCTCAGATTTGGGCTATGGTTGATCTCTCCTTTGGGTCCACTTCGCATTGTCTGGCTGAATCCAGCATGGGCATCAAGGGTGTGTTGACCTAACTTGGAGGCCAGGAGCTTTTCTCTCTACCACACAGACCTGACTGACCACAGCCAGCTTGGGGCCTGGAAGTGAAGGGGTCTCTGTGATTGGGCTCTTCAGAAGGCCCACGGCCTACAACGAAGGGTTTTTGCAGCTAGGAAGGGGACATCCTGGATTGCTGAGCAGAAGCGTGACAAGCGTACGTCAGGTCTTGAGTGCCTGTGGCAAGTTAGGGGAAGGACGGGTTCTCAGAGGGCTCCAGACTCTTAGCCATAGAGTGAGAGCTGAGGAAGGAGTTCCTAGGCCAGACAGGAGTACAGTAACCAGTCCCAGGGTGAAGGAAGGTGCTGTTGCTAACCCGGGAAGCCATGAAGTGGCTGAGTTCACCCAATTCACTCTATCACCATCCTGTTTGTCCATGGGGAATGGTAATGCTGGGAATCCCCTTTGTTCACCTCAAGGGCCCGCGTCCAAACAAGGCAGCCAGCGGAGCTCAAGCTCAGGGAGCAGAAGGCACCGAGTTTTCTCCATCGGACTCGGCCGCACACAGTCGACTTGTGGCCAGGATGGAGCAGACGATGGATTTTACGGCATGAGTAAGTTCGCAGCCCTTCCGTGCCTCAGCTCTGTAACAATTGATCTCAGTAGATTAGAACCCCGGGCATGCTCTTGCATAGCACGTGCATTGACGCCTGCTAGCATCCCTCTGCTTTTTGTGTCTCTGGCCTTTTTTTTAGCACTTGCGGCTGTTTCTTAAAGGGAAGTAACAATGTAGGATAGATACTGGGAGCCTGATTCTGCTCTTGCTTTCACCGGTTTAAATGAGTAATTGTAGTGACGCCAGTGGCATCAGAGTGGTATAAAACGGGCATGAGACCAAGTACCAAGCCCTCTGAGTGCTTAACAGCAATCACTGTAATTTGTGCCTCTGAGTGAGCCAGATCTGTAAAGTGAATGAGTTTATTTTGTGTTATTTGGGCCCCTCTGTACATCTGGCAGGACCAGAAAGAGAGTGCAGAGGTGACCAGGAAAATGAGACATTTTTAGGCAGTGGGAAGGCAGGTTATTAATGAGTGTTAAATGTTTGTGGTGGGATTCTGGTGAAGGTTTGGGTCTGTGATGTTCACTCTTGCTGTCCAGATACTCTCTCCATCTGCCCAGCCAGTTGTACCACAGTTGGTCAGCAAGTTCCCTTTTGATCTTTCCCTGAAAGCCAGTTATGAATCCGGGAGGCAACTTGCTCCCCATAGGACAATAGAAAACCTCCTTCCACCTGTCTCAGAACACACCCAGCCAAAGCCTCAAAGTGGGCCCTTGATACGATTGCATTTGTGGAACAGGCTTAAGTTTTGGTGGCTGGCCTTACAATTTCTGGCCTGGTTCCACCAGCAGCAGAGAGTTGAACTCCTATCAGCAATGGCAGCAATTTCAGGATGAAATCCTGACCCTAGTGAAGCCAATGCGAGTTTTGCCATTTACTGGAATTGGGCCAGGATTCCATCCCAGGACTCGGTACTCTGAGTACCACCAGGCCAACAGCCATATACCTTGAGTTACAATGCCCTGACGCTCCAGGGCAGATGAAGGCAGTCTATTTGGGCTGTATCCTACCATAGAGTCGTCTCACTCTTCTCTATGGCAAAGACAATGTCTCTTTGGAAAGGAATATACTCAGCTACTGTCAGTTGAAAAGTCTGATGAGTAGCAACGTCCACCTATAGAAATAGGGCATCTAGAAAATAGCTGATTCTGAAACTCTCCACTTACGAGAAGTAACTCTGGCTGATGCACTGAGGTTACCTGGCAGCCATAAAACAGGGTACATGAGGACCTGAGCCAGCTGTAATTAGAGACTAGGGGACTTCAGACATGGACTGTCTCTGTAAATCTCCTGGTAATGAAGATAAGTTAGGTTGGGCTGTGTCTCACGCAGTCATGACTGTGGCTGAATTTAAATCATGCTCTCGCGCAGGGGCGAGAGATTTGTGTGGAAAGTAACGGCACTGAAAAATATGTTTGCTCTCAGAATAGATCTAGAATCAGCTGTGGGAGGTCTCTGCAGAGGTCTTGTCCAGGGGACCGCACAAGAACGTTTTGAACGAGCAACACATCCAGCCATTGTTATACAGCAGTGGTTCCTAAACTTTTCGGCATCACGCCCCCTTTTTGATTTTTGAGAACCCCCTCTCCCGCCCCCCATAGCAGCAAAAAAAAAAAGGAACTGACCGGGGCCGAAAAACAAAAATAGCCGCTGGAGGGGGAGGGCGGAATGGGTCGCCTTGCACCTCCCCCTGGAATTTCTTCATGCCCCCCAGTTTGAGAACCCATGTTATACAGTAATGCAGGCATTTCTGTGATCAGCGCCCGCTGGACGGGAAGAGTGGCCGTTGGCCATCCCCTCTGATATGTATTGGAACATAATAAATGCAAACAACAAGCTGGAGCCCTAGCTTTGGAAACAGGTTGGGCTTTATTGAAGTCAATAAAGAAAACAGTTCAAGTTATTCACATCAGTGACACTTCGTGGATACACTGGATCTGCCAAGCTGGAAAAGCTAAGTAATCAGCTCTTGATCATTAGCGCTGTCCCAGCGAGTACTCCAAGTTCCCTGGCAGCACAGGGTGGCTGTGGGATGCATTGAGAGGATGAATACAATAGCTTGGATACTAAACATTTCTAAGACACTAGCTGTTTTTCTGTCACAGAGAGAGGAGAGAAAACCACCATGGCAGGGAATTTAAAATGCCAAACCAAACAGGTGCAGCCGGTAACGTGTCTGATGATGCTGTAACTTGCGTCCCGTTTTCTTTACGTGCTCAGATAATTCACAGTTCTCAGTCCATTTCCTCCCTCCCCCCATGTTTATTTCAGAGTTTGAGGCTTATCAATTCTAGATTTTTTTCCCCTCAGAATGAATGAAATACGGACTGGCTCGGAATATGCATTTCTGTGGCCCCTTCCATGCCAGGGGTCCCGAGAAGCTTCCAAACTGTATCGTTTCACTGGTTAACCATTGGAGAGTTGATGCAGATCAGCAGGAGCTGAGGTCCCAGCAGGGCTGTGGTCCTGCTGCCCCAGTGGGGCAGGGATCCCACCTGCCAGGCATGGAAGGGGCTGCTCCAGGCAGGGGTGGCCACAGTTGGGGTCCTGCCAGCCAGCCTGCTGTGGGCAAGGGCCTCCTCCAGCCCAGCTTGCCCAGCACAGGCCAGCCTGCGGTGGGCAGAAGGTTCCTCCAGCCAGCCCCTCCATTGGTGGGGCTGCTCCGGCTTGGTTGGCCCACCACAGGTGGGGGGCTGGTCCAGCCCAGCCTGATGTGACTGGGGTCCTGCCAGCTGGGTGGGGGGCTGCTCCAGCCTGACCCGCCACAGCCAGGGTCCTGCTGGCTGGGCTGCCACAGGTGGGGGCTCTGGCCAGGTCTGGCTCTCCACTGGGGTTTGGACAGGTCTGGTTAACCGGCTAATGCTTACCAGGTAACCGGTTAACCTTTTACATCCCTACCCCAGAGCTCTGGTTGTCTTAAGCAGAGCTGAAGGTCCATGGAAGGAGCCCATCAGGCTCCAGGAAGAGAAAGCAGCTGTGGCAGTGCGAAGGGACGGCGGAGGCTGGATCCAATGGTGATGACGGGGGTGCTGCAGGCTGTGGTGAGGGGCGAGATGGAGGTTGCCGGGGATGTGGGGGCTGGAGGGGGAAGCAGTGGTCTCTGTACAGGGGTTAGGGTCTGGTGAAGGTGGAAGAGGGGTCCCAGGGTGCTGAATGTGCTCCGCAGAGCTATCACACCGTGGAACCCTGACACGGGGCTTTCCCACGCCACAGCTCGGGGGAGCCATGGCGACGGCTTGGTGCTGGAGACGGGTGAGGAAGGTGGCTGCATCCTCCGCTCATGTAAACCAGCAGAGCTCCATCGACACTGATGCAGCTACCCAGGTGACACCAGCGGAAGGTCTGGCCAAGCCCCAGTAACCGGGGGAGGGGGCGATGGTACAGGCTGTTGCGGTGCTGAGGGGATGAACCAGCTAGCAGACAGGCTGACAGTGCTGGCTGTTATGGAGGAGGATGGTCATGCTGAAGCCAAGGGGGCTTGATGTGACCCTCACGGCAAGGCCAGGTCACACTGACACAAGACGGTAATGACATTGACGTGGAGAAGAGTGATGTGGCCATTGTGCTTTTGCTGTTGCAGATACAGATGAGAACAGCCTGTCGCCCTGCAGCACGCCTGCTTCCTCCAGCTGGGAGCGCTACCATTTCCCAGAAGGTAAGGACAGATGTGCACGGGATTTCTCAAGGTTCCGGTGACACCGCTTCATCCAACTGAGATTTTGAACTGAGCTGAAAATTAAAAAAAAAAAAAAACCCAAAACCTGCCAGGATCTGAGTTCAGGGTTCTGGGTTTCTCCTGCCAACGCTGCTCACATCCAATGGCAGGGCAGCCTTTTTCTGCGCTGGGCCAGAGGTAGGCAAACCTCCAGCTGTTACAGAGAGAGCTTGGACTTGTGAAGGCAGGTCTTCCTTGGTCCATGCCTGAGAAAATGACTTTCAGCTCCTGCTTTTTCAAATGTATCTGCTGGTAAACCTGGTATCAGTCTATGGCTTTGGCTGGTGAATCGGGCTCTTAAGTGAATCATATATATAGTAGCCCAATGTCTGTGACTCTGTAATGCTGAAACACTGGCTGTTCCCTCTGGGCGGCGCTATTGCCTCCCGCCGTGGCGCTCGGCTGACTTCTGTGCCACTCAGCCGGGCCGCCACACGGGAGCAAGCAGCACAAGCAGCCGTTTGGGCCCCACACTCCCCATGGGGAGTGCGGACCCCAAACAGCCGCTTGCGCCGCTTGCTTCCATGTGGCTGAGTGGTGCAGAAGTCAGCCGAGCGCCACGGCGGGAGGCAACAGCACCGCCCAGACGGAACAGCCAGGGGGCGGGGCCTAGACGAGCGTGCGTCTCTGATGTCAGGAAAGGGTGCCGGATTCAAAAGGAGGAAAGCGGAGCAGACACAGAGGACGCGGAGGAGACAGAGAGGAGAACGGAGGAGGCGGAGGACAGCGAGAGAGAGAGTGAGAGAGAAGCAGCAGGAGGAGGAGAAGAGGAAGGGAGAGTGAGAGGCAGGAGGGAGAGATGAGAAAGAGAGAGAGACGGAGAGAGAGGCAGGAGGTGGACCAGAGCTGAGAGAGAGAGAAATGGCGAGGCAGTAGGAGAAGAGAGAGAGAGGCTGTTTGCGCTGCTTGCTCCCGTGCAGCAGCCCGGCTGAGCGGAGCAGAAGTCAGCCGAGCGCCACGGCGGGAGGCAAAGGGGGGCGGGGAGGTGGCATACACGCCCATGGGGCGGGTCTGGACAAGCGTGCATCCTCGATGGAGACAGAGGAGAATGGAGAGAGAGTGAGAGGCAGGAGGAGGAGGAGAAGAGAAAGGGAGAGTGAGAGGCAGGAGGAGGAGGAGAAGAGAAAGGGAGAGTGAGAGACAGGAGGGGGAGAAGAGAAAGAGAGAGAGGCAGAAGGCGGAGGAGAACTGAGAGAGAGGGAGCGAGAGACCGGAGGCTCAGGAGAGAAGACCGATGTGGAGGAGAGACCTGAAAATCCCGTCTTATGGTGGGTTAATTGGCTAGTTATTTAGAATTACTTTGGCCAACATTTTTTAAACACTAGTGCATAAATTTAGAGACCTAAATCCATAGTTGGGCCACTAAATCAGATTTCCAGAGGTGCTAAGCATACAACCTCTCACAGGTAGCCTTTCATAGGAAGATCTCAACATTTTTTGGTGGCAAAGTATCACTACCTCTATTAGATGGATGAGGAAATGGAGGCCGAGAGCGACAACGTGACTTGTCCAAGTTCACAAAGCAACTTAGTATGAAAGCCAGGAATGGAATCCAGGAGCCCCGCCGCCAGCCAGCGCTCCCTGGACTGTCTGATTAGCTCTTCCTTGACACCAGATGGTTCCTCATTTCACTCTTGGCTCTGTATTTCTCCCCAGCTCCGCTGCAGAGTCCATCGGCTTCCTCTGCTCACTCCCAGAAGACCATCGATACCCTTTTTTCTGCCAGGTAAGGGACAGCAGAGCATTCCCTGACTCAGTGAGACCTCCTGGCCACAGGATGCAGGATTCCACTGCACAGTGTTTTTTCCGGGCTGTCGGCTTGACAAAAAGTTTCCACACAAGGCTCCCAGGGGCTGTGACCACATTGGGCAGCTGGTTGCATGCCAGAAAGGGGATTAGGAACGGGAATTTCACTGACCACCCTACAGCCCACTCCTGCTTTGACGTTATGACACTTTTGGCTGGTTTCCCGGGGCAGGCAGACAACGTGAGACTTGTCTGTGCAGAAGGGGAAGAATCTCCAACATCAGAAGCAAGGCTGGCGTTGCAGTCTAGCACAGAAGAAAAGGAGGGAGGGTCTGAGATGGGCTGGGTTTATTGTATGGGAAGCCAGCTGAATTGATGGCTGGCAGCCAGACGGAGCATGTTTCTCTGACGGCTGCATTACTACAGGGCGCCGTGTTTCAGCTACTGGGAAGCTGAGAGGCGATTGGTTAGTGGGAGGAGATGGGGCTGAGAGGCAGGTATGTAAATGCCTCCTTTGCTCTGTCCTGACACAGATTGACCCTGAATAAAACCCGACTGCTGACTCGAGCGGCCAAAGGTTTCATGAGTAAATCTCCAAGCCGGGTGAATGAGCCCAGCTCCGAGAGCAGCAACGAGAGCACTGACTACCTACCGCTGGTAAGCAACCAAACCAGACCTGGCTGTGGTTGCTGGGGCCATATAGGATCCTAAAACTGGAAGGGACCTCGAGAGACCATCAAGTCCAGTCCCCTGCCCTCACGGCAGGACCAAGCACCATCTAGATCATCCCTGACAGATGTCTATCCAACCTGCACTTAAATATCTCCAGAGATGGGGATTCCACAACCCCCCTTGGCAATATATTCCAGTGTTTAACTACCCTGACAGTTAGGAACTTTTTCCTAATGTCCAACCTAACCCTCCCTTGCTGCAGTTTAAGCCCTTTGCTTCTTGTCCTACCCTCAGAGGCCAAGGAGAACAATTTTTCTCTCTGCTCCTTGTAACACCCTTTTAGGTACTTGATATATCACAGGGTGATGGGTGGTGGAGATGGTGGCTTTGAAAGCCTTTGCTCAGGCTCTTCTCCCTTCACACACACGGCACACCACACCCAGACTCCTGACAGCATCAGTTCTGTCAGTGGGCACCCAGCCCAGCCCCCACCCACAAATTCTCCAGCCCCCTGAGTTGGTCACATTAGCCTGGAAAAGTTCCCTGAACTGAAGGGGGGAGGCCAAAGCAGAGAGCACTGCCAAAGGGGTCCAATGGGGCCCAGCTGGGGCCACCCCTCTCTCCGGCAACCCTTTGGGCCCAGAACTGTGGAGGGGAAACTCCCCGATTTGGAGGGCACTAGGGCCCAGGGGGAGCCCCTCCTGTCAACCTGCAGCCCTGGGTGCATATGGAGTGGATTCTTGGAGGGAAGGTTGCTCCAAAGCCCTGGTTGGGCACACGGACTGGGCTCTTCCCCTGGGCCTTACATCAGCACCTCCCTAAGGAAGAGTTATGCCTCTCCACAGGTGTCCCTGCAGTTGGCCTGTGGTGCCTTCCTGCTGAACCCAGCCTTCTGCCACGCGATCAGCATTCCCATGGAGAAGCTGAAGTGGACGTCTCCGTTCACCTGCCACCGGGTGGCTCGTAGCCCCTCCACCAGCTCCTACAATGCTAAGAAGCCAGGCCCGCTTCCGGAACCCAAGAGCCCTGGATGCAGCCAGCAGCTGCTGGCGCCTCACGATGAGAGCTCCTCAGACAGAGACTCCACGGGTGGTGCAGCGCTCAGTGGCTACGGCCAGGAGCCAGGAGAGGCGGGCCGGCCTCGCCACTTCTCTGGCAGCGCAGTGGAAAGCCTGTCAAAGGCCCTGAAAGCCGAGAACGAACTCTCCCCCCCTGCCATCACCATCCGCCGCTTCTCCTCCCCCGAGAGCACCCAGTCCCCTCGGGAGCTGCAGAACGATAGCGGCAGAGGCTCCAAATCGGACAGCTCTGAGCTGCAGTCCCTGCTCTTTGATATTGAGCTACATCAGTGGGCTGAGCCCGAGGGGATGCTCTGGGCCACCGCGGTAGCCCTGGCCTGGCTGGAGCACAGCTCAGCCTCCTACTTCATCGAGTGGGAGCTGGTGGCTGCCAAGGCCAGCATGTGGCTGAGCGAGCAGGAGTTCCCAGAGGGCCGGAGCCTGGGGGCTGTCAAGGCCGCAGCCCGGCAGCTGTTTGTTTTGCTCAGGCACTGGGATGAGAACCTGGAGTTCAACTTGTTGTGCTACAACCCCAACAATGTGTAGGAAGAGGTGGTGGGGAAGAGGGGGCTCAGGCAGTCATCTGAGAGCACCTCTGGGGCACAGGGACTGGTCCTTACAGAAACCCCGTCTAATGGCTGAGTTCCCCCATGACAGCGCCATGCGCCTATATTAGAACGCGTCTTTCTGTGGGTCAGAAAATGACCAAAGTCATTCAAACCCCAGCACTAAATCCTAATTACTAGAAGACTTACCCACCATTGCCCGGCTCCTTCAGGGCAGGGGGGCTGGTGGTGTGGGGGGGAGCGCAGGAGTCAGGACAGGGCCTTGGGCATGTGGGTGGACAGGGCAGGAGGCTGTGGGGGTGAGAGAATGAGGGTTGGGGGTGAGGGGTCCCATAGGATGGGGCCTTATCTCTCCCCCCCCCCCCCCGGCCAGCATGAGCCTTCTGTCTTCCCCACAGCCCTCCCAGTTGCCAAGGGCCTTCTGTCTCTCTCCAAACTCCCGGCCTCCACGGACCTTCTGTTTCCCCCTCCCCTCAGCTGCCAGGGGCCTTTTCTCTCCCCTGGCCCCTCCAGCGCTGTAGCCAAGGGCAGGGTTTGAGGCAGGGAGCTACTCACTAGTGCGCTGGCAGGCAAGATGGCAGAGCCCCCACGCCACCAGCTGCTCTCTTGGTAGTGCGGCTGACCCCACGGGCTACACTGCAGTATAGCTCTCCCTTGCGGGCTCTCTGCCCCCAGGGGCCTCTCTCAGTATCACGTCCCTCTGAACAGCCTTTTCCTTTCCATGTTATGGAAAACAGTCCCATTCCTGGCTTTTCCCGTTTTCTTGGCACAACCAACCCCTGACCTTGCTTTAAGTTAGGAGACGAGGAAGCCACCTCCCAAAAGTGGTGGTCCTAGTTCTTACCATTCAGGTGGAGTTCTTGAAATGACAGACAGACAGACAGATACACATCTCTAAAATATCTAGACAGATTATTGCAGTTGTTGTATAAGCAGGATATGAGTCACCTGTGGCATTCACTACTGCAGGATGTTATTAAGGCCAATATCCAAACACAAGGATTATGCAATGCTTTGACTAGGACCAGCATCTCCAGTTACACTAGGTACTGGGCATCTTCAGTTGGGTTCATCTGATTCCCAGTCCCAGAAAGAGAATCCCAGATCATCACTCAACCATCCTCCCCCTTCACGCTGGCCAGCCATTCCCTTTTCACCCAGTCGTCATCAATCCTGTGTTCTTCTCTGCACACAGAGCATTCCCAGCCCTGATTCATCATTCCCCAGTCTGCATCGAGAGTGTGTTATCCCGCCGATGAACATGTGCCTCTTGTCTGAGGATTTCTGTTTGAGCAGCCGTGCTGCCTCGTAGGTCAGGGTTATTGGAAATCCAGACTGTGATCATCTAGCCAAGCAGCTTTGGATATCCTGGCCTGAGTTCCAGGACAGTTTTACAGGCTGATTCACAGCTGAGAACGTTCCCTAGAATCTTTTGCACACAGAAGGGGATGGGCTGGGGCCAAGGAGGAATGCAGGAAGTGGATTAAAGTGAATCCATTTCCCAGACACTTTCAGGCCCAATGTAGCACAGCTAGTAGAATGCCCCCTGGATTAGAACAGTTAAAGCTTTTTGTTCCCAGCAGTGCCTTGAGTACATTTCCCCTACCAGGGCAGGAGCTATGAGACTATTACATTTGATCTGAGCTAAAAGGTCTGGCTAATGGGTCTGCATTGTATCTATGTGTTCAAGCCCATGCCACTTTGCCCATGGCTTTCAAGTATGTGTTCTTTGGCCAGGTCTACACTAAGGGAGAAAGTTGACTGAAGATATATAACTCCAGCTACATAAACAATGGAGCTGGAGTCTATGGTCCTTATGCCGAATTTCTGTGGCATTCCCACAGTGGGAGGTCTACAGAGAAACTCTCCCATTGACTTCCCTTACTCCTCACGACCCGTGGAATATTGGGGTTGATGAGGGTGCCGACAGCAGACGACTGAGCAGGTCCTTACTAGACCCGCTAAATCGAACCCCGAAAGATCGATCTCCAGAGAATCGATCCCCGGGTAAGTTTAGACAAGGATTTTGTGACCCTAATGTAAAACAGTCTGCTGCCCCATTGAAAGCGTCTGTTCACCATGCTCAGGTAGGTCCAGGGTTTGGTGGCGCTCTTTTGCCATCGGACTGGCCGCCTTTTCACTCCTTCCCATGCAGACTGGTGAGTGCCACTTTCTTGCGCCTACTGCAGTTTTGTGGCAGAATCCTACATCCCTTTGCAGAACTCATAATACCCCACTTGAGTGTTTGGGCAAAGCTCAGCGCTGTCCGGCATTCCCCCTGACTATGTCATTTGAACAGCTTGGAGTCTGTCATCCTTCCTCTAGCCTTGCTGCTGAATTTGTTTCCATCCTCGCAGTGCTGTGTTTTGACTTGACTGCCATACCCCAGCACTGCAGATGACAGACAGCATTTGTGGATACCTACCTCCGTTCTTCTTAATACAAAGTGACAGCTGAGAGCAAATTGTATTGACAGACCCTTTTTGAGTGCAATTACTCATCAGGAACCATTCTGAATCAGTTATTCATAGTGGAAGGCAACTTTAATCCAGAGATTCCTCTACTTTGCCGCATTACCAGAACCACTCCCAGTATCTGTTGCGAATGCCAATAACCCACTTTGGTTGACAGTCGTCAAAAGCATATTAATTAAATGAAATCCATTACAACCTCCTTAATTCAGAATAGATTGAAAATTAAGACCAGATTCTGCCTGTGGGTCCAGCAATTGAACTCGCTGAGGTCAATGTGCATTTGGGCCCACAGCTCTAAGAGCGGAGTATGACCCACGACAAACCATTCAGCACAATTTGATTGTCCTAATAAGTGGGCACGCAGTGGTGGCTGTCTCATTGGTAGGGACAGATGGGGTAATTTCTACACAGGGAAGTGGGTGATGCTCTAACATCAGGGTGTTTCCTGCATCCAAATTTTAGCCTGAAGTTCAGGAAAACAGCCCTATTCAGGACAATGCGTAAGCATGTGCTTAGGTCCCACTGAGAAACACAGAATATCAGCACTTGCATCTCTGTATCTGGCCACAAAGAGTTGGAGGTCTTGGAAGATATGTCATTGGGTGAAAACAGCTAACGATTTGAGGCTGGCGGGGGAGGGATTAAGTGGTTGAAATTTCCCACCTAAACGTTTTCCCTTTGAAAAGCTGATTGAGTTAAAGTTGATGTTTTGGTTCTTCTTTCCCCTCCCCCCACTCTCACATTTTCATAGAATCACAGAATGTTAGAACTGGAAGGGACCTTGAGAGGTCACCAAGTCCAGTCCCCTGTCCCCGCGGCAGTACCAAGCACCATCTGGTCCATTCCAGCCAGGTATTCATCTTAAAAATATTGAATGATGGAGATTTCACAACCTCCCTCGGCAATTTTTTTCCAGTGCTTAACCACCCTGACAAAGTTTTTCCTAATGTCCAACCTAAACTTTCCTTGCTGCAATTTAGGCCCATTTTCACCCCTCCCCATTTTTTCCCTTTGGAAGGAGACAGGAGAGGTACAAAGAATGTGAAAACATGAGGCAGAACCAACTTTTCACAATTTGTGTTTGTTTTGCAGCTGGACATATGGAGAAAGCAGAAGTGTGAGGCTTCCCCTCCCGCCCTTTGGAATCCAAATTTGGAAGTTTCCCATGGGAAACTGCCATTTTTCAACCCAGAAATACTCAGTGGGCATTTCTTACAAGGAAGCTTGTTGGTTTCTGGTTCAGCTTGGAGGGTCAGAGCTGCTTTTGTCACTAGAGCAGTTACAAGACATCCCTCACCTTTCTTGTTGTAAAATCCAGGACAAAGGTGTTTAGTCCACTCAGGCGGAAGCAGGGCCAGCCCACAACATTTTGGCACATGAGGCGGGGAGCTCAAATGATGCCCCCATGCTCCCTTTGCTCCTGCCTGCCTGTTATGTCTCGTGTCCTCCTTCCTCCAGCACAGCACTCCCCCATCTCTGTGCATCTAGAGCAGAGAGAATACACATGCATCAGCAGCAGACACAATCTTCTACACTCTGGGTCCTAGTGGCACCCCTCTTCCCCAACAGTCTGGCACCTGAGGCGGCCGCCTCAGTTTGCCTCATGGTAAGGCCAGCCCAGGGCGGCAGGAGTGTGTTCCACTACGAAATCTTTCCAGGGTCTTTCCTAGTTATGCTTCAAACTAGTCTCTGAACCCACTGGAGTCCCTTGTGGGGCACCAGGCCAGGAATTGCAGCAGACGCCCCGTGTCATAGGAGAGGAGCCCTTCCAGGCAGGTCAGCTGCTCCGCTTGTCTCAAGAACCCCATCACGGAAGACAGGGGACTGAAGCTTAGCTGTTTATGCAGCTGTTAGCCTGTTCCTCGGCCAGCTGGCTCCGTGACATGGTATCAGTGTGCAAGGACCCAATTCCAGGCCATGTGATGCGAGTCTGAATGCCTCTTGGTAGGTGGCGTGACCTGACCGGTTTGTGATATGGTTTTGCACCATCTTATCCTCTCACCTCATGAACCTGTTCTCCTAGGCCAGCCCCATGGCCCAGCTTTTGTCAATCAATGCAAACCATCCCACAGTGTCTCCTTTGTGCCATGGTGGTGAGGGGAACCTGGCTCTCTTGGCAGATCTAGCCAAGCCAGTGGGTAAGTGAGGTCCAGACCAGTGGTCCAGCGCATGGGGCAGGGGCTGTGCACTTGTGAAATGCAAAGGCCTGAGGTGTGCACTTAGGAGATGCATGTCTCTGATTCACAGGCCCTGGGGTGGTGTCATGATAGCTCTGTCTACAATGCTGCACTCACTGAGAGCAGCTTATTTCTATGCACTCAAGGCTTCCAGGTTATGAGCTTTTCATGATAATTTAAAACAGCTTTGCAGTTAAGGATTTAGCAGGTATTTCCTACGGGAGTCACATTCTCATTGCACATTGCACACAGCCCAGGAGCTCCAGAGAGCATACAGACCTTGGAGGAGTAACCTCGCCAATCACCAGAAACCTCTTGCTGCAAAAATCCGTCTTGGGATACAGCATTCAGACTCTCCACAGAGCATGAGCCTCGCTGGGCACAGATAGTCACACAGATGCCGTACCCTGTTGCATAAGGACCAGTGCAGCGTGTGTGGACTGTTCAAACCAGACAGTGAAACATGCACCTTCTGGAGCATGTTATGCAACAGCACCAGTGTATGGTAACACAGGAACAGTTTTGATGAGTGTGGATGGCGGCTTGGCTTCGCCCCACAGCAGTTCTGGGAACGGGTGCATCATGCCTGCGACTTTTGGCCCCATGTCACTTTATGTTGGTAGGCGGGGGCTGCATAACAGCAGGCTCTCCCACCACTCGGCCCTGTTCTCGGAGATGCCGGCAACGCAGCAGTGTTCAATATGCATGTGGTCACTCCAGTGTCACTAACCCCCAGGGAAGGGGACCTTGAATCAGTGTGCAGATATCGTTTGGGGGGTAATTAGTGGGGCTTTTTATTTACCCACAAAACCTACCTCTCTCTTTTGCCTTTTTTCAACCCACCCCACACACCGGCAGGCATCCATCCTTCAGAGCTGTGACTCCAATATTAGCAAAGCCTTGACTCAGATTTACCATGGGGCTTGACTCAGCCCTCCCCTTCACTGATTGACCATTAACCAAGCTGGTTCCAATCAGGTCTTGGAAAAAAGATACTGAAGCAGTGGAGATTTGAGCCACTTTAAGGCTTAGTTCTGCCAACCTGCAAACATTGGACTGTTCCCCTTAAGGCAAAAGGCTCCCAATTCTGTTGTCTCATGTTCAGTTTTGGTATCAAACCTTCATACCAGCCAAGGTACCACTCAACAGTGTTAGCCTGGACAGGATGTACTAAGGCCCTAGCTGTTGATTGACCATGTTGGTAAAGAGAGAATTTTGCCTGTTTGTTCAGGTGAGTGTTTAAACCAGGGGTGGAGGAAGAGATTCTCCACATTCCCCTCATTCACCAGAGACTTGGGGGTCCAGGCTAGTAGATTTGGTGTGCTCCAGCCCTGAGAGGGAGGCTGGAGAAGCAGTGCTGGCTCCCCAGTGCTGGAGGGAACCCCGAGCCTCAGAGCAAAATCCAGGCAAGCTGAAGGTTGCATCCAGCCCCCAGGCCTTCGGCTCACCACCCCGGATTAAACCCTGCACCACTTAATGCCTTGCCAGCTGCCACCATGAAGTCCCCTAGGACAGCCTCAAGGTTTTGATGTTGATTCTAGCCTCATCTCACAATCACCAAGATAACTGCTCTCTGTGTGGCCGCTCATGAAGGAAAGTAGGAAAGGCGGAAAGGCGTGACTCTCAGCCTTAGTATCTGGGCAGCTCTCAGGTCAGAACCACAGAGCAGTGTACGTCATGTTCTCTCCTGGATGGGCTGTCTCTGGGTGACAGGGAGCTAGGGGGTTGACTCTTTCCCTGACCCTGGGCTTATGGCTGATTTGTACTTTCCATGTTGTGATTGTTTTATCCAGTGTCAACACCCATGACCATACTGAAATGCTTCACATTCAGGCAAGGCCAAGGGCACCAGAGCCTTTTACAGACACTCTCTCAGCCTCACAGTCCCCTGCAAGAGGGACATGGCTTAGGATTTCCATTGTACAGCTGGAGAAACAGAGGTTAAGTGACTTGGCCTAAGGTCACCTGAAAAGCCTGTGGCAGAGCCAGGAATAGAACTCTCAGCCTCTGACCTAAACATGAGCAAATGCTGCCTCCCGCGTTGTACAATGAGGTGGCAGTTCTCCAACCACGCTGTCAGCGTCTTATCTTGGACACGGTCCTTGTTGCCAGGGACGCATCAAACCCCCCCCCCCCCCCCCGTGCTCCAGTCCAGAGTTCTCTCTCGTGGTGTTGCTGCTGGTGAAGTGTCTGGTGTAATGTAGCTGTCCAATTAACCAGGTGGCTTTATGCAGTCTGCTGTGGTTTGAGTGACATGGCTGGCGATTGTCCCCTGGATCCTCAAGTGCCTATGGACGTGACCTCACGCTCTAGCATACCAAGTGACTACGGTGCCTGTGACATTGTCCCGCTCATTGAAGACCTGTTGCCTTGCTGATATGTAGCAACATCGCCTCCTTCGGTGGGCTTTGATTTTCATGTCGGGGCGGGGGAGGGGGGAGACGCAGTGTTTCTGCTTCCGGCCTGTGGTTCATGCTGCTGTTCCTTTGTCACTGGTGTAAACTCACTGGGGTCTGTCATTCTGCAGCGTGGGAAATGTCCCCAAGTGAGGCGGTGCCGGTCTGTTCACTGGTCGTTCGTGGTGGTGGCGTTCTCTGTTACAGAAGCATGGTTATCTCAGTAAATCAAGGTTTGCTTGAACAGCCCCGCGCCTTCCTGAGTGCTTTGTTTTGCTCTGCTTCTCCCTCGTTCAGTGGCAGGGAAGGGGAACCTAAGGCCCGGGGGCCAGACGCAACCCCCAGCCTGCTTGGATCCTGTCCCTGAGGCTCAGGACTTCCTGCAGCACTGGGGACCCCACGCTGGTGCTCCAGCCCCCCTACCATCCTGTGGGACTGGAGTGCACAAAATCTACTAGCCACTCCCTCCCCACCCTCCAGGCTCTGGTGTGCAAGGAGAATATGTGGAGTGTTTTTCTCCTTCTGAGTCAGGAGCCACACCAGTGAGGGCTGCTGAAAAGGGATGTGATCGCGGTGCAAGAATGGAGGGTCCCCCATGAGCTCCCTGGTTGCCGCCCACCAAAGCCCTCAAGCACAAGGCTTAAAGTTTGGCTTGAGCACAAGCTTTGGTGCTTGCCTAAGTGTGAACTGAGGCTCCGGTACTTTGCTTGGGAGTTATAAAGGGTCTGATCTGTAGCCTGCTGAAATCATGGAAAAACTCCTGTTGACTCCAGTGGGCTTTGGATCAGGCCTCAGCTGAATTCCTTTGCTTTACCAGAAAACGCAAGGTGGGGACTGCAGAGACTGAGTCCTTCCGGCACATGCTCAGACGCGTGGACACAAACAGCAGTTACACTTCGTTCGAAAGCAAAGCCACGGTGTGCACAGCCTTCCTCTTGTGGGCCAAGCGCGCTGCTCTGGAACCCTACCGGAGTCCATCTCACACTGCATAGTCGCACAGTGGTCAGGGGCCCAGACTCATCAGGCTTTTCACTTAGTCCTGGGATCACCGGCCGAAGCTTGCAGATAGCCACAGAGCCGCCTGTTCCCTCCGGCGAGGGCCCTTGAGGCTGCTGCTGCTCGCCCCTCTGTGCTTGGAGTCCAGCGGTTTGGGTTTGGATTGTTTCACATCTCATTTACACAGAGCTGCCGGCTCCTTTAGAAGCTCCAGCTCCACTCGGCCTCCCCGCACCAGGCGTAAATGGATCTTCCGCCTTGTGCAGCATCTCCTGCTGTTCCCTGCTAATGGCTGACCGTACCATTTCGGAGAACCCGCGAAGTGGGGGACAGTAGGTCGGGGATGGGAAGCTGTCGCTCCCGTCCGGTGCTCCTCGGTTGAATTCTAATGCCAAGAAGTAGGAACTTTCATCCCGAGCATTATCAACGGGGGCCAACATTTGCTGCTCCAAGGGCCTACAGTTAAGCTCCTAAATCCATGAACAATAAGAAGCCAATTTGCAGAGGTGCTGAGCACCCCCTGAAGAGTCCCTGGTCTAGTCTGCAAGCCCCAAAGGACCGGAGTTCTAACCACAGCAGGGCTCGCTCCCCTCCCCTCCTTCGGGGAATGGATTTAAGGCTTTAGCGATTCCCCCATTGCCAGCACCAGCACCGGAATACCCCAGCACAGTTGCCCCAGTTTTAGCTGTCAGCTTTTGAAGCATGCCAGAGCTCTGCCTTCATCCTACACCTTCCTTCGCAGCCTGGTAATTAGTATAGGTATTTATAAAGCATCCATCTCCATGGTGCCTGCTCATGTTTGCAATGTGCTTTGAAAGCTCCAGTCACTAGGTAGGAATGGAGAATTCTGACCCTTATTTTCCAGTGGCTTTCCCCAAGTAAACAGGGGGCTGGAGTCTCCTCTCTCTGGTGCACCAAGTTATCCTGAGGCAACACCCACTTTAGTGCTATCCCTGCCAACTTCACCAGTGCCACTGCGAGGAGACTGGGCTGCAACAGGTCAGTAGCGAGCTTGGCTGCCCCTCGGTCTGAGTGTTGCCACGTGGCCCTGGGATGTACAGATCCGCAGCACTTGCCTCTGAACCGCCTCTGAGTTTTGACACGCCCCGTCGCGACACAAAGGAGAGACGTGCTTGGGAACGCCCTGTCCTGCCGAGCGAACACGGCTTCCTTTATCACGGGCTGTGCCAGTCCCCTGCGGCGCAGCTCCTGCACCACTCCCCTCTTCCCAGACACTGCTCACGGGGGAGTTTCTGCTGGGAGACACCTTCTACAGCCTCTCTGAGAGGCCCCTGGCAGCACCACTGGGGAAGCGGGGCAGGACTGGAGTAGGGAGGGAGGGTCGCTTCTAAGGAACTACTTTGCTTTGTGCCCCTGTCTGAGAGTCACTGCTGATTTCCTCCCTCCTCATGAGGGGCTAAGAGTCAACAACAGCCCTTGCTACGGGCGCAGCAGGGGGGTAGCGGCCAGCCAGGGCTAACAGGCCCTAGTCTGACCGTAGCTACACTCCACACAGAGCGGGGAAGCAGCAGTGGGGAGGCTGTGAGAGAGAAGGAGCCCAGACCTGGCTCTCCATCCCCTGACAAGTCACCAGGGGGTGCTCTGCTGCTAGTCTACACCATAGCAGTCATCAGCCAGGACTAATAATATGTTGTTTGTTTCTAGGGTGACAAGAGTCACTGGGAACGAGTGGCATTTTTTTCCCTAGTGGCCCTCAAAACCCCACTGATATAATGAGTGTCTGCTCAGCAGGAGGGGCTCTCCTCTCCTCCCCCTCAAACCTCTCTTTGGGGTGCGGCAAACCCAGGGCTGGCTCGGTGCCTGAGGCAAACTAAACCTGCTGTTTTCTGAGCTGCCCGTTTCCTGATCAGGATTCAAACCCGGTTCTAAATCCCACTCCCACTGTAACCCCCTGAGTTCCCTTGACACCAGATTTCACCCCAAATTCTCACCTGTGCTCCTCCCGTGAGGCAGTTTCCCACAGGGCTCAGGCACCTTTTTGCCCCTCTGAAAACAGTCACACAGGTGAGGTGGCTCCTCCCGCCATTCCTGCCACGCCCAGGGCCATGAACCAAGCAGTAGGATGCAACGAGCAATGGCAACGCAAGCAATGGGGCTCAGCAACTGGTCCAAGCCCTGGCTCCGAGAGGCTGCAGAAATCAGCTTGGTAACGGGACACTGAAAGCAGGTCAGGCCAGATCCTCAGCAGAGACCCATGGACCAGCACAAATCTATGATCCAGCACGTCCGTTTCACACACCCACAAAGCTCAGCTTTGGCATGGGTCCCCTTTCGCCCCATCTAAACAGATGGCACCTGCTACAAACTTGCTGCCAGGAGCTTGGGGGCAGAGACAGGAGCATGAGGAGCCTCAGGGAAGGTGTCTGGGGTAGACAGGTTGCTGAGTGGGACAGAGAGGCTGAGAGCAGGAGCTATAAGAGCAGTTCATGGGCAGTTAGCTATTTTAGCACTCTGGGCTCCCCGCTGAGAATCTGTTCGCTGCCAAGAGGAATGTTAAAGGGAAGGCTGGAAAGTCCTGGGACTGATGAGCAGAGGGTGAAAGTCTATGGTGAGGCAGCAGGTAGGGTGTGAGACGAGCTGGGGGTGGAACTGGTTCAGGGGTAACATAACGCCCTGGGGATGGGCAGAGATGAGCAAAGCCTGTGGAAAGGCCAGCAGCCAAGTTCGAGCCAAGTAGGGCAGCATTTGCTGTCTGAGGGGAAGGTGCACACAGGCCAGCTGCAGTTAATTGGGTCAGGGTTAAGAATGCCACTTAGCAGCAGGTGTAAAAAAACCCCAATTCACGCTAGTAGGTTGACAAGAGGCAGCTGTGGATTTACAAAGCAGGGGTGTGTGTGTTGTGTGCACACACACATACCTCACTCATGCGGCTTTGCGTGGCTTGGCTCTAGCTGCTCCCGGTGACTTTCCCTTCTGGTGGTTGCTTTCTGGGTGGTTCGTGTAGACACCGCGGTGGGGAATAGAGGCAAGTCACAGATGCTTTGGGGCAGGCAGCATGGGACAACCAATCTGGATCACACCAGAGCTGGCTTGTTCCAAACCCTGAGCAGCCACCAAGCATCCAGCTGGCACCAAAGGATGAACTGGGAGCCTTTGCCACTGGAACAAGAACACTCCCTTCCTGGCAGGCTAAGAGCCAGTGGGGCTGGAGAAGCATCTGCCAGATGAATCCCCCCTATCCCTAGAGCTCCCTGCCCTGCCATTCTTGCCTTTGTCCAGGCACCTCTGACATGCAGCCGGCCCAGACCCCTCCTCCGTCAGGTGACCGGAGAGGCTTTTGTTGCAGCTGCTTTGTGCCACTCTCCCTTTACAATGAGCAGCAACCCGTGAACCAAGGGAGCAGCTGGGAGAGAGGCTGTGATGCTGACACTGAGTTGGGGGGAGGAGCTCAGACACACACCTGTGGGGAAGGGTGTCTCCTAGCAGATCCCCCCCAGAATAACCACGTGGGGGCACTGTTCTATCTGTGCATCAGGGCACCTGTATCTCTGCAGGCTGAGATGGTGGGAGTGGGTTTTGATGTGGGGCAGAGGTCCTGGGCAGCTCAGGACTGGTGGAGGGAGGCCACATTCTGGGCAAGGTGGAAGTTCTGCTTTTGCCAAGGGGAGGTGTGTCTAGACTGGCAAGATTTTGTGCAAAAGCGGCTGCCTGTCTTGCCGCCTGTCTACACTGGCCGCGAGTATTTGCGCAAGAACACTGACTTTGTACTGTACAAAATCAGTGGTTCTTGTGCAAATATTCCAATGCTCCTGCTCAGGGATAAGCCCTCTTGCACAAGTATTCTTGCGCAAGAGGGCCAGTGTAGACAGCCACGTTAATTTCTTGCACAAGATAGCCCGATGGCTAAAATGGCCATTGGAGCTTTCTTGTGCAAGAGAGCGACTACACTGGGCACGGATGCTTTTGCGCAAAGGCACATGCCATTATAGACGCTCTCTTGCACAAATACTTTTAATGGAAAAACTTTTCCGTTAAAAGTATTGGCGCAAAATCATGCCAGTCTAGACGCAGCCGGGATGTATAACAGGAGTGGAGAGGGGGGAGCTCTCTCCCTTTCACATCTCTGACCATCTGCTTCTGCTGTGGCCTGCATTGTCCATGGTCCAGCCTTCCGGCCAGGTCACTGGTCAAGCGCTGACTCCTGCTGGGGTAACAAAAGGGCCAACTAATAAGCGTCCCAATCCTGACATCCAGTCTTCTGCACAGGGTCCTTATAGGCTTCCTCTCAAGGCTTTCAACTGTCCTTAGCCCCTCCTCAGGGGCATTGGACCAGGGTCCCAGTGGCTGGTCAGGGAATCCAGGCATTTCCACCACAGGAGGTTCCAGCCCTGTTCTGCAGACTCCTCACTACTGCCTCCAAGGGTGACTTTCTCTAAGACCCTACCAAGTGTAGCCCTCATGTCAGGGCTTCCCACAGGGGCTAAGCTGGGCCAGGATCCTGCTCTTTATGGCCTCTACCACTGCATCCTCTCCTGACTGTCCTCCCTCAAACCATTATCTGAGGCCCTGGTGGTGTTCACCATTCAGCCATCTTATCTTCACTCCTCCCGCCTCTTCAGGCTGTGTCAGCTAATTCTGGCACTGATGGGGCTAACTCAGGGGCGGGCAAATACTGGCCCACAGGCCAGATCCGGTCTGCCAGAGTTAGCCCCTGGCGGGCTCCCACACCGCTGTATTTGCCTGCGCCTCCGCAAGTATGGGGGGATCGCAGCTCCCGTTGGTTACAGATCGCCATTCCCGGCCAATGGGAGCTGCGCTCGCCCACACCTGCGTGAAGGCGCAGATAAACATAGCAGCAAACAACCAGCGGCTAACCCTGGTGAACGGCGGCCATTTTATTGCCCACCCCTGAGCTAACTGGGCCAGCCAGGCCTGTGCAGCCTCTCTGCTGCCCTGTTACATGAGGCCAGACATCAAGGCTCCTGGGATCCCATTAATCTTTCAGCACCTCAGCTGAGGTGGTGTCAGCCTGGGGCATGTTCCTGCTGTGCATTTAATAGACTCCATGCTCAGGCGCTGGGCTGGCTGCCCCGAGGGGAGCGAGGGCCTTTGCCTTGCTGAATGAATCGTGGGGAGCCATGTGCACAGATGCTTTGCTGTGGGTGCATCATTAGTACATCAGCAGCGCCACTAACTTGTACCTTGAAGGAGGGAGATCCTAGTGCATTGCACTGATGGGGAAGGTGGCTGCGGGCATCCTGTCCCCTAAGGAGCTGCCTTCCCAAACCATCCCTGCCTGCCTTGCTTTAGCTTGGATTGTGGAAGAGAAGAGGGAGGATCCTGGGATGAGATGGAAGCAGATGCTGTGACCTCCAGAAGCAGCAGTTCAGGAGGGGCCATGACCAATTGGCTGGGGATGCTTCCTTCTTGGGAACATACAGGAAGGGGGGAGCCATGCACCCTGCCGAGAGCAGGATTCGCTTTCCTGAGGGGCCACGTTGTGTTATGGTGACAAGCAGGGTCCTATGGGCCTTTCTGCCCTTTTGCCCCAGCTGGGCTAGTGATCAGCTGGCATGAGCACTGCGCAGGCTGGTAGGGTGAGTTTGGGTGGCACAGAGTGTGGCGGAAAGGAGGGCGGAGGAGGAGACAGACAGGCTGCAGCTCTGTGGTGGCTGCCATCTTGGCACACTCAGTACAGCCTGAGCCCCTAGAGCAAGGCCTGATTGGTGCAAGAAGATCTAAAAAAAGGGAAAGGGGGGGAGGTCACTTTCCTCCCCACCCAATTCCTAACCCCGACCACCTGCCATGGCTGTCCCCACATCCATGGAAAGGGACAGCACAAGCATTCTCCATCTTGTGGGGTTGTTCTTCCATGGCAGGGGGTTGGGCAGAGACCCACATTCCTTCCCATGTGAGTTCTGGCCTGCCCCTAGCCTGGCTAACTTTCCTTTCCGAGGTGGGGGAGGTTATCTGGGCACTGACTCTCCATTGTGCAGGGCTTGGGTAGGACGTCTCCACGGGGAGGACATGTTCTTCAGGCAGCTCTGCACCACAGCTACATATCCCAGGCCTCCCAGGGCAACTGGGGAGGGAATTCCCTTCCTGGCCTTTCTCCCTGCTTGGCTCATAGGTACCTCATTCCTCCCCTCCCCTGTCTTCTGCCCTCCCTGAGAGGCCTGGTTACTCTGCTGACATCTCGTCAGCCAACCCTTCCCACAGCTGCTCTCCTAGCTCTACATGAGGCCTTGTCCTTCTGCCCGTGGAGACAGCAGGGTGTTCTCAGCACTGGAGGAGCACGGCTCACGATGGGGGCTGCTGACTCACCAGTGCCAGATTCTCACCTGGGAGGCAGAGGGCTCTTGGGTTTGTGCCAAGCCTCAGGGCAGGAAGCGGGGCAAGAAAGGATGAGCAGAAACAGGAAGGCTGCTCTCCTGGCAAGTATCAGGATGGCAGGGTAGGAAGGGGGTAGTGCCGTAATGGCAATAACATTTTGGCCTTAGAGAGGACAAGTGCTTAGTGGGGAAACTGAGGCACAGAACGGCTAGCCTGATGTTGCTCACTAAGTCACTACCTGAATTGGAAACTGTATGGGGGGAGGCGGGGTGGTTCTGTAGCTCTAACCACTAGGCAGTACTTCACTCCGGCAGCTGGTTTAATACCCAATCTTCATGCGGGATAACCAAGTAACTCATCAAACCCCAGGCTCCTTGTGCTGGTTATAGGAAGGAGCCAGACAGCTCAGGCCTGCAAAGGAGCCAGGGCCTCTCATGAATTAAGTGCCAGGTAATGTGCCCCATTCGCCCCCAGTGATGGACTTTCAGGGGGCGCAGTGGGGCCTTAGCCTCTCGCATTGCTGCTCCAGTGCGTCCTGTGTCTTTGGTACCCATGCAGACAGATGACACGCTCCAGCCTCCTCTCTCTCCCAGCTCTTACCTTCCTTCCAGCCTCAAAAGCCAGCCTCTGTCACATTCACCTGCTACCTGAGTGCTGCCAATTAAACCTTTCCCCGCGGCTACCCACCTGTGATCGGGCAGTCTAGAGGAAGATGAAACATGTCTCCATATGACTGTGTGCGTGTGGGGGGGGGGAGGGGGAGGGAGATACATGTCTCCCAGTGATGGGGATGGGTTAACTTTCTGCCTGTCCATCTGTGGCCTTTTTGGAGGCTGTGGTGCTGCCGGCCCCATACAGACAGCCACGCATGAGGGGCTTGCTCCATCTCTGTTTTCCCCATGCCGGAGGGGACTTGGGGGTGGTTAATTTGTTTTCAGATGAGAAATCACATTAACATGGAAACTACAACACAGTCGCCATGGAGACCACCAGTGCCTTTATTAAAAGAAATTAGTTTGGATCCAGTTGTCAGGCATATCTTAATAAATAACCCCCTTCAAGTTGTGTAAATAAATATTACCGTCTACTGTCTGCCACGGAGAAAGAGACACTCTCTTCATGAGGCTGAGGGATCCTACTGAAGCCAGGAAGGAAGGAGGGTGCAGAACCCGACACAGCATCAGCCCTTCAGGATCAGACTTGGGTTCTGGATTCTTATGCTGTGCAGTTTATTTGGAGGCCAACCAACAATTGAGATTAAAGCAAAACAAAGCAACCCTGAGGAAGGAACTGAAGATTCAGGGCAGAGGGAAGGAAGGAAACCGGAGGGGGCATTATGACTGATGGATTAGGGTACTGGAAACCGGGATCCCCAGGTATGGAGCCTTTCACCTCTAGCTTGCAAGCTGCCTCAGGGCCATAGTCATCCTTATCACTCCATGCCTGTTTGGCTCTGAGCCCCACCCACTTCCTTAGGCTACAGACTCCAGCTGCAGCCACATTTTCAAAGCACTGGCTCCATGGCTCTTTTCAGAGAGCTGGTGTGAGGCCCGCTCTCCTGAGTCTGTGGCTCCGGGCTGGGAGGTTCGCTCCTGCAGACTCTAAAATGCTGTGTAGACCGATGTTCCCTCTAATTGTTTCCATCCGCATGTAGCATCAATTTTGTTCTGTGCACTGAGGTATGTGAGGACGTGTACCGCCAGTAGAAACACATGCTGCCGGATGTGAGCACGCAGCTAACCCGCTGGGCAGCACCTGAATCACTCCTGGGCGGCCACCCAAGTGCTCAGCTTACAGAGAACACTGGTGTAGACATACCCGAAGTGACTTCAGAGCCTGTTTCTCAGGAGATGTTTAGACCTGAAAAATCCCACTAGGTGCTTAAATACTTTTGAAAAATCTGATCCTAAATCCCATTTTCAACCGTGATTTAGGGTGCGAGGGGAATAAGTCCCACTGTATCTCAGTGAGCGTAAGGTCCTGTCTAAACTAAAGATGCTACAGCACACAGCTACATACCTGCCCTGTAGCACAGCCGTGTAGCCTCAGTACAGTGTTGGAAGGGGTGTTCCATCTAAGTATTTAAAACACCAGTCTGAGGTGTTAGCTAGGAAGAATTTCTTCTGGCATCCTAGTCACATCTAAACAGGGAGTAAGACTGGCTTGCCTATGGTGTTATTGATAGTGTTCCCTCTATTTTTTTCCTTCTGTGTGGAATAAATGTTGTGCAGTGCACTGAGGCATTTGCAGATGTGCACCTCCAGTAGACACACATGCTGTTGGCTGTGTGCGGTTGTGGGTGCTCTGCTAATCATCTGGGCAGTATCTGAATCTCCCCTGGGTGGCCGCCCAAGCACTCTGCTTATAGGGAACACTGGTTATGGGTGTGGATTTTTCACCCCCCTGAGCACTGTAGCCCTGTCATGCTGAATTTTAAGTGTGAACCAGGTGTTCGGCTCCTAAGAGGGAGATTTTCAAAGGTATTTAGGTGCCAAAAGAGGCAGATAGACGCCGAGTGGGATTTTCCAAAGCTGATTAGGTTCTTTTTAAAATCCCAGTAGACACTTATCTGTATCTAAAGATGCCTACATACCTTTGAAGACCTGGCCCTAAGTGCTTTTGTAAACGGGATTTTGGCTAAGTTGCTCAGGGATGAGAAAAACTTTGCACTTTTAGGGAACGTCCACTCTACGTGGAAGGACAACACTGCTGCGGTTCATCTTCCAAGGTTTGAGTTAGCGAGTGTAGAATAGACCCACTAGATGAAACTCAAAGGGCACCCTCATCGATACCAGTACTCCTCCTCCTCATGAGGAGTAAGGGAAGCCAACAGCAGCGTTTGCTCCAGTCACACTCCTGCTGTGTGGACGGCACGGAAATGCAACATAAGATACATCAACTCCAGGTACATCATTTACATAGCTGGAGTTGTGTATCTTGCTTTGACCTTCTGATGTCGTGTAGATCAGGCCTTAGTGCTGTAGTTAGGTTGAGCTAACCCCTGGAGTAGATACAGCTAAGTCATCGGAAGAATTCTTCTGTTGCTCTCACTACCTCCTCTCGGAGAAAAGGATTAATAACATTGCCTGGAAAACGCCGTCAGTCCATGTAGGAAGCACCTGCCACTTTGGCACTACAGCAGCATGGGTCTGCCAATGTAGCATAGCCAGGATGCCTCCTAAATCACGTAGGTGCTTTTCAAAATGTTATCCGTGATCATTGTTAGATAGGGATTTTCACACTGACTGCAGCAAACTCAAACTGAAGGATTATCCCCCCCTCTCTCCCCCATACACAAAATGCAGCAGGTCGATATTTTCCCAGTGTGTTCTTCACAATGATTGCACAGCTGTTTTAACAAGGGTTTTCCCCATGCCCAGCTCAACTCTGCTGGCTGCTCCTTCCTGCAGAGAAGTTGTAACCCTCCATTCAGAACCCCACAGCCTGTCCTGCTAAGGAAAGGCCTGGGACGAAATAGAATCAGCTTGTTAATGACCGCGTTGCAGGGGCGCTCTACAATTTCATGCTTTGTGTCCTTCTTTATTAACGTATTTATTAAGCACCAGCTGCATGCTTGATCAATAAAGACTGGCCCGTATGGGGGAGGGGAGACTGGACTGGGAGAGAGGTTGCGTAATTAGCTCCAGGGAACATTGGTAATGAGCAGAGAATAATGAATCTAGGTTTTCTGGCTTGTCACTGGAGCTGAGCAAAGAAGAGGTAACAAATAATTGGTTTGTTGGATTTCCCCAACTCCTTTTTTTCCAAATCAATCCAGGGCACCAGAATTTTGTGTTTTAAATTACAGTTGCGCTGGGAAATGTTGATCTTCCACTGAGAAAATCTAAAAGAAAGCTCCAGATCCCCAGCAGCTGTCCTGGTGGGGCTCCCCAGCCGCCTGCTTCCTCAGCAGCCCGTGCAAGAGGCTGCCACGGAGCCAGAGTTCCTGAGGATTCCAGGCAACTTGAGTCCCTGGGGAGCCTGAAATTGGAACAGAAAAAAAAAAATCGGAACGATCAGAATTTCCCATGAAAGGGGAATCCCAAGTTTCAAGCAGCTCTGCTATGGAGACTTCGTTTCCAGCCCATCCCGTCTCTCTGCTTCTGAATGGAGTGGTGCCAAACGCCTGCTTCCTGGGGTCGCCTGAAGTTAAGGTCACTGGGTGCTTCGGGATTGCCAAACGCTGAGGGAGGGGGAGGAGCTGTTTGGTGAGAGCTGTGAGGCTCACACACGGTGTCTGGTTTATTTTTGGTGGAGTGGGCCAGATTCTGTAGCATGGGCGGCGGGTAGTGCAGGCAGGGAACGGCACTGCCTTCCCAAAAGTGCCTACACGCCCCCGCCATCGGGGAAGGCTGGGGCCACAATGCAACAACTCAGCTTCCCAGCCACCAGGGAGGGATGAGGCACTGTGCTTGGGAAAGCTGGGGTCACAGAACGGAGGCCAGGAAGGATCCGTCTGAGAGTGGGCGGGGCTTGGCTCCAGGGGCGGGGCCTTGGGCAGAAGCGGTGAGGCAGGGGCTTGCCATCCCCAGCTGGGCCTTCACCCACCGCTCATGTTCTGCTGTGAAATTGGACTGTATCCATGCAAGTGAGAAGAGAACAGGCATGTGTTATCTATGTCCAGGCTTGGTCTCTGCTCGCCCCCCAGCTCAGAACTGTAACTCAACGACCCAGCCTGCTCCTAGCTTTAAAGACGTGGAGACATCTGGCCTGGGGTGAGACCGTTCCCCTCAGTCCATTGGGCTAGGGCAGGGGTGTCCAAACTTTTTTCAAAGAGGGCCAGATTTGATGAAGTGAACATGCGTGAGGGCCGACCATTTTGCCTGACATTCTTTGAACCATTAAAATTAAATGCAAATTAACTATTTTATGCAAAGTTTATTGCAAACGGCATACTTTTCATTTCGTCACATGGATGACAAATCTAAACAGGTGTTAAACCACTCTGCCTTTCATATCTGAAGGCCAGATGAAAAAAAATATCCAAGAAGCTGAAATATGTCAGGAACATTGTAAAGTACATTACATATTATTGGTAATAAAGGTTGTCTGTCAACTTTTAAGTTCAAAAAATATGAACAGGAACATAACACCGAGTATACATGTTGTGTCCAAATATATTTATAACTGATTTATACCAACTGACATTAACTGAGATTTTACAATGTATTCATCTCAATACATATGGATTCGTTGGGGGCCATAAAAGATAGATATTGCCAAATTACCTGTGGGGCCGTATTAAACCGGAACACGGGCCGCAATTGGCCTGCGGGCCGGACTTTGGACATGCCTGGGCTAGGGGGAAACATTCACTCTGTTTCAAGCAGGGATCATGATGGCAACAGGTTAGATGGAAATGAACTCAAGCCAGGTAGAGAAGGAGCTGACTGGGAGGTCACCCTGGGTCATGCAGGGTTAGGAAGAGACGGGGAAGGGGTTAAACCCATGCAGCTCTGGTCGGTGGGTGAGCTGCAGACTTACACAGGGAAGGGAAAGAATCCTGGGACTGCAAAGCAGAGACAGGAGAGGCATTTTAACACCCTCCGCGGACAGAAAACTATCATCGCTGCCTTCTCTGTGCTGTAAAAGCAACACAGAGGGCCCTGTGAGCCGTGTCTGGTCTTTCTCTGTCCTAGTTACTAGTCTCATTATTCTTGGCAGAATATTTAATGCTAGCGCTTTTCCGCAAAGGTTTCTCCCCTGAGTTTTAGTGGGATGTGTCTGCAATAGCAATTACCACACTGCAGGCTTTTCATCCCTGCCCTGGAACGATGCAGCGGGGAAGAGACAAAGGAAATGAGAATAATTAAACCTGCACCGTCCGCCTCATTCACAGGGACTCCGCTCGCTGTCAGGGTGCTAAACTGGATGCCTAAAAAGGAGAGCCAGCTTGTGCTGGAGGGTGGCACCCGGTGCTGCTACGGGTGTAAAAAAAGAACAGCTCAAGCATCGCTAGGGAATGGCAGTGCGGGGTCGCACGGGCTCCCTATGCAGTGCCTTCCAGGGTGGGCCACTATCATGGCGTGTGCCCCCACCCACAGCCAGATGTGACCGGTTTATTCATTGACAGGGATACAGTGTAGCACAGACTTGCAGGAACCAGGAGCACTCAGTACAATCCATCTTGGGGACAGGGAGGCCCAGAGCCAGGGCCCTGGGCTCCTGTCCAGCCCCCCAACCTAGCTAGACTGCCCTCTCCCTAAGCCAGCCAAAAAACTCACACACCCCCAGCAATTGGCCATAGCCCTCTAGGCTGCCCTGCCCCCTCCTTTATTCAGATTCCTGGGCCCTCATGTCCTCAGGACGTAAGACTGAACATACTTCCACAGTGAGTCATGCCCAGCCTTCCCCTCATCCAGACAGTGCCCAGGGAAACTGAGGCGCGCACACGTGCACACGCACACACACACGCGCGCACACACAAAAGAACAGGACAGGACAGTAGAATCACATACAACACAACCTAGCAAACGGAGTGAATACAAAACAGAGTGAATACAGTCCCCACTACATCACAGCCATGCATGGGGATTTTACAAGCAGCCATGACGTAGTCATAGAGAGACCCTTTCTGGCAGCGCAAGGGAGTCTGGAAGCTAAAAAGCCAGCAGGAGCAACAGGGTCTGTCTGTGTCCAACGGCCTCAGTGAAGAATCTCCTTTATGTGCATCATACCCAGGTCCTGTTTCCTTACAGCCATTAGTTGCCCTGTAAAATGCAGGGAGTTGAATTCAGGCCTGTGTAACACTAGGAATGTATATAACAAGAGGGGTAATTTTCAGCTGGCTGGTCTGACTGTGGCTTTAAGACCCTGATCTGCGTCTGGGTGCTGCCAGAGGGAGGAAGTGGGTGGGTTTAGGGTAGACAGATTGGCCAGAGTTAAGATGCTCTGGTAAGCTATTAACTATGCCTCTAATAAAGACTGTTGTGACGTCGCTGATAATGTGGGTTATTGAGACCAATGGGTTACCCAAATAGAAACCAGCGGTTTTCAAACTTTTTTTCTCATGACCCAGTTGAAGAAAATCGTTGATGCCATGACCCAACATAATGTGACTAGTGTGAGCTCGCGGGGGAGGGGGGGAGGAGGCTGAGGAGAGCTTTGGGGTGCAGGAGGGGGCTCCAGCTTTGCGGGGGGGGGGGGGGAAAGGAGTCAAGGCTGGGGCAGAAGTGGCTTACCTCGAGCGGCTCCTGGTCACCGGTGCAGTGGTGGGACTAAGGCAGCTTCACAGACCATGCTGCACCCCAGAAGCAGACAGAAGTATAGCAGCAGCTGTGTGAGTGGCTTGCTTCCCCCTCAGTATGATCCCACAAGACCCAAGGCACTATGAAGGCAGCTAGCCACCCGCCTCTCCCCCTGCCCCTGCCTTTACCATCATGGCTACACTTCTATTGCTGCTGTGCGAGCTCCATCAGAGCTTGCACAGGTATGTCTCCCACAACAGGGTATCCCACCTCCAGCTCACATGAACTCAGTATCTGATCAACAGCCAGTGGCAAGAGCTGCACAAAAGCAGCCGCCTGCTACAACCAGAGCTTCTGGTTCTACAAAGCCAGCAGCTGTGCTGCATATTCATGAGCCCATCTCCTGTAGATGGATCTATAAAAGGACCGTCTACCTACAGAGAGCGCTCCTGTAACGCCAAGGACGTGAAGACTATAACACCCACAACCAGGAAGCAGTACTGAATGTGGTCACCTTATCTGAAAAAAAGATATCTTGGCATTGGAAAAGGTTCAGAAAAGGGCAACAAAAATTATTAGGGGTTTGAAACAGCTGACCTATGAAGGGAGATTAAAAAGACTTGGACTTTTTAGCTTAGAAAAGAGGAAACTAAGCAGGGTATGATAGAGGTCTATAAAACCATGACTGGTGTGGAGAAAGCAAACAAGGAAAAGTTATTTACTTATTCCCATAATGTAAGAGCTAGGGGTCACCAAATGAAATTAATAGGTAGCAGGTTTAAAACGAAGAAAAATAAGTTTTTCTTCATACAACACACAGTCAACCTGTGGAACTCCTTGCCAGAGGGAGTTGTGAAGACCAGGACTTTAACAGGGTTCAATGGGCTACAATTGCATCGCCTTGGGGAGGCCACAAGACGCTCCTGCTGAAGCACAGGCACCCTCAGTCCACATGCAGCCTCATGCTTAAAACGTGCCCTGTAGCACAGCAGTATTTAGCATGTGCAGGGTGGATCAGGGTGCTGCACAGAAGTCAGGGTCTGTCTTGAAAAGCTCACAGCCCAGATGCAGAAGCAGGCATAATCCAGAGAACAACAAGCTGGAGAACAACAGCCTGAATGGGGCCTTTGCTAGCTTCTTGAAACTGCAAGTGAGGAATCCCAGCCAGCTCCCACTACAGATGGAGCAAAGACTCCCTGCAGGGGGAAGCCAATCAGGCCTTTGGTGAATACTCATTGGGAAGCCGTTCTGAGTTCATTGGGGTTGCCTGGGAGAAGGCATGGAATCTGGAATGGGAAAAAAACTGAGCTCCAGGAGAACTGCTCCTTTTGTGGTCTTTTGGCATGTCTGGTTCTAGCTTCAATGAGAACTCAAAAGATCAGAGACCCCATGGAAAGCCTGGAAGTAGGAGCTGACAAAGGACATCGAATATTGAAAGAAAAAGGGAAAGAGGAAAGAAAAGGAAAGCAAGATGCTGAACAATGGTGTTCCAAACTGCAACACCATGACCAAAAACCAATTAATTCAGGGACTGATTGCAGAAACCAAAAGCCATTAGCTCCATGCCTGCAGCAGATGGGTGCTATAGTCATTAGAATAAAAGGCACCTAAGAGGGGACAAGTTTTAGGTATACGTGATTCCTAAGCCTAGAGCAAAAGGAGGAGGCAACACGCCTGCTCTTAGAATGTAAGATTCAGGAAAGGAGATGTTTTGAAGATGTTCATGTGAGTCATAGCAAAGGCATAACACAGTTAGCACTCGGTTGAATCATGCATTGCGTATAACATTCTTTATGATGTCGGTCCCCCTTTCTGTTTGCGGTTCAGTCCAATTTTTCTTTGACTATCTTAGTGTTCAAAAGCTTCAGAGGGGTAGCCGAGTTAGTATAACTAGAAAAACTTAAAAAACAATGAACAACCAAACAATGGAGGTACTAATTATTCTTATCAGCCTCTTGGAACTACTTGAACAATCTATTCACTGTCTTTTTTCCCCTTTTTTTCCTCCTCCCCCCCCATTTATTCTTGGATCTAGACTTTTAATAGTCCAGTCATCTGAAGAAGTGGGTTGTGCCCACAAAAGCTCATGATACCATCTACATGTTTTGTTAGTCTTTAAGATGCTACTAGACTACTCATTGTTTAAGTTTTTCTATATTATTGTTATTATTGTTGCTGTAGTCCAGTAGACTTGATAGGAACCAGTCAGAATATAGCCCCCTTCATACTAGGCACTGTCCAGAATGAGTAAAAGATTTGCTATGACTTCACCTGTGTGTGCCTCAGTATCCCCATTTCAATGTGGGGCTAACAAATCATGCCTTTCTTTTGGAAAGGGATTTTTGATCTGTGCATGGAAATGGCTCTCTGTTCCCTGTAGCCATGACCCAAAAGAGCTCATCCACCGGCCGGTCTGGACAAAATTCTTAGCCTATTGGCCATTTGCAAAGTATTTACTTCGTCTGTTCGCTCCTTGGGGTGTGTTACCTAAGTCACATGGTATTGAGCCTGCCCTCTCATTGGATGAGAACATTTTTACACCAGAGAGTGGTGACTAGCCAATGGCAATGAAGACACCGCTTTCCAGACCAACACTAATTTGCACTCACATTCCCGAGACTTTGGCAAGTTGTGAATGTTTCGGCAATGCGCAGGCATCGTTAGAAAACAGGAGAATGACTAATGCCGCCTCACAGATCACACAGCACTGAGCTCGGCAAGTTAGTCTCCGCAGTATTCGCCAGTCCAGATTTCTCTTCCTAGTCACTCAGCTCTGCTCTTTGTGAATGTTTTGTGGAGGCAGCAGGAGAAGCAGCAGCCAGCAAGCTCCCAAGATGTCCCACTGAGAGGCAGATAGGCCAGAGGACGACAAAGTCAAGGGCAGTTCAGCTTCACAGTATCTCCTGAGCTGGATTTTTGCTTTTGCAAAATAAGATGCTTGGCTCTGGGGTCCCATATTGCAGTGAGCAGCTAAATGATTCCGGCCCAGGCCCCAACAATGGGCATGAAGCTGAAGCCAGAGATGCCTGTTTATGCTCACAACAGCATGCTCTAGTAACACAGACAGGGAACATGATAAAAACCCTGCCGAGATGGCTGCAGGGAGGTTTTTTATTTCTAATTGGTCCCTTTGGGACAGCTTTTGCAATCTCCTTGCTATCGCTTCAGCGAGAGGGCCGGATCCGACGCAGCCTCCTGAGGGGCAGCACATGCTGCCGCTTCCAGAGGATGCGCCTCAGAAGCCTGGACCCCCAGGGCCACTCGAGCAAAATACCTCGCACGCTTGTCTTACAGCCTCACTTCCTCTCTCCCGCTCCCTTCGTTTCATCCGGGCAGCTTTGTTCCCTGGCTTTTGAGGGCTGGCAATTTCTGTGTGGGCTAAAATACAAAGGGACAAGAGAGACTTTGAGCACCCAAACAGAATTCCACCCATCAGACAATGAACGGCTCAGCCACCAGGAGCGCTCTGCAACCTGGATCTCCATCCCAACTACTGGCACCTTGTGGGTCTGTAGATCTTGCCTGGAAATCTCCCCAGAGCAAACATTTAGGTTACATCTACACTGCACATTCTTTCCTAAGAAGATATGCAAATGAGGTGCAGGGATGAGTATCGCCTTGCCTCATTTGCATACCTAATGAGCCGCCATTTTTGCAGCAGGGGCTTTTGCGCAAGAAGGAGCTGTCTACACTGCTCCGTCTTGCGCAAAAAACTCCTCTTGCGCAGGAGCCATTCTTTCTGAAAATAAGCATCAGAACAGCTCCTGCGCAAGAGGGTTTTTTTGCACAAGAAGGAGCAGTGTAGACAGCTCCTTGTGCAAAAGCCCCTGCTGCAAAAATGGCGGCTCATTAGGTATGCGTATGAGGCATGGCAATATTCATCCCCGTACTTCGTTTGCATATCTTCTTACAAAAGAATGTGCAGTGGAGACATAGCCTCAGGCTGGAGGATCCTGGGGGCTGATCGCTGTTACTCCCTAGCTGAAATGGGAGTTTGGCCATTGATGTCAGTGAAGTCAGGATTTCACCCAGAGAGAAGACAAAGGGCAGGGAGAGCCAGAATGAAATAAGCACAGAGGGAGAAGGAGCATCTCACTGACTAGTGCTGTCTCCCAGCTTTGCCATCAACCAATCCTGCATGGGGGAGGGGGCCTCTGAATTGCTCACTGAGGGTTTTGTGTGAGCATCAAGCTACGATTACAGTTCAGCTACCTCTAGATCCCAGGAAAAAAACCCACCTCAAATCTCACTTATTTCTGTTAGCAGTTTCTACTCCGCCTCCTTCTGTCGCCTCGGTGCCAATAATGATGCCATTAACAAGTGGTAAAATATGTCTGTCAACAGACCTCACGGCTGGAGAGCAAGCTAAATATGTTTTTTATAGTGGTTAAGTTATCTGGGAATATTACACCCCCTCCTACTTTGCATATGCTACTAATGTCACTGAGTGATTTTTCTCACACGTTCTACCCATCGGTTCTGCCTGTGATGGGTTGAATCACAGAGCCCCTCTTGGGACTGTCACCAGATGGGCTGGTCATACCACTGGATCTGTCTGCCTGCCCTCTCGGGTGCTCCACCACCTTATCCTGCTGACCCAAAAGCTCTGGTCTCTCCCTCCCTGTCTCCCCCCCCCCCCCGCAAAGGCACAGAATTGGGGAAATAGTTTCCCCCATCCTCCTCAGCCTAGTAACACACGCACTGATGATAGCTCAGTTACAGGGACTTGACAGCACCCAGGAGATTTGCACAGCTGCTGTCCTGCTCCCACCCCGGTAACAATTGTTTACACTGAGTTTGATAATAAGTACAAATGATTTTATTAAGTATAAAAAGTAGGATTTAAGTGGTTTCAAGTGATGGCAAACAGAGCCAAGTAAGTGGCTAAGCTAAAATAAAGAAAACATGCCAGCTAAGCCTAATACACTAAGGCTATGTCTACACTGCACATTGTTGCGCAATAAAATATGCAAATGAGGCACGGGGATGAATATCACCATGCCTCATTTGCATAGCTAATGAGTCGCCATTTTTGCAGCAGGGGCTTTTGCACAAGGAGGAGCTGTCTACACTGCTGCTTCTTGTGCAAAACCCCCCCTCTTGCTCAGAGTTGTTCTGCCGCTTATTTTCAGGAAGAACGGCTCTGCGCAAGAAGGGTTTTTTTGCACAAGAAGGAGCAGTGTACACAGCTCCTTCTTGTGCAAAAGCCCATGCCACAAAAATGGCTGCACTCACTAGGTATGCAAATGAGACACAGCAATATTCATCCCCCACGCCTCATTTGCATATTTTATTGTGCAACAATGCACAGTGTAGATGTAGCCTAAGAGAAATTGTTACAAATGATCATTTATCACCCTAGTCCTTATTTCAGGTAAAGTGTTTCAAGCTAGAGCTGATTTTTTCTTTGACCTGGATCTAACAGCTTCTCCCCTCAGTAGTTCTTTGTTTTCAGGTCTTTTCATGAGTATCCTCTTGGGGTGGGGAGGCAGTTTCAAAAGCCAGCTGAAGACAGTCATTAACATAAGAACGGCCATACTAGCCCAGTATCCTGTCTTCCCACAGTGGCCAATGCCAGATGCCCCAGAGGGAGTGAACAGAACAGGTAATCATCATGTGATCCTTCTCCTATCATCCATTTCCATCCCCTTACAAACATTCTTTGCTTCCTGTCCCTTAAATAGAATTTCCCCAGGGTGGGAAGTCTTTGTCCCATTCGCCCCAGCCCTGTGGAAAAATACCAGATTCAAGATGGATTCCAGCACCAGGTGGCATAGTCACATATCTCTGTAGGGCCAATCAGACTATTCACAGATCCTTATCTTGAACACTGGGCCATTTAGTCCCTTAAGTTCCACTAATGGCTTTCACTAGAAGTCCTAGATTAACAAACAGGTTTACACTTTATATTTTAACTTCACATGAAAGAAAGATACATACACACAAAGGGTGCATCTAGACTGGCAAGATTTTGCGCAAAAGTGGTTGCTTTTGCGCAAAAACTTGCCAGCTGTCTACACTGGCCGCTTGAATTTGCGCAAGAACACTGACTTTGTAATGTACAAAATCAGTGCTTCTTGCGCAAATACTTTCATGCTCCCGCTCGGGAAAAAGCCCTCTTGCGCAAGAATACTTGTGCAAGAGGGCCAGTGTAGACAGGGAAGAACTGTTTTGCGCAAAAAAGCCCCGATGGCTAAAATGGCGATCGGGGATTTCTTGCGCAAAATTGCGTCTAGACTGGCCACAGATGCTTTTGTGAAAAAGCACTTTTTGCGCAAAAGCATCCGTGCCAATCTAGACGCGCTTTTGCGGAAATACTTTTAACAGAAAAATTTTTCCGTTAAAAGTATTTCCGCAAAATCATGCCAGTCTAGATGCAGCCAAACAGTATATACACATTCAGGGGATTACAAACTCTTGAATAAGTTACTTGCACCATTTTGCATAAAGCACATTCAAGTTATGCCTATTCATATTCAAAAACATTTCCATAAAAAAATAGGGGGATGTAACATCACACTCCTCATCAATGATCCCATGTCTAGAGGATCCAAAGCAAAGGGGTGCCAGACACAGTAGCATGTGTGCCACAGTTAAGACTGTGGAAGCTCAGTGACCCCATCCCCAAAAGTGACTATTTTGGAACCCCATTAGCTAGATATATACGGGAATTAGTTCCATGGGGAAGTTTAGCACCCTGTTAATTGATGGTACAGATGGTGAATGACAAAATATTTTTCCCTGATGGAGTTGATGTTTGACTGGGCTAAAGCTTGACTCATAAAATGCCTGCTTGAGATTTTATTTTTTCCTGTAAGAATCTCTTTTGCCCTTTCCTATATTTCAATAATGCCAACAGATGGATTATAGGAGGAACAGGTACTGTGTGTATGCACCCACAACTGCCTGCTTACTTGGTCTAGAAATTTTTGTTCTCTCCTGTGACTAGAAAAAAACAACAGAATAAACATTTGTTTTCTTCCCTTTCTCCAGCGAAATCACCCCCCACGTCATAATTAAATGTGAGCCTTGGAGGGCAGCTCAATTCACCTGGTGCAGCTTTCCCAACAGCAAGCTTTCTGGCATTGACTGACCTTGGAAGAGAAATCAAAAGCATAGGAATCCTGGAGCAGGTTCAGAGACTCCAGCTCCACAGCAGAAATGCTGCAGGTACAGCTGGTCTCTACTGGATCTGCCTATAGCAGGCAGGAGGCTCCATCACAACGCCAAGTGTGGGGGCAATAAAGCTGCAACACTCTCCCATGGGTGCAGTCAGATGCTTCAAAGCCCCCTCCCCTTTCTTCTCCTTTTGTACAGGGTTGTGTGTATCTCTCTGATCCTGAAGCAGCATAATCATCATCATTAGTATTAATTAATAACTAACTTTTATGTTTCACTTTCAAAGGCTTCCTGGAAGAATGTTGCATGCTTTGCAAAGTAGAGGCATGATTTAAGATAAGAAACCTCATCCCCCATTGCAAATGCAGCTACCTCTGGGGAAAAACCTCTGCTAGGTTCAGCAGCACACAGTCACATCACATCTTGGTTTGGGACAGGCCAGAGTCACGTGTAAGGACTATGGTAGGGGGAGTGTGGCAAGGCAGAGAGCTTTCTCCAGCAGTGCTGGGAGTAACATCCCAACTCGTGAAAGGCCCAGGATGACCTGGAGGCTGGGCTCCAATTGCTAGTGATGCAGCAGCCTGTGTGGCTTTTCATTCACTGCATGTTGCTAGGCCCATCTCTCCCAGTGCTCACTTGCAGGTTTATTGAGTGGCAGCAGGGCCAACACAGGTGCCATGGCAATGTGTGGGGAGGGCCTGGCTCCACACCCCCAAAACGGATGGGGCCCAAGGGCAGAAGGGGCACAGGCAGGGCCAAGAGCAATCAGTCCTGAGTGCCACACAATACCCAGACAATGCCCCCCCCCCCCACCATACACACTCTGCAGCAGCTATTCAGGACTCCAGCAGTGGCAGCAGGAACCTCCAGGCCCCGGGATAATTGCCCCATTTGCCCTTCCCTGTCAGGCCTGTTGAATGGCCATGGCAGTCAATGGCTTTGTCTCTAGGTCATGAAGAACATCTGGTCACAGCCAGACTCTCCTATTTTCCAAAGATAGGCAAAGCCCCCAGACACCCTCTCAGAGCACTCCCGGCTACATCTCCCAGGGGACTTTCCCTTTTACTGTCTCTTCTGTGTCTATTGAAGATCTCTTCTTTACTCTTTTAACCAAGACTCACCCTCTCAGGCTAGATCTACACTCGCGGCTTCTTGCACAAGTACGGCCATTCTTGAGCACGAATCCACAGAGCATCTACACTGCCCGCCCGCTCTTGTGCAAAGAAATTTACACTACGGCGTGGTAAGAGAGGGCTTCTTGCGCAAGAGCTACGCTCTTTTTTAACGGGTGTAAGCCCTCTTGTGCAGGAGTTCTTGCGCAAGAGGGCAGTGTGGATGCTCAGCAGGGATTTCTTGCGCAAGAAAGCCCTATGGCTAAAATAGCCATCGGAGCTTTCTTGCGCAAGAGAGCGTCCACACTGCCATGGGAGCTCTTGTGCAAAAGCACAGCGCGTGCATAGCAGTGTGGACATTTTCTTGTGCCAGACTTCTTGCGCAAGATGTTCTTGCACAAGAAGCCACAAGTGTAGACATAGCCTCAGAGTTTCTCCCTAAAAAATCCTCTTAGGCCTCTCACTGTCTCTCACCTAGAGATTTTTTTTTTTTTTTTTTTTTTTTTAAACCTTCCCCCCCCAACCACTTCTTGCTTATTCCGTTTCCCCCTTCCTGGGGGGGATTGGGTTCTTTATAGGCCAAGTTGCTGCCCCACCCCTTAATTGGCAAAACTGGAAGCATCTGTTCTAGCAGCTGGATGCTGGATCTGCTTCATTTAAATGGGCCAGCCACCCTGGCAGACTGTTTAGCAGGGGACTATGGAAGGTGTAGTGCGATAGGAGTTTTTTGGCTTCAGTGGTGATGAGGGTTTAGTCAAGGGTAGAGCACCTAAGGCCCAGGGGATGGATACAGCCCCCTAAGGCTACAAGCTCTCCACCTAGCATTGTGGAGCCTGTACTGATGCTACAGTATCCTCCCCTAGCCCATGTGGCTGGAGTGCACAAAATCAACTAGCCTGGGTTGTGTCCCTTCCCCTGCCCTCCACAGGCTCTGTGGGCTAGCAGCCCCTAGCCCTAAAGAGGTTCTGAGGCTTGAAAGCATTCTCTTAATCTTCCTTGCTGTTCTCTGGTTGCTGGAAATGGGTAACAGGGAATGAATCACTTAATGGGGGCTGGAGCACATGACCTATGAGGCGAGGCTGAGGAATTTGGGTTTATTTAGTCTGCAGAAGAGAAGAGTGAGAGGGGATTTGATTGAAGCCTTCAGTTACTTGAAGGGGGGATGGGTCTAACGAGGATAGAGAGAGGCTGTTCTCAGTAGTGACAGAGCAGAATGAAGAGCAATGGTCTCAAGTTGTGGTGGGAGAGGTCTAAGTTGGTACTGAAGTGTTGGAAGCGGTTACCTAGGGAGGGGGTGGAATCTCCATCCCTAGAGGTTTTTTAGTCCCGGCTTGACAAAGCCCTGGCTGGGATGATTTAGTTGGGATTTGTCCTGCTTTGGGCAGGGGGCTGGACTCAATGATCTTCTGAGGTTTCTTCCAGCCCTGTGATTCTACAGTTCCCTGTTCTGTTCATTACCTCTGGAGCACCTGGCACTGGCCACTGTTGGAAGACAGGACACTGGGCTAGACAGACCTTTGGTCTGACCCGTGTGGCCATTCATATGTTTCTTTGTGTGGTTGTCTCCTGCTTCTATAGAGGCCCCAAATACTGCCAGCCAAGCTCTTCGCATGGTATTTCTGCTCCAGTCGCCCAGGAATCTTCTGAACAAATGTTACCACAAGGCTTCTGGCCTCAGTTTTGAAGTCTCGCGAGAGAGGGTTATTTGTAGGATGCTTTGGCCAAAACTCTGACCACCTGAGTGCTTCCCTGAACGGAGCTATTGCTATTTTCAGGAACATGCACATAACAATCCCCTCCCTCTAAGTAGCAGGGAAGTGTTCCCAGTGAATGCTCAGTACACACATGAGGTTCACTGTATTCCTGTTGCCATAGCTACCACCCACAGAAATCTGGGCAGATAAAAATAAATAAATAAACAAAAGCTGGACCACATGATTTAACACCTGAAAACAACGTGAGATTAGTCATGGAACCATATGCAGAACTAGTTCTGATCCAGGTTTGGATTTAGAAGCTGCTGCTGCCACCTCTGACTCAGCCTGGTGATCTCTGTTAGCAAGAGGGGGCTGTGTTTCTCTCCCTCCGCCACCCCCCAGCTTTGTGTGTTCCATTTCTGCTCTAAACTTATAAAATAAAAACAAATATACCACGTCTCCTGAAGTGACTCAGAGCCTGGAAGGTGTGAGCTTCATGGAAAGCAGATCCCCTCTGCACCTGCTTGGGAAAGTAATCTGTTATCACAAAAGTGCCAGATCATCAGCTGGTGCGAATTGCTGTAGAAGTCAGTCGCAGCCAGATTAAGTGATTTGCCAAAGGCCAACAGGGGGGTAGTGTCAGAGTCAGGATTAGACCCTGATATTTCCTGGGGCGGTAAGATGCTCTGTTTAGAGCATTAGATACATTCATTATTATTTATATTAAAGGAACAACAGAAGGCTCCAACTGAGTTTGGGTCCTTGTGCTAGGTGCTGTGCACACACTGGCTACGTCTAGACTGGCATGATTTTCCGTGAATTCTTTTAACGGAAAAGTTTTTCCGTTAAAAGCATTTGCGGAAAAGAGCATCTAGATTGGCATGGATGCTTTTCCGCAAAAGCACTTTTTGCGGAAAAGCATCCGTGCCAATCTAGATGTGGTTTTGCGCAAGAAAGCCCCGCTCGCCATTTTCGCCATCGGGGCTTTTTTGTGCAAAACAGTTTTTAGCTGTCTACACTGGCCCTTTTGCACAAAAGCATTTCCGGAAAAGGGCTTTTGCCCGAATGGGAGCATGAAAGTATTTGCTCAAAAAGCATTGATTTTGTACATTACAAAGTCAGTGCTCTTGTGCAAAATCAAGCGACCAGTGTAGACAGCTGGCAAGTTTTTCCGCAAAAACTTGCCAGTCTAGACACAGCCACCTCGTAAGAGATGGTCCCTGCTCTACATAGAGAAAGCAAGCAAAGAGTGGGAAGGGGACAGATACAGAGCACTAGCAGATGTTTAGAATGATGGCTGGCAAACATTGTGTTAGTTCCAGTTTGTTCTCACTGTGGTTAGAAATCCTGCATGACCTCCCAAAGGAATGAAATATATTTCCTGAGACTCTTTCTTTCAGAATCGATGTCAGAGGAAGTTCCCTGGTGTTTTGCTCCTAGTGGGTACTCTAGTCTTCCACTTGGCAAGTTTCCCAGCTATTTGGGTGGGTGCACTACACATGGGTATAATAAAATACGCTGCAGCTCAGTGAAAACTTTTACAAAATTGTTTTCTTCACACAACACAAACAGCCTGTGGAACTTCTTGCCAGAGGATGTTGTTGACCACTCACAGGGGAGGGCCCAACAGGGTTGTGGATTCGCTTCAGTACAGAGTTGATTAGGGATAGCTGCTTTTATTAATCTCACTACGTCACTACTATTACAGGCTAAATACTGGCAAATGGTTACACAGCTACTGCAACGTGATACAAGTCAGCATAGGCAAAGCAATGCATAAAAGAGTAACAGGCACTTGGAAATACTTATGCTTGTTTAGATCTACGGAGAGTCCCATTCCGGTTATCTCACACCCGGCCACAGTGGACATGGCTTCAGCTAAGGGGATTCAGAGCACCCTTCGAGGTCTAGGTCCTTGTTGAGACTCAATGGGCACAGGGCTTCCTACATTAGTTATACTACAGTTATTTACTGGGTGTGCTCGTTTCTGGCTCAACGTCATTCTTATCACTCTTATGAGCTGAGACAGAGGTCAAACTTGTTTACTGGTCAGTAGTTTTCCAGTTCAAGGCTCGGGTTAGAGCTGATGAAGCCCAGCTGCTGTTTGGGCTTGCTGTGTCCCACACAATGCTAAGCTGGGTACAGCAGGGATGGAAACTTCCATCCTAGGCCTGCTAAGCTGCAGGACCCACATATGACTTTTATGTGAAAGTTGTGAAGGCCAGAACTTCAACAGAGTTCAAGAAAGACCTAGATAAATTCATGGGCTATGTCTAGACTGGCATGATTTTCCGCAAATGCTTTTAACGGAAAAGTTTTCCGTTAAAAGCATTTGCGGAAAAGAGCGTCTAGATTGGCACGGATGCTTTTCTGCAAAAGCACTTTTTGCGGAAAAGCGTCCGTGCCAATCTAGACGCGCTTTTGCGCAAAAAAGCCCCAATCGCCATTTTAGCCATCGGGGCTTTTTTTGCGCAAAACAGTAGTGTGCTGTCTACACTGGCCCTCTTGCGCAAATGATTTGCGCAAGAGGGCTTTTGCCCGAATGGGAGCGGCATAGTATTTCCGCAAGAAGCACTGATTTCTTACAGTAGGAAGTCAGTGTTCTTGTGGAAATTCAAGCAGCCAGTGTAGACAGCTGGCAAGTTTTTCCGCAAAAGCAGCTGATTTTGTGGAAAAACTTTCCAGTCTAGACACAGCCATGGAGGTTAGGTTCATCAATGGCTATTATCCAAGATGGGCAGGAGCTGGGAATGGGTGATGGGGTGAGATCACTTGATGATTCCCAGTTCTGCTCATTGAGTCTAGGGGCACCTGGCATTGGCAGACAGGATACTGGGTTGGATGGACCTTTGCTCTGACCCAGTATGGCTGCTCTTGTCTTCTTACTCCCTGCCTTTAGCCAGTAACAAACTAGAGCACACGTCCTATTCTATTAGGTTTTGGTCTAGTCTGGGGGGTGGACATGTCTACAACAAGATTCTCACATGGGTTGGTCCTATCCAAGAACAAATTGTGTGATAACTTCATAGTGGCCCAACACCAACTCTTGGGTGGGGATTGGTGCATAGAAAGGGCCCCAGGGCAGGCGGTGACTCCGCCGAGGAAAGCTACCAGAGTGACTCACCCAGTGAGGCAGAGTCTGTTTTGGATACAATCCCGACCTTTATTCCTTTGCTAGAACAGAACATTTCGGAGATTTCAATTACCAGACAGCTTGCCATTCCGCTCACGTTTGCAAAATAAGAATAAGCAGGAGAAGAAAGGAGTGGAACCCAGCCTTTTCAGCAAGCGGCTGCCTAGGAGGGCTGATTGGTTTGTAACACAGATATATTTGATTTAAAATAAATTATGTTGTGATTGGTCTGAATGGTGGGTTCCCCCTTTTCTCTTTTTGATCATTTAGATGGAAAGTTTCCTCGTTTATTCTTGGCTTCCGACAGCTGCTGCCTGGGGGACCCCATAGATGATTTCAAAGCAGCTGGATGGAGCCACGAGCTTAATAAGCTGCACTTCCTTATGAACTGTTACCATGGGAGGCTCTGACCTAAACTGCTAATTAACATTGGTGCTAATTGGCCTGGTCTGTTCGGTTAATCCCCTAACTCCCCCCTGCAGCCCACACAGCCTTGTTATACCTGTCCTGCAGCTCCCCTCCCCTCTTCCCAGCCACTTGCTCAGCCACCCGGAAGAACGCTGTTGAACAGAACAAACTGGGAATATTGGTGTCGTTGTGGGGCTCCCAGCCGCCGTGACAAGAGGGCAGCTTGAGATGACAGGAGCTGCAATTGGGCAGCATTCTGGGGCAGAGAACCCGGCAGACTTTTTGTGTTGCTGGGACCACAAAAACCTCCTGCCATTCCTACCCATGCATGCTTGCTTCTCCCCCGCAGCCACATGCCATGTGCTCCGTGGTCTCAGCTCCCATTTCACAGTGACTGTCCAGCTCCATTTCCTTGCAGTAAACCTTGCCGTGTGGTGGGATGTGAGGGCGGGGAAGTGGAGGAATCTTCCAGAACATCCCCCCAGTGTCCCCTTGTTCCTCCTCCTCTCCCCGTCACAGATGTACAGCCAGGGCATTTACAGCCGCTTCCTGCCAAGGGAGTTCCAGCTCCCCCCGGGGGCCTTCCAGAGGTGCACGGCCTGCTGCCCCAGGCTCCGGCCTGGCCCAAGGAGCGATGATTTTTGACAAACACATTTTAAAGTTCCTAGTCCATTGCTTTCGAGTGTGGCCACCGACAACCTCCCTCCCTCTGCCTTACTCATACACCTCCAAAGAAAACCCTTTAGCTACTTCCTGGAGCCAGCCCTCATTGTCTCTCCAAGAGGCGGGAGTTCCCCTGGCTACCAAAAGTGACATTTTGGGTGGAGAAAAGATGACCCGAGCCTCACGGCCCCGCAGTGAAATCATCTGTTCAATCTACAGGAGGTGGCCGAAGGGAGCAAAGACGACAGAGACAGACGGCACAGGCTGGCTGGCTGTGGGAATGGCATAGGGCCACCAGACCCTATTCTTCCTACCCCACTGGGGAAAAGCACCTACTACTTAAGCGGCAGCTGTCACGGTGCTGCCATGTGTGGCCCTGGAGGGGGCAAGGCAGTTCCTGAAGTGGGGAAGCTTGTAGCCCAGGGTGGCTAGCAAAGGGCAGGCCTGGGCGGCTCAGGAAGGCAGCTGAATTCGGTCCCTGCACAGAAGGGATAGATTTCTGGCCCCTCCCTCTTGTGTGCACATAAACCCACAAGATGGTGTCACATTAGGTAGCTTCTTAGCCCCTGACACAGAGAGGCTGTGGCCCCGACCCAGGGGCCTGACTTCTATCCTGCACGTTGGCAAAGCCTGTCACCATGACAGTGTCATTGAATGGCATTGAGCCAGGCACAGTAAGGCCTAATGGCTTTTGTGTCTTGGAGATCTAGCTGGAGAGGAGGAATACTTGCTGGTGTGAGGCAATCATATTCTTCAGATGGTTTGCACCCACTGCCCTGGTATCTTGTACCCGGAAGGCAGCCCCTTGCTGAGCTACATTACAAGCCTTTATCTAGGTATCTGGGGTGCTTAGGTGGCCCCTATTACCTGATACCTCTAAACCTCACAGTCCTTAACATTTTACTCCCACAACACCCTGCTGAGGCAGGCAAATGTGTTATTCCTTGTTTACAGAGAGATGTGGGCCTAGATCGATGAAGTTATTTGGATTCCTGACTTCCACTGAAATCAATGGAAATTAAGAGCCTAAATCCCTGGGTGAGTCTGGGCCTTAGTGCCGTGACCTGTGGTTGTCTGTGGCCAAGCAAAGAATTAAATCCAGGAGGTCTCCCATAACACAGGTTGCTCCTATCCATCCAACCATCCTTAAACAGAACATTATCCTCCAGCTGAGGTATCGGCACCAGTGATATTGAGAACAGTAAGGCAATGACACGCCGCTACAGCCTTCCCCAAAGGAAAAAAACCAAAACAAAAACCAAAACAAAACCACACCCTGAAGTCGGGAAGCCTGTCCCAGAACAATCAGATTCAATAAGAGCTCTTGAGTTCTGGGTTCAGAGCTGGACACTAAGTGCATTTGAGGTTATTTCATCCACAAACACTCCTTTGCTTCTCTCTCTCTGTTGCCAGCAAATACTGGAAATGAGCCTATAATGATCTTTTCATAATTTCATTTCCACAAAAGCCTGCGGGGAAGATGCTGTAGCACTGACCTCGTATGTTTCACAAGTCTATTATCTCGGTGTACATATAAATGCGTGAATAACACCGTCTCTTATGGGGGGATAATGCTTTAGGCGAATGCAGAAGGCATCTCTGCCTTTCCTCTTGTCTTTCTTTTATTTCCCCTTCCTTTGTTTCATGCATACCTCTCTCTCTCTCTCTCTCTCTCTCTTTCTCTCTCTCTCTCTCTGTCATTCTCTCAGTGGAGAGATGCAATACAAGACCCAGCAGCATGTCTCCTCAGATGACTCGTATGTTTCACAACAAAACTCCATGGAAGCGAAATGTTTATGTTCTAGAATAGGAGTCCCTAAGCCAGGCAGCAGTGAGATGAGTCAACTGCTAGAAATTAAACCCGACTGTTTTATGGGACATTTATTAATTAAAAGAGAAATGACCCGCTCTTCATCAGATAGACAGGCGGGACGTGGGAGAATGAATTTTCGTACATTGCTGGAGCTTATCAGGATCATTGAAGACATTGGCATCTGCAGGCAGATTAACTCATACTGCATTAAGGCATGGACTCAGCTAATATTGACCAAGTTGTTATCAGCTGGTGGCAAAGATTAACACATCCTTTTTATTTTATTTCAAGTTAATGCGATTTTTTTCTAACGATTATTACTTTATTTTGTTAATATCTCTGGAAGCTTTAGTTGAGCATTGGAAAGGGTGGACTAATGAAATGAAAAGCCACAGACAATAAGGCTGGGATTGTGGTGGGGAGTTACATAGTTGAAAAATCTCTGAGATTGACATTTTTGTGCATCTCAGTTTTTGGGAACCTGACTCAGTTTTAACAGAGGTGTGGTGCACCCGCAGATGCCTTTGACTTCTATGAGCGGAGTGAAAAGCAAAGTCACCCAAATATCAGTGGCCACTTTTGAAAATGTTGGTCAGACCTTGTCTATTTCTTCATCTGAGATCCCTGGAAGACAAGCCTGAAATGACAGCAAAGTATTGTTTGTTTATTAATATTCAGTTCTGAAGACTAAATAATTTTGTATCACAATGATTCAATAATAAATAAACTGAATAAAGTTCATTGCTGTCACATGGGAACAAAGAATTTGAGTGATGGTTCAGTCGGAGGACTCAAGAACAACATCAAATCTGGGAAAGATGACTGGAGACAGAGGTCAGTGTGGAAGGCCTTCTCCTGGGCCCTTTCCCCAAGCGGGAATGAGAAGACGTGCTGGAAACCAGTTGATGGATGCACGGGAGGTGCAGAGAGGAAGGTTTGGGATTCCCAATGAATTAACAGCAGATCTCTGGGAACAATGGGTGGCACAAAACCAGCCAACCTTTTGCATTGAAAAGTGGCCGAGATCAGGAGAAAATAGAAAGAAGTTAGTTGGGATGATGTAACTGAGAGAAAGGAAACTGCAAGATGAATTTCCTTACCATGAAACCTGTTAGAAAGTGGAATAGGCTTCCCCGGGAAAGTAGTGAAAGCCTCATTGTTTGGGTTAGTTAAAACTGAACTAGACAAGCCACTCACTACACACCACCAGGAGCAACCCTACAGTGCTCTTGGGAGATTGGCAAGATGTTGCCATTTCACGTGCTTCTTTGCCAAAGCCTGTCCTCGTTTATACCCAATCAATGGCACCCAGGCTAATGAGGCTGCAGGGGAGTAACAGAGCACAGGACTTAGCTGCCTCTGATTCTGTTGGTTAACTTAATTCCCAATTTTTGTCGTGCAGTTTAAAACGTTGTCACTATAATGAGGGTTCACAAAATTGAGAAAGTGAATTGTTCCTTAAAGTCTTGGAGTGAGTGTGATTAGATCTATGGCAGCTTCATAATCCTTGCTGGTTTCCATAGCAACAAGTTCAGCACCAAATTGGCTGCAGGCCGCCTGGGGGACGAGGATGAAAGGCAGTTGGGGGTGGGGGAGATCTGAATAAAGGGCTAGAAATGAAACATCAAGGAGACTTTGATAGATGGAATCTTTGGGCTGATTCTGCACCTGGCCATGCAGCAAAATGATCGTTAGTAAGAATAATACTTTGCACTCCCTGAGTGCCGTTCACCGGGGAGCCAAGATGCTGTGCAAAGCCAGCCCCCTCCCCATCACAGAGGGAAACTGAGGCACAGAGTGGGTAAAGTGACCTCTGATTTTGAGCGCCCAACTTCAGACACTGGAGTGTTCCTATTGAGTTTGGAACCTCTGGAAAAAATGAGGCCCAGGGGGCCTCCGACTGGATGCCCAAAATCAGAGGCCAGTTTTTAAAACATTGACCAAACATTCTTGCCCAAGGCGACATTGTGAGTCATTGGCAAAATGGGAAGGAGATCCCAGGGCTCCATGCATCTCGTGTCCTGCTCCCTATGAGAGCTATGCAACAGAGAGAGCAGAGACAGCCAGACGTTTCTCTTTCTGATCCAGCAGTGAGCAAACACCCGGAGGCCAGTCTGGGCCATTCCACCCAGGCAGCGGGGAGTGTGGGCACTGACTCATGGCATCCAGGTTAATATTTTTATTCTCTAGCTGTACAATGCAGCCCACCAGCAGGCTGCAATGAAAAGCTCCACGCTGCCCTGGTGAGCAGTGTGGCTATCCAGGCAGACTGAGAGCGCTGGGACTCTGGAATGAGAGCTGGATCACAACCCTATATTTCTGGTTAGGTGCTGGTGGAAACAGACCATTTATCATAGAATCCTAGGGCTGGAAGAGACCTCAGGAGGTCATTGAGTCCAACCCCCTGCCAAAGCAGGACCAAACCCAACTAAATCATCCCAGCCAGGGCTTTATCAAGCCGGGCCTTAAAAACCTCTAGGGATGGAGATTCCACCACCTCCCCCGCTAAGCCATTCCAGTGCTTCACCACCCTCCTAGTGAAACAGCTTTTCCTAATATCCAACCCAAACTTCCCCCATTGTAACTGGAGACCATTGCTCCTTGTTCTGCCATCTGTCACCACTGAGAACAGCCTCTCTCCATCCTTTTTAGAACCCCCCTTCAGGTAGCTGAAGGCTACGATCAAATCCCCTCTCACTCTTCTCTTCTGTAGATTAAATAAACCCAAATCCCTCGGCCTCTCCTCATTATTGGGATCTCTGATGCGGCTGGGGCAGATATTGGTTCCTTTGGAAGAATGTTTGTAAAAGAAGAACAGGGCTGGAGTTAGGGCAGGTGGTGGAGCAAGCCCCCTGCTTTCACATATAAATGCATTTCTGACTATCTCTTCTGAGCTGGGCTATCCCACTCAGCCTCTTTGATGTTAATCCACCTGCGTGGCATGGCTCTGAATATACTTCTCCTCCGCCACATGTGCTTGGTTTGGCCTCAGGCCCCATTCAAATGACGGGCTATTCTACTGGGAACTCTCCTTCTTAGCCGGTCGCTCCTTAAACCTGACGCTTCCCAGCTTTTCTCACTTGGACCCAAATATACTGCACACGGTGGCCACGGATTTGAGCATTCAACCACCCTCTTTTCTCTTGAACACAAGAGGGCTCTATCCCAGATATGTCCCTGACTCCAACTGAAATCAACAATAGTTAAGAGCCTAAATACTTCTGAGGACCAGGGCCTCGGCCTCTTCGTCGCTCTTTAAAACGAATCTAGAAACTCCCCCGTCCTTTGCTATCAGCCGTTCCCTTGGGACTTCAAACTCTACCTGTCTGATGTCTTCTGCAATGCACCTTGCCATGTTGTGGCATAATAAGGTGTGGCAGTAACACCACCTCCTCCTCCTCCTCCTCCTCCTCCTCCTCCACTCACTCTGTGCTCACAGGTTATTTATCCAAACTGTTCATGATCTAACAGAAGGCACTGTCCCATTTCTTCCTGGCTCTGTCTTCCTGAGTATTACCCCATGCCCAGTGAATGACTAATGGGGAGTCCAAGCAGTGTACTTCATGGCCAACTATTAATTTGGCTAGGATAGAAGGGGAGGGAGACGCCTGTTATGATTGCTAATCATTGAATACTAATCCATAGTCCCACATTTATGTAGTGCCCTGGCTCCATCCCAATGCCCAGTAAAAGCAATGGGCTGGGTCTTGTGTGCTGAACTTCCCTCTGCAGCCAGAGGAGCTCCAAAACACACCCAAGAATCATTTCACACACCCGATGCCTCTGTGGTGGAAAGCCAGTAGCTGAACCACCTGCAGTCCATGGAGTGAGTAATAGTTGCTCTATCCACTTAGAGCTGCAAAGCTGAGTTAGGGATAGAATCAAAGAACACCAGAACAGGAAAGGACCTCGGGGGGTCATCAAGTCTAGTCCCCTGCCCTCATGGCAGGGCCAAGCACCATCTAGACCATCCCTGATAGATGTCTGTTTAACCTGCTTTGAAATATCTCCAGTGATGGAGATTCCACAACCTCCCTAGGCCATTTATTCCAGAGTTTAGCCACCCTGGTAGTGAGAAAGCATTTCCTAATGTCTACCCTAAACCTCCTTTGCTGCAATTTGAGCCCATTGTTCTTGTCTTATCCTCGCAGGTCAAGAGGAACAATTTTCTCTTCTCCTTGTAACACCCTTTTAGGTACTTGAAAATTGCCCCCCCAGTCCCCTCTCAGTCTTTTCTAAATTAAACAAGCCCAATTCTTCCAGTCTTCCCTCATAGCTCATGTTTTCTAGACCTTCAATCATTTTTGTTGTTCTTCTCTGGACCGTCTCTGATTTCTCCACATCTTTCTTGCAATGCGGTGCCCAGAACTGGACACAATACTCCCTCTCAGGCCTAATGAGGGATGCAAAATGGAATGAGCCAGCACATGGCCAAGGTGTGTGAGAGCTGAACACAAACCACACGATGGTTACTGACAGGGCTGAACGTTTTTAATGACAAGTGGATGGACCTTGGGAACAGTGTCCTTTTGGAAGGACAGCACCTGCAGCAGTCTCTTGCCCCAGTCAGAGTCCCTGGGCCAGAATTCAGAAGCTGATGAGAGTTGTTCTGCCATCTAGTCTCAGACAGGGCCCTGGAAAGGGCAGGGGTCAAAGCAGTGAACCAGTGCTGCTACTGAGGACACGCTTTAGCCCCTTGTTCAGATCACTTTATTTTTGCTGTGCATTGGCCTTGTGATGAAACAAACTGGGCCAGATTTGGCCCTTGGTTACACCTGCACTAACTCACTGGGCCAATGCCTCCCAGCTGTTGTAAATTAGCATAATTCCACTGATTTCAGTGGTGCTCTACTAAGGCTATGTCTAGACTGCAGGCTTCTTTCAGAAGAACCTTTTCCAGAAGAGATCTTCCAGAAAAGCTTCTTTCGAAAGGAAGTGTCCACACAGCAAAAGCGCAACGAAAAAGTGATGTGCTTTTTCAAAAGACAGCGCCCACATGGATTGGATGCTATCTCACATTTAAGTTGTGATTAATATGGACGGAGTGGCCACCAGGGCACCTGTGTTATTTCTTGGAGGCTTCTTCTTTCGAAAGAACTCCCTCTTCTGCGTGAACACACGCCTTGGAAAAAGGCTTCTTCCTAATAGAAAGAGGTTTACCAATGTTGGAAAAATGCCTCCGTTCTTTCAACTTTCTGTCGAAAGAACACAATAGCTGTGCAAATGTAAGTATAGTTTTTCCGGGAAAATGGCTGTTTTCCCAGAAAAACACTGCAGTGTAGAAGAGGGAAGTCTTCTCTTTTCCTTCTGTATTTAATGGCATGGACGAAATCTCTGAAAACCTTCAAGTATGTAATTTTAAACCCCCAAACTGCCTTGCAAGAAATGCTGTTCATTCTGATGTTTGTTTCGAATGTTTTTATGGAAGACAAGAGGGTTCCAGGAACAAATGTTCTCAGCTTACAGCCTGCGTCTCCAAACTGGTCTCCGATGTTGACTGTCCAACGTGTGATACATTGGGCCTGCTTTTGTAGAGGTGAAGAGCTGCCCCTCAACTTCAGTTGCAGCTGCAGCTAGGTGGTACCTCTGAAAAAAGAGGCCTGATGTGTGTCAAGTTGGGCACCCAGAACAGAGGTCTCCAGGACTGAAAACATCGGCGTTGGTGTATCCCGTCCTCCCACGGACTAAAATGGGACCAAATTTCCAAACCCCCTGCAGCACATGACCTCCTGTTCTAAAGTCACAGAGGGCAACATTCTGCTGTCACTAACATGGGACCCATTTGATGGCTGGTAATGTTGCCAGTTTAAATTCCAGTGCTAATCTGGATGGAAAGAATCCTGATTGGACAGCTACATGTAGTATGCATTGTGGGTTAACTCTCACAAGTCCCTAGGACAGGGCAGCCATATTACCAACGAGAAATAATAGCAAACACTTTCACCCAGAGCTCACCAAGCACCTTACAAAAGAGGGTCAGTATTATCACTCTCATTTTACAGATGGGGAAACTGAGGTAAGGGGACTTAGGCAAGGTCCCACAACAAGTCAGTGGCAGGGTTTGGAGGAGAACCCAGGCATCTTGATTTTTAGTCCTCTTCTCTACCACTAGATTATGGTACGTTACAAAAAGACAACAAAGAATTCAGAGAAATGATCTGCCATCTAACCATGTGAGCGAGAGTGGCCCAGGGACTAAAGCAAAATGGAGATGATGGTGGGGGTTCAGACTTGCAATAGTGCAGCCCAGGCACCTCCTTGACAGAACCATTCCAAAGAAAGAACTGTGGCTGGACCGACAGAGCGCCCGCGCCGTGGCAGAGTGGGTGCTGGTCTGCTCCTCTTCTATGGGATTTGTATCCCAGGCAGGTGGCAGTTGGCTCGCCTCCCACCGCCTGGCAACAATTTGCTGGCTCTGCTGCTGCATTGTTATGTAACTCTCCTACAGATTACATAACCTGCTGGGGTGGAACGTGGTGAGGGGACTCAAGATGCAGGCAGCCTGGAGAGAAAATATCCCACTACTTGGAAATAACATGGAAATGGAGTCAGTCCCTTTGCTCGGCTTCTTGGCAAGCCAGCCCAAGGTCTAATTGCCCTGTGGGCACAGCACACATGTCTGGTAAGGTTCTGGTTATGAGTTAATAGAGTCAGAAACCATCTGGCAGCCTTAGCGAGCCGGGGGAGAATTAAGCGTATGCTATTGCTAGGGTGGAAAAAACCATACTGCAGTATTTTGCAGTAAACACCCCATCAGTAACTGTCCTGATTTGGACAAGTATATAGAGCAGGGGAGCGTGTGGAGCACCACAGAACACAAGTGAGTGTTATAACAAATGGAATACCAGAGAGAATTGGCCTTTGTTATCATGAGTGGAACTGGAGGCAGGGACTTTTTGCAGTCCCTGGTACAAGAGGGAAGGAACGGGGTTCTGGCAGCTAGATCCTCCCATCTGTTCCTGAAGGGAGAACATCCTTGCCCTTTCTCCCCCACATTCCCTTGCTGATGGGCTTTATGCAGGCCAGTGTCCTTCCCGAGATCCGAACATCAATAGGTGGAACGTCTCCATTTCTCTGCCCTCGGCTACACCAGCCTCTTTGTGCATCAACCTAGGGTTGCCTGTGACCACTGTCAAGGTAGACCGGTGATGCCCATGTCCAGAAGGGGCCCAAGCCCCCAGCAGGGGAGGTAGATCACATGTACAAACTAGGAGGGAATGCCAAAAAAAAAAAAAAAAAAAAGAAGCCCCTTGACCGATGTGCCCAGGACTCTGACTGCAGCCCCACCCTCTACTGCAAGTGGACCCCTGCCAAACAAGGAGACAGAAATAAACAAGCCTACAAGCAAGGGAACCCAGAGAATTCCTATTAACCTTGCAGTGCCCTTTCAGCAACGGCTTCCAATTTGCCTGAAAGCACCAGTGGCACTGAGTGCTCTACATCTGCAAGTAAACCAGAAAGGCCTCCATGGGCAGGGGCAAGCTTCAGACCAGACAAAGATCCACCCACTGCTGTGACTGCCATCCTTATGCACAGATCTAATGTGTGGTTGCATCCCTTACCCATCAGTTGAGTTCGAAATGGCCAAGGCAAGGTGTCTAATGCGTTATAGTTGGTTTCTCCTCCAGTCCCATCCCTCCCAGGGTCATGCTCATCTCAGCCAAAAGGTGTTAATCTAGTTAACAGCAACTTAATGTGTTAACCTAGTCTGTCTTTCCAATCTGGAGATCATCCACCTAGAATCCACGTTTCAAAAAACGGGGGGCAAACCCACAAGTGATGTGTATATTGTGTGGTGTGGGAGGGGCAGATTAACTTTGAAGTGGATTTGATTCTAGATCAATCAATCTAGGCCAAAGTTGGCATGGATTTATACCCAGAAAAGTCGATAGGGATTGTTATATAATGTGTCCAACAAAACAGCATTCACCCCCGCGCCTGCGAGAGCCCAGAGGGAATCCAGGGCCAAATTCTGTCTGCAGCAACACCAGGGGAAGCCCAGTGATCTCAATGGGGCAAGAGGCTGAGAGAGAGAGGAGGCCAGGCGTGGGGACTCCCTGCCCTGGAGCTGAGATGGATTCTGGGTGGAAGAACAGGCTGGAATGAAGTGAGACGCTTTTCAGCCAGCAGAGAGGGGGCTGTTTATCTCCCTCAGACTCAGAGTTTGTTTGGGGCTGTAGGAAAAGCACATTTGGGAGGGAAGGAAAAGGAAGTGGAGGGTAGGGGACTGGCGGCAGAGGCGAAGGAGGGGTGCGGCGTTTCCTTGGCAGCTCAGAGATGTCAGTGCACCTCAGAAATCTAGGCCCTACCTTGGACCTTGCTTGTAAGCAGGTTCCTGCATAAGTCATTCTCCCTTCAGAGGGAAGGAGCTAAAACAAGGCAGGGGAGGGACTGAGTGGCTCTTGGGGGGCTTGCGAAGACCACACCACATCTGAAGAAAATACTATCCCCTCGTTTCACCAGTAGCCACCGCCTTAACCCCAGCCACGCAGAGCCCAGCCCGCAAAGCAGGCGCTGAGCCCTAGGGGCGAGGGACCTTTCGGAAAAGACGGAGTTAAAACCAAAACCAGCTCCCTGGGCTGGGAGGGGGTGAGGGAGACTGTAACCAACCAGCACTAAGTGTCTGGGATTCAATTGCCTGTTTCCCTTCAGTAATGGAGCCTTAGGGGGGATAGGCCCAAGTACAGATTATTGTTAATGACTTTTAATTAAGTAGAGAAGAGTGGGAGCTGTGGCAATTCTCTCTCATGCATTTTGCATGACTCCTAGCAGCCACCAGGCGGGGAGCCACAGGGTTGGTTAATAAGGGCGATTCCTGGGCTGGGACTTCATCTAGGATAGGGATGCTCCTTTGACTATGCACCCCCGCTGCCATTCTCCCACTGAGGAGGAATACCCCCTCCCTTTTAATTAGTTTTTCCAGCTCTAGAGACATCTCCAGGTAATATTACATGCACTGTGCCTCATCCAGCATCTGTTTGCAGGGGCAGGCTGCGGGTGTGTTCAGCTCAGATGCCCCACAGAGTGAACCTGCTTGGAATTGGCCACCAGACGGATTTTTCCTGCTGTGCTCCATGGGCCCTGCATAAACCACACTGGCCTGCTCGGTGTCTCCACTTGCTCCTCCCCTTCCCCTCTTCCCTGCAGCAATGCTTTGCTCTGCTTCCCCATGCCAGCCCTAAGTGACCTCCGGATCCCAGTCTGCCAGGTCCAGGCCTTCTACCCCTCTTCTTCCACAAACCCACAGCCCCCAGCTCACTGCAGCCAGCTGCTCTCTGCACCCTATGCGGGGAGGGTCTGTCTGTATCAGTCTGACAGGGGTGGGCAGTAATTTTTAATCAGGGGGCACTCCAAAATTTTGGTATGTGGTCAAGGGCCGCACTATTCTGTGGAAGGGGGTGTGGGGTCTGGGATAGAGGTTGAGTGCAGAAGGCAGCTTGGGGTAGGGTATTAGGATGCAGGAGGGGGTGTGGGGTCTGGGATAGAAGTTGAGTGCAGAAGGCAGCTTGGGGTAGGGTATTGGGATGCAGGAGGGGACGTGGGGTCTGAGAGGGAGTTTGGGTGAAGGAGGGGGTTCACAGCTCTCAAAGCTCCCCCCTCCTCCACAGTGCACAGAGGCAGATGGAGCAATCTGAGCCCTGGGGCTGCTCCCTGCCTGTGGCTCTGGTGAGATGGGCCATAGGCTGGATTGAAAGGCTTGGTGGGCGGATGCGGCCGCCGGACCAGATCTTTCCCACCCCTGGTCTATGATTTCTACTTCACATGTGTTGAACTCCCATGTACACAGGCCTGAGGGCTGCGTGCTGTATTGCATTCCAGACAGCGCCTCGCCCAGGAAATGGGCCTGACATCTCACTGAAGGCCTAGCACGGAGTAAAACCTCTGGAAGCCAGGCTCTACCCTTGACTTTGAATGACTCAGCTATTGGCCCACCCCCATGATTTTCTCCATAGGGCCCTGCAGGGGGAGCCTGGACAATGCAGGGGAGGGGGCTGGAGTATCCCACTAGAGCACACGGCGAAGAGACAGGGTCTGTTTAAGAGCAGGCATGTGCTCGGTGCAGCAAGGCGGTGCAGCGCCTTGTGCAAAATCTGGTAGGCGAGACAGCCCAGGAGGACTCTGCCCAGCCTGAGCTACCGGCCTACCTCAGCTTTGCAGAAGAGGTGATCTCAGGCCAGGCGAGGAGAAGGGAGGGGTGGGTATCTCAGGACGTGTTGCCAGAGCTGTGTAACTATCAAACGCTTTCCAGAGTCAATCACTGTGATTAAGCAACCCCTCTGCTAGGCCTGCATTCCTGGCTGTCCTGCCATATTGGCCCTGAATGGGTTAAACTAGAAGCCCAGAGGGCCCATAGCCCAGGAGAAGCCCTGGGGGAGTGTGTGTAAGTGACTGTGGAGCTCAGACATTGGTTCTGGGTCTCGGGCAGCAGTACGCCATGTCCCTAAGAAAAGTGCCAGACAGGAGGTCTGAGTCAAGCGTCCCAGAACTAGACAGCCAGCTCCAGTTAGTTTTGATGTACAAGGGATTAAACCATCAGGTTCACCTGCCACCAACTGGGCATGGGGCTACGTGGCAACACAGCCCATTTCTTCCAAGTCACCCAGAGCATCTTGTCTTAGGGACTGTAAAGCTCCTCAGAGCAGGGACTGTACCGCACTGACATTGTTGCCTCTTAAAGAACTTCTCTTGGGGTCAGTTTTGCCAACACGCTTTGGCACGTCACCAGCCTTCGCTGGCTACGTTTGTCAGGGCATGCATAGTTAGAAGTTGAATGCAAGTTTCCTGGATGCTTGTACAAGTAGCTCTCTGCTGGGGGGACGTGTAATGAGGTTCGGGGCTTGCACCATGCGTAGGTGTAGCTGATGTACGTGTTTTTCCTGGCGAAGGCAATGGCCTTCCCAGTCACTGGAAAAATCAATCCTCCTGACCCACAGTCCCTGTTCACATTGAAAATTGTGGGTTCAACTGTGTCCTTGCATACCATCATTGAATGCCCTGGACTGCAGCAGGATGTCTGGGCACACACAGAAAGGAGGGCAGGATGTACTGTCACAAGACAGGAAGACAGATGCCAGCTGTTCTTGGAGACTGTGGGTCAAAGGCAGCTGATGTGAGTCATGAGCATATTCAGTAATGTTAACATTCCCTTTATTTTCCTATCCTAACCCTTGCGCCTGGCATGCCAGTGACTGAAACAGCATTGCTGCCACTCTCCTGGGAACTGGAGGAGGTTACCAGTCACATTTGAGTTTTGAGGTCTGCTCTCAAGAGGGAGGATGTTAGAATTTTTAACATTGGAGGAGTGGGGAAAGGTGTTAGTTAGCCCAGAAGCCTCAAATCCAGGTTGCTTTCGTCTCTGGGGGTATGTCTACACTACCCCGCTAGTTCGAACTAGCGGGGTAATGTATGCATACCGCACTTGCTAATGAAGCCCGGGATTTGAATTTCCCGGGCTTCATTAGCATAAGCGGGGAGCCGCCATTTTTAAATCCCCGCTGCTTCGAACCCCGTGTAGCGCGGCTACACGGGGCTCGAACTAGGTAGTTCGGACTAGGGTCCTATTCCGAACTACCGGTACTCCTCGTGAAACGAGGTGTACCGGTAGTTCGGAATAGGCACCCTAGTCCGAACTACCTAGTTCGAGCCCCGTGTAGCCGCGCTACACGGGGTTCGAAGCAGCGGGGATTTAAAAATGGCGGCTCCCCGCTTATGCTAATGAAGCCCGGGAAATTCAAATCCCGGGCTTCATTAGCAAGTGCGGTATGCATACATTACCCCGCTAGTTCGAACTAGCGGGGTAGTGTAGACATACCCAGGATGTTTTAATGTCCATGGCCTATTTTACATGTGTAGCGTATAGATGGTGGAAGATGTAAAATATGTTTGAGTACGCTTCTCGAGGGGCAGAGTTGGCATACATAAACTGTGCCCAGTGTCTCTGGCTCAGCTGGCATGCACAACAGATAGCTCATGTGTCTGTGTCACACACAGTCTGTTTGGCAGGTCCCTTTGTATAGTTTAGCCAAACAGCTCCTGGCTCCATCCTGCCCAGGTTCCTATAAATGCTCAGATGCCATGGTGATAGACACGGTTTAATGGAGATTTCTAGAATTCCTTCTGATTCAGCCCTCTGCTTGGGCAAAACTTCCAGAGCCCTGTTTACAAGAAAAATATCTGATCACTCTTGGAATCGGCAGCTTCTCCCAGAAGATGACTGGAGTTAAAAATACAAGGGACACCTGCAGCCACTTGATGTAAACGATAAACAATTTCCTTCCGAATCGCTCAAAAGTAAAGAAAAGAAACTGTCACCTGTTGAGAAAATCAGTCACTTGACACGTTAGACAAAATGAAGATTAATTGCAAATTCCTCTGCGACGGCCTCAAAGCAGATGATGGGAAGAGGCTGTAGCTGAAAGAGCAGAGGCAGGTGTAGCCGCTATGCGCAAACTTGGCTCTGATGAGTCATACTCAGGAGATCCTGAGTAGGGAATTGCTGGGCTTGGGACCCTGGCCTGCTTCCCACTCATCTCCCGGCATTTAGAGAGAGTAGCTCCTTGGATCTAATTTCTGGCCCCTGGACTGCATGCAAGCTCAAGGAGACAGGGGCTGGATTGCAGTGCTCTTCTGTGGGCTGCAGTATAACGGTGAATGTAAGTCACTAGGTGAACTAAGAAAAATGGGGCTGGAAAAAACAGACAGAGCCAAACTCAACCCAAAATAGCGCCGCTGTCTAGACGCACCCTTAGGGTACATCTACACTTGCTCCCTAGTGCGAACTAGGGATGCAAATGTAGCTGACCAAAATTGCTAATGAAGTGGGGATTTAAATATGCCACGCTTCATTAGCATAAGTTCGCCCGCGTGCTATTCCACTTGCCAGCTGATTTGAACCAGGAAGTGCACTCTGGGACGCATTAGTTCGAATCAAACCTTTTGAGGAGTAAAGTTAGTTCGAACCAAGGGGTTTGATTTGAACTAACGCGTCCCGGAGCGCACTTCCTGGTTCGAATCAACTGGCGAGTGGAATAGCACGTGAGAGAGATTATGCTAATGAAACATGGGATATTTAAATCCCCGCTTCATTAGCAATTTCGGTCAGCTACACTTGCATCTCTAGTTCGCACTAGGGAGCAAGTGTAGACGTTCCCTTTGTCTCCAAGGCTATTTCTACACTACCAGGTTATTTCAAAATATGTTATTTTGAAATAATAACTCCTGAAATAACTATTTCGAAATAAGCTTATTCCTCTTCACAAGCAGGAGCTATTATTTCTAAATAACTAGCCCATTATTTCAAAATAGCAGGCTTGGTAGTGTGGACGCTTGCATTATTTCAAAATAAGGTGGGTTATTTCAAAATAACTCTCCAGTGTAGACATGCCCTAAGGTGCCACAGGACTCCTCTCTCCTAGTGGTTGGTAGGTTTCATTTGCATAGCCCAGGCTCGCGTTGGTTGCTAGAACACAAAGCAGGAGAAAAGCCCGAGTCTCCTGAAGTGCCCCATTGAATAGCTGGTTCCCAGCCTATGCTGCCCTGGTCACAGCAGCCCCAAGCTTGCTCTCTGCCCAGCTATTGAGAGCTGAGATCCCAGGAGGCAAGCCCACAGTGGGTGCGAAAGGAGTTTCTCTCATTGAATTGATGTTAAGTAATTAGACACTCAATTCAAAAAGATCAATTTGCAGGAAGAGGAGGTGCGTATCGGGCTACGGCTCCAGCCACAATTCCCTGGTGAGTGTTAAACTAACAGATCGCTGGAGATGAACAGAACTAAGATTAAGTCTTGCAGAGCAAAGCTGCGGGGCGAGTGAGATGTCACTAAATCCTTTTCCATTTTACCCAAGAGGAACAGGTTTGTAAGAAGAATTAGGCCTTTTGAAAACAAAAACACATGTAGCCCCCTGGCTTCACTCAACGCTGTACCAGTTAATCCTGGGAGCAAATGGAAGACAGGCTCTGCAGAGAAGCAGAGCAAGGGTGGCCATTCATCCTTTTGAATAGGGGACAGTCCTGGTTTTTGCTGCTCTGTCCTCTGCCCTCATTGATAGGAAACAGGATGGCTTTTTGGCCTCTATTTTTCTCTTGAGGCCAGAGGCGAACGTAAGCTGGTGTGCCCCGCTGCGGCGCTCCGGCATACAGGCACCGGCTGGCTGGGGTGCTCCCATCTGGGCTCCCAGAACTCTCCTGCAGCCTGCCTTGCTAAGCAGCAGATAGCCAGGCAGGTAAAAGGGGCTTTTACCCATGTCCTTTTGGGAAAGCAGGGCGAGGGGCTGAAGCCACATGTTCTGAGTCTTTTTCCTTCTTCCCCTGACTATCAGGGCAAGAGGACAATGCTCAGCTTGTGTCTTCCTCTCACTCCCAGCTGCTGAAAGGAGGGCAGAGGAGGATGCAGCAAGCTATGAACTCTCCCCTCACTCTCTGATAGTCAGTAGATGAGGAAGAAGAGCAGCAATGACCCCATATACGTGGCTACAGCCCCCTCCCTCCCGTCCCTCCCTCCCACACTTATCCCTACACCTCCGAGCCCTGGGCCTCTCCACCCACAGCCCTGACTCCTCAACCCCCTATATCCTCCTGCCCCGGGCCCTCTATGCGCTAAATGCAACTGTCCTCTATTCTTGAGGTACCTTGATGGCCACCTATATTCTCACCACCTGTGAAAGCAGCTTTGATACTACGTGCATATCATTTTACAAGAAAATTGAAAGGCAACTGTTAAAATGGAGAATTAGCTAAATGGCTCCCCACCCAGGTACCTTGGTCCACTAAAGGGATAATACTTGGTCCTGCTGTGAAGGCAGGGGACTGAACTCGATGACCTTTCAAGGTCCCTTCCAGTTCTAGTAGATAGGCATCTCCATTCATTTAAATTTAAATTCATTTAAAGCCCTAGGAGAACAGCCCACTACACAAGAGATCAACCTCTTGGAGCACATAAAAACCATGAGATCCTTGGGAACGATGGATAGAGCTTTGGAGACTGGGAGCAGCAGCATGGCTAATAGATGGGTTCACCGACAGTGGGCAGAGTGAAATGGGTGGAGAGATTGGGTGCAGCATGGGCTTGCTGGATGGGGTTGCAACGATTAGACGGGTGTGCTGAGGGATGGGGCATTGAGAATGGAAGAGCATAGGGCTGATGGCTGCAGGGGATTGGCAGCTGTGTGGGGCCGCCGGGCTGGGGACAGACTTTGGTGAATTTAGGTGCTAACTGTGCTAATTACATCACCCAGGGACAGGAGTGAAAGCTGTACTTGGCAGGCAAATGGGGTATAAGAAGAGCGAAATGCAATAGGGGCTTGTGATTGGAAGAGGCTGATCATCCAGCCCTAACAGAAAAAGAAGTCTGGACAACTAGGGGTCACGGTGTGCATTTATTGGTTTTTTTTCTAAAGCAGAAATCTCCATTAAAGTCAATGGGCGATGTAGCAGAAAAGTCAGTTGCATTATAAAGTCCCCCAATATCTACTGGCCTAAATCCCTGTGCTAAAGGTGTGAGGATGAGGTGGAAAACAGGAGAAGTTTGTCCTCACAGCCAGGTCTGCTGGCAGGTATCTCTCTGGCGCAGGCACTTCGGTACTAATTGCAATTCTTACAAAATGTCTCACCGCTCAGGGTAAGTTCCACCAGCAGATCCAGTTCATAGTTACTGTTGCTATAGCAACTTCCTCCTTGGTATCCGTGCGTTCGACACATCACATGAGGAGACCAGACAAGGGTAAGGATGGACGGGTTAGACAAATGGGATTCTCCCCAAGGCCTGCTGCCTTTTGAGGCTTTTCGGCTGCTTCCAGGGAAGTGCAAATCCCATTGACTTCTGCAGGCGGTCCAAGTGTACCGCATCACCCAGGAGAAGGGGCTTGCTTCTCCCCTCAGTGTCCGTGCTTCCTCACACAGGTCCAGTTGGGCACTGGAACCACTTTCACACCACGGACTAGCAGGAGCCACATGTAGGTTACTGCAGACTCTCATGCCAATCTGGACTTCCAACGGGTTCTGATGCACTCATAGTAGACCCCTTTAAAGGCCTTCAGTGACTGGCCATGTTCACTGCTCCAGTCTGGGGTCTCAACCCTGCAAATTCTCTGACCCAGAGCAGTCTTGCTCATGCAATGAATGCCACTGGAGTCAATAGAGCTCCTTAGGGTACTGAGATCTGCAGAATCATTCAGAACACGGATGGGCAAGCTATGATGCGCAGGCCAGATACAGACCGCCAAGCCATTGCAGCCAGTCTACAGGCTGCCCAATCCGGCCCACAGGCTGCCCCGCCAGGACCCTCAGGCACAGAACAGCCCCAGGCCACTTTAAGCAGCTGGCTGTTCCCTGTGGCTCTCTGCTCCAGACACTAGGGGGAGCAGGACAGGGAGGCTTTGCGGTAGCCAGCCATTTTGAGCAGCCTGGGGCTGCAGCAGGCAGGGAGTCTGCCTCAGAGTACTGCAGGGCTGCTGGCTGGGAGCTGCCTAGCTAAGCATCTCCCAGCCACAGCCTGCCTCTGGCACCCCAGGTCCTCCCTCCCCCCAACTTCCTGCCACAGATAACCACCTCCTCCTGCCCTAGGTCCCTATCCAAACCCTCTGCAACCTCCCTTCCCTCCTCCTTCATGTCACAACTCCCTCCAAGACGCTGCATCCCCTCCTACACCCCTCGGTCAGGCCAGAATCCACTCCTGCACCCATACTCCCTCATAGACCTTGCACCCCAAGCCTCTGATCCCAACCCCCTCCTTCACCCCAAACTCCCTCTGAGACCCCACACTCTCTTCTAGACCCCAGTGCCCTACCCCCAAGCTCCCTTCTGCACCCAAACTTCATTCAAAACCCCACACCCCCTCCATAGAAAAGTGCGGCCCTTGACCAGTTTCCGAAATCTTGGAGTGCCCCCCCCCCCATCAAAAATTATTTCCCACCTCTGGTCTAGAACCTTGGCTTTTTCCTTGATCCCTCCTATATGATACACCATGATTTGGTGCATTTCTCATGTGTGTGCCTCCTTCTCTGTCTGGAAATCTTTCTTCTCTTCTAACACATTGGCTACGTCTACACTGTAGCCTTTTTCTGCAAAAGCTTATGCAAATGAAAAAATGAGGAAGAATGGCTTTTGCGCAAGAGGGAGTTTTTGCGCAAAAAGGAGCTGTCTACACAGCAAAAGCCTCTTGTGCAAAAGCGGCTGCTAATTAATTATGCAAATGAAGCACGGCGATATTCCACTCCATGCTTCATTTGCATATGCTTTTGCGGAAAAAAATTACAGTGTAGATGTAGCCATTGAGTCACAGGACCGAAAGGAGCACTGTGATCATCTGGGCTACGTCTAGACAGCAAGCCTCTTTCGAAAGAGGCTTTTTTGAAAGATACTTTTGAAAGAGCCTCTTTCAAAAAAGAGCATCTAGACACAGCACGGGCTAGGTACTTTGAATTAAAGCTTCTAATTTGGACTACCATTACTCCTCATTGCAGGAGTGTAGCCACGGGCAGGGAGTTTGATCTACCGGGCATTTAAAAATGGCGGCACCTGGGAACATGCAAATAAAGCCTGGGCTATTTTAATCCTGGGCTTCATTTGCAAGTTTGAATGACTACATTAGCCACCCTAGTTCAAACTAGGGTGGCAGTGTAGACATAACCTTAGAGTGTATTATCGCTAGGCAGGTTTTCTAATCCTTCAGTCATCCTCATGGCTCTGCTCTGAACCCTCTCCAATGTGTCAACATCCTCCTTGGATTGTGGCACCAAAACTGGATCCCTGCATTCTGCAGTGTTCGCACTAGTTCCAAACACAGAAGTAAAACAATCTCTCTACTCCTCCTTGAGATTCCCCTGTGTATGCTGCCCAGGATTGCATTAGCTCTTTTGGCCCTAGGGTCACATTGGAAGTTCGTGCTCAGATACAACCCTCAGATCTTTTCTAGTGCCTGCTTTTCAGAATAGAATCTCCCCAACCCCAACCCCAACCCTGATCCTGTACATTCTCTCATCACCTGGAACCCTCTCTTTTCTGCGTGGTCTGGGTCTCCAAGACAATACATACAGAGATATGCAACGTATTGTATAATATTTTACCAAAATCTTACTAAACAGGCGCATATTTCTTTTGTATTTTCCCTTCCCATCTCTGCTGATTACTAAGGTATTTATGTATAAATAGAATCTGTCTCCTCTAATCTGCCCACTTGTATTTTTCTGACTTACTCATTGATAGTCCAGCCTACTATTTCTGGTGCCAAAACTGATTCCGTGGTAAGGAACCTTGAGTTGTGGAGAACACGTTGAACAGACTGGTAAATTGACCTGTGTTTGCCTTTTCTAATGAACCACTGATCATCTTAAAAGGTCTGATCTTTCAGGGGTACCAAGGGAAGCCGCAAATGCTATGCACTAATAGACTGGGAATCTGGTCTAGCCCTGGTGGTTTACGTACCACGCCTGAGAGGAATGTGCAGGTGAGGTGTGGAAGAAATCACTATTTTGACCACGTCTCTCAATGCAGACCCAACTGTCATAGTCATCTTCCAATCCTATGAAGAATTAAACATCAAATCCTATGAAGAATTACATGTCAGGTCTAGAAGTTTGCAAGAGTGCAGGCTGCTGAAAATCACATTAAAGCGGGTGGGGGGGGGAGAAGGAAAGCAAGATGATCATTAGAATAGCTTGATTTTTAACAGTGGGTTCCATCCAGTTGGTTCAGTTTGGGGTCTATGCTGCAATTGTTGCAATGTTTTCTTGCACAGGTATATCCTACAGGCAGTAGATCTACTGATAAGAAATTATTCCTGTCAGAGCAATGGTGGGCAACCTGCGGCCTGCAGACCCCCTGATTTCCCCCATTCCCCCATGGGCCTCTCACGCACTAGGGTACCGGAGTCCTACACTTCCTATGCCTCCCCCCTTCCCTCCCAGCACTTTTGGAGCAAGCAGATTACCTGATTTGTGCTCCATTCCCATTCCTCCTTCCCCTTCCAGAGCTGGAATATTGTGAACAGCTGATTTGCAGCATTCCAACTCTGGCAGGGAGGGGAAGGCATGGGGATGGAGCATGAATCAGGTGATTTGCATGCTCTGAAAGTGTTGGAAGGGAGGGATAGGAGCAGGTAGGTGCGGGGCTCCAGTGCCCTAGTGTGCAAGAGGCATGTGGGGGAGGGAGAAAACCGGGGGGCTCTGGGAAATCCCAGTGGGCCACAGGCTGTTTTAGCGCACTGAAGTGAAGGATGGCCACTCTTGCTGCCCATGTGTGAGTCAGAGTGAAAGATCCAGTGAACAAACCTTACTCATACCCCCATCTTCCAAAAGAACTGCACCACAGCTAACAAGCATTTCTCGAAGATGCGATTGTCCACACAATCAGCTAAACTGAACTTGAATGACTCTAAGCAATAGCTCTCACAGGCAAATTTCCAATAATATGCACATGCTTAAGTCAGCAGTAATAAGAGGCACTACAGCTGCTCAGTGAAGTTAAGTGGAGAAGATATTCAATTAACTCCATGGAGCTTTTGTAACTCATTTTGAATGTGGGCGCAGAAACCATTTTAGATGTAAGTGATGCACAAATGGCCATTCAGACTTTGCTAGGAGAGGGACTTGCAGCTGAGGAGAAAATGAGTGTTTATTTAAGCTTTCCGTGCTTAATTTTTCTTCATTTTTTTTGTCTTCTACCATTAACAATTTAGGTATCATGCTGGCTTTAGAGGGACACCATCAGCTTGTAAAGAATTATATTTGTCTGAAAATTTTTAGACCTACTATAGTTCGAGGAAGAACCCAAAATCTCTACCACTAAAAAGAATTTGGTGACGCCTTTGTTTTCATGCTCAGAAGAACTTTTGGCATGTGACAAGAACTTTGTGCATAGTTTCACTGATTCCTCTGTATATTCAGGTGGCCATTTGCAGAACACAAGATTAAAAATAGGTAATGCACTAAAAAAATTAACCCGTATTTTGTAACAGGCACTTTGTCAGAACTGTGATTTGTTTAAATATGTCTCTAAAGAAAAAAAATCCAAGTTAATTGCATCCCGTTGAAAGTGTAGAAAAGATTCCTGTGACAAGGCACACAGGGTTTCAGGGCCAGTTAAACTTCCCTAGCAGTTGTCCTGGGCCACTGATCAGTAAAATAATTGTTCAAACTCAAGAGTTCGAGCAGCACCAATCCCTGTCCCTCTCCGGCATCAGCACAAGAAAGCAAATGCTAGACAATGGACCTAATATTTCTGGACTATCCAGGAGAGGGCTGAACTGTGCAGAACACATGTTTTGGGAGAAAATCCAGGCTTGAGAGGGTGCTAGGGCTACCCTACAAGTGATAACCAAGGCTGGCAGAAGCAAGAGTATGACTGAAGTGTGGCTGGCAGCCTGTAGCTACACACAGACACTCACACTGTTATCTGCATGCTGGAAGGCTGTTTGTGAGCAGCCCAGGCTACAGCAGCAAAGCATGATGAAGCACTGCCAGACAAGAGAGATACAGCCCTTCCTTGGTCTGGAATGCACCCAGGAATGCCCTAACAATGTTTATCACATGCAAAAAATATGGAGAAACTCGCCTGGCTTCAGGTTTCCTCCTATACCCCAAATAAGTTTCTTCCGAAAGGTTGTGAAGTTTAATGAGACATTTTACTGGGCTGACGGGCAGAGCTAAAGCAAGCCAGAGAATGGAGCTTTAAATAGACTGGAGCCCAGTTATGATTTTGTGTAGAAATTATGCAACCTTCTGTGATTACAGCTGCATTTCTGTTTGACTTCGGGTGGATTGGACTCCAACATTCCAGGCTGCGCAACACAAACCGAGGTATTTCTATGGTTCACTGGCCTTTCACAAAGCAGTGAGAAATGTATGTGTTTAAACGTGGAATACTATTCCCGGCGCTAGGATGCTTTTTAATTTATGGAATGTCTTGATTTTATAATTGTTATTATTACTCATTTTTTCCTTCTCCTTACATTATCTCAGGCCTATCAGTCACTTTAATAACTGTTTACAATGTAGCACGTCTTGCACAACATTTACATGACTTGAATCAAAAGACTCTTAAATCCAAAAGTTTTTATGTGGTCTATTCTGGGAGTTACGAGACTCAAGAAACAAAGGACATGTTTTCTCCAAAGCAGTACCATAAATTGATTAGTGACAGATAAGCCCCAGCAACTCTAGAGTTTCCATAAGCACTCCAAACCCTGAGTATTTGTTTCAACTGGTCGTGCTTGGAGGGTCAATAAAACTGGAGTTGAACCCACAACTGTTTACAGCCTGGGGCAGGGTGGTATTGCACTCACTTGGACCATTTGCACATAGTAACCCTTCACTCGCTAGGAAGTGTTCATGCCGGTTAGGTACGTGGGCTGGACAAATTACTGAAACAGCCTCTCCGTTATTTTTTTCAGTATGGCCTGCGTCCAGTGAAATACCTTGAGAATTGGATCTCTCAGAGCAGTCTGGCATCTAGGGCGTTAGTCCTACTAGGCAGAAATGGAAAGTGGGGGGGGAGAGTCAAAAAAATGAGAAGAACATGGGAGATGGGTGAAGGCCCAGTGGGTGAAGGCAAGGCCCAGCCCCGCCCCTGCCGCCTGATGCCCCGCTCCTTCAGCAACCTTTCCCCTTCTGTGGGGTCAAGCCCTGTCCAATGGCAGGCCAATCCTTCCTGGCCACCCAGGGGCTGGGGTTGCCATTCCCCTGGGGGGCTGGAAAGCCAGGCTGCTATGCTACTGCCCCCGCCTTCCCTGGTGGCCAGGGCGTGTGGGCAGTTTTGGGAAGGCGATGCCTTCCTTTGCCTACATTACCCGCCGCCCATGGAGAGGAACTGACCGAAGGACACGTTCATTTCAAAGCGACTTTTGAGATTTCAAATGTTGTTTTCATTCCTTACCAGTCCAAAAAAACCCCAAAGCTTTTCAAACATTGTCACAAAACCAGAATGGTGTCAAAATGGCCATATTGGCACCCAAACCTGCACTTTTCCATTTGGGAAAAGGGGGCGTGCGTGAGGTCAGGGCACTGGTGTGGGACATGAGAGACCAAACTCTTCCCAGGGCCCCTCCAGCACAAACAGCAAAGGGATTGGGGAAGGAAGCTGCTGCTATACCACTTACTCTCGCTTGGAGTGACGCCTCCCTGGGATCTAAGAGGGAGGTGAGTTTACAATTTATTCCCCCTTGCCCTACAGCTGACTGAATTCCTTGGAGAAAGAGGTCAGAGAAAAATCCCCAGGGAAAACAGACACTCCTTTTGGGAGGCTAGTTCGCAGGGGCTCCGTTCTGCTGTTGGCAGTGTGCCTGCATCCCCATGAGGCAGCTGGTTGGCAGGGAAACAGGCAGAGTGAGGGCTCGGGGTTGGACCAGAATGGCATGTTTCCAGCCTTTTAGACAGTGAAGATTGTTGTTTTATACTGTAACACCCTCTCCCGGCTCCCTCCCCCCACACGTTGGTTTCATAACACGCTTAACTTAGAAGTTAGTGAGGAGTTTTTAGTCAGTGCAGAACAATTTGCTGCAGATGAGAAGTGCCCCTAGCAGGCAGATCTTTGCATGGTCTCCTCTTCCACCCACAATGCCCTGCCTCTGAGAACCAGCAGTAAGTGAGGGCTCCTCTGATGCTTCCCCTAGGCCGGATTCTCAGGGCCCCTCGTGCATTCAGACTCTACACAGAAGACACATGCAGAGAGTGCAAGTGTTCTCTGGCCAGGCGCATGCTTCCAAGGCTGGACATAGGGCAGGGGGTGGGGAACCACAGGCCTGCAGGCCGGATGTGTCCCCCAGCTTGCCTAGTTCTGGCCCCGAAGGCTCAGCCCCAAACTAGTGCTCCGGCCCCCCCTGCCACCCATCCACAGGGATGGAGCACACAAAATCTACCATCCTGGGCCCTCCTAAGCTCTGGTGTGCGAGGGCAATGTGGGGAGGGTCTTTCTCCTCAGTTAGGGGCGTCTCACTTATGGATGGCCCCCAGCTGATTTTTCTGTGGTTCAGTGGCCCCTGACCCAAGAACGTTCCCCATCCCTGGCATAGGGGTGGTGGGGCTGTCTTTATTGGGGTGGGTGCACAGAGAAGGGAGGGAGGAAGGAAGAGGGGAGTAGCACGTAAGCAGGACCCAGCTGCACCGTGCACACCGAGTGGTCATGCTCCCGGTGCAAAAGAGGGATTTTCATGCCTGAGTGCTGGCACCTCACCTGTGAGCGCCGAGGGGTGGAGGGGAGGAAGCATTTGCTGCATTCCTCAGTAGAGGGTGGAGCAAAGGCTGCTTGCTCGCTCAGGCACAACGATCCACAGAAGCCAGGCCCTCCCCCGCGCATGGGATGGAGCTGGTCTGGGCGTGGGGCAGGGCTGTCTGCAGGAAGAAGTTGTAAGGTGCATCGTGAATAAGGCAGGGAACAGCAGGAAGAGAAAGGATGGTCTCATGGTGAAGGCAGCCATGGGCTTTAAGAGAATCGGGTTCAGTTCTGCCTCTGCCACAGAGATCCTGTGAGATGCTGGGCAAGTCACTTAAAAGGGGGCATGCAGTGGGGCAGCTACCCCACTCTGGCCAGTAGGGGTTAAAGCAGACTGGAGGGAGCTTGCACAGAGCCTTGCCCAATCAGAGAGGAGTTTAGAAGGAGCCAATCAAAAGACAGTTTGCTGGGGCAGCTCTGGTTATAAGGAGGTGCTCAGCAGAGCAGAAGGCAGTTGGGGCCGTATCAAGGATGATGCAGGGCTTGTTCCCAGAGGAACATCCTGGATAGTGCAGGGCTGGGCACGCTAAGTGGAGCCAGAGAGGGAGGCTCCTTCCGGACGCCCTTCAGGCTGTGGCCTTGACCGAGAAGGTGCAGAGAGTCATGGGGAAGTGGCCCAGGGGGAACGAGGCAGTAGAGGGGAGAAGAGGACAGCAGGACAAGGCTGCTGCCAGAGGATCCCCCAGGCCTGGGTCCCAGAGTAGTGGGTAGGCCTGGGTCCCCCACCTTCTCTCTTGCACTGCATCTCACCACCATTGAAGTGGCCTTTGTAGACTATGGCTTGCTGCTGAGGAGAAGGGCTAGACTGGGGCTGCAGTTGTCCATGGCGGCAGGTGAGACTGAAGACTGCAGATACCCTCGGCAGGGGGCGAGCGACAAGTGTAGTGGGCACTGTTGGAGGGCAGCATCCTGAAGAGGATGCCATGGTCTTGGGAGTGACCATGTCCAGAGCTAGATGGCGACAGGTGAGACACCAGCCAGAAGAGGGCGCCTTGTTGAGCGAATTCCCAGTGTGACCAGCAGGAGGTGCCACTGCCAGGGCCACTGATTGGATGGGGCACTTGAGACCCTGGAGCCAGGACTGCAAAAAAAGGGAACACATACAACTGCAATGGAAGCCAGGGCATGCTACATTTTGAACAGATAAAGTGCTACATAATGTCAAGTACAGTACCAGGCCTCTAATTTAGGATGCCCAATGTGAGTGAGTCCTTTTGACTTTAATCTCTGTGTGCCATCGCTCTTCATCTGTGAAATGGGTACAGTAATAGCCCCTCACCGGCCAGGCAGGCTGCTAACATTAATTAATACTTGTGAAGCACTCAGACACTGTCATGATGAGCAACCTCAACAGAAAAATAAAATAATGAGATCGTGTCACTGAAGATTACCGTAATGGATATGCACAAAGGGGCTGAGGTGAATCCGCTGTAATTCTGGTATTCAGTGTATTCCGATTGTCTGAAGTGCTTGCATTTAAAAAAAAACATTATTAACATACAGTTTTTGGAGTATAATTTTATTATAGTTCCAAAATACCTAGGATCTCTTTGCCTTTTAGACCATTTTCAGATCAACATGGAGACAAGACATTACAGCTGGTATTTCAAAATTGGGAGGGATCTTCCCCTCCTCCCCCAGGGCTCTCATCCTCATGTAAATATTTTCTGCTTTCCCACAGATTTCCATTGCCCAGCTGACGAGCTGGGTGCGCTGGGGTAGTTTACATGCTGGAAGGCCAAAGGAGTGACTCATGGGGGCCTGATGTGGAGTTGAGCTGGGGGCTCAAGCCGTGCATTAATATTGCTGGAATGAACCATTTTTCAGCTCCCCCTTTTTGGGGAGAGGTGCAATATTGCGGAGTCTAAACTCAGGCCGAGTGATGCTGACACTTAGCCAGACACACTGAGTGCAATTTGTTTGTGCCACAGGCGCCACAAACACCTGGTAGATATGCAGGGCTGAGCCTTTCTTGTCACTAGTCCTCCAACATTCCCAGCCCCGCTTTGTGCCAGGGCAATGGGTGGGGTTCTGCTTATGGACAACAACCCCGGGAACCAGGAAACTTCCTACAAACATGAAAGTCCAGGCTGCATGGCAGCTCTGCCTGGTCTGTGTTTCTCAACTCTGTAACAAAGAGCAGAAGACTGAGGAAGAGCAGGAGACCCCAGAATTTCAAATCCAAGCAGCACCTTGCTATAAACATTTCAAGTGTACCAAGTGCTAAATCCTGTTCCTCCAAGCAGCCGGAACAAACACCGGCAGCGATCCAGCAGCTGACAGCAGTTCCAGGTAGTCACTCTCTGGCCTTATTAGAGTGCGGAAAATAAGTGTCCTGTAAAAATAAATCAAGCTGGGATCACAGAACCTCAGTGGCCTCTAGTGGCTGTAGAATAAAGAGCCAAGAAAAGGAGGGGGAAGGCTCTGGACCATTGCAAAGATGTTGGAAAAGAGAGGCCTTCCGCCAGATGGCTCAGCTCTGAAGTCAAGGGTGGGAAAGAAGGAGGGGGACATAGGGAAAGTGTCACAATCCTTTCATCTCCTTAGACCTGCCCCCAGACTTGTTCAATTCTGCTTATCCAGAAAGCCTGACTGGCTGCAGCAAATCCTGCCAAAGATTCCTGCTTTTTGCCTGGTGTGGAACGAAAGTCAGCAGCGTAACAAACACCGACCATTTTAGTCCAATGTTTAATGGTGGCTGTAGTGTTTATTGGCAAGCTAAATGCATTACCCTTCTATCTCCCTCTGTAGTCAGCGGAGTTACAACACCGATGAACATGACTGGGCTTCACCTCTCCTCAGGGATCAGACGGGAAAAAAAGGGGGCTCGTACTTTTGCAAGCTCTGCCCACAAAATAAGCCCCACCTGCATGAGATGTGAGTTAGACAGTGCACATGCTCTAAGCTCTTTGGGTTTGGCTTCCTCTTGGTGAGACTGATATGTCTCATTGGCCCCATCCCTCTTTCTACTGGCTTGGAGCAGTGAAATGGTGAAGAGTTGAAATCTCAGCACAGTCATGGCTGTGTGAACAGAGCCCCTCAAGAGATGGATGGGGCAGCCCACAACCTCGAGCCATCCTTTCAGTCTGCAGAAGCAGCCAACAGGTAGGATGTTTTCAAGGCGTTTTCAGCACCACACGCACCAGAGATGTCGGGGGCTGGTTTTTAAACAAAAACTTCGATTCTGGAGACTAAGGTGACGTCCTGAAACAGGGGCCAGTTTGCCGTAGCCCGCCGAACCCAAGCCCTTCCTCCGTTCATCCGTCACTGCCTGGCGAACATGGTACATCCAGGCTGTGCTGACCGATGGCACATCCCCCTCTACCCCCACATTTCAGAGATGTTCTGTATTGATGGCTGCAGTACAGTAAAGGCAGAAGGTGTTTCAGGGTGAGCTCAAAACTCCCCTTTACTCACCGCAGCTTGGTGAAGCTGGAGATGGAGTCTGGACAGAAGAGTCTATGGGTACGTCCATGCAGCGCGCGCACACACACACACAACCCTCAACTAGCCGCCTGAGTGCGACCCTCTCTTTCTGACATCATAGGTACATACTTGGATGCCTAGCCCTAGCAACCAGCCATGTCACCAGGATCAGGCTGGTTTTAGGTGGAAGCTTAAGTAAAGCTAGCATGTGTACATATATCAGCCGAACTAGGAACTACGCCTCCCAATTGCAGCGTGGCTGAGCCCCGTAAGCAACTCAGGACAGGAGATTTTCACCTCTTGCAGCTACTGCCATACCAGATGTGTGCAAGGGTGTGCCTAATTATAGGGTACCTCTTGGATTCCACACTATAATCCAGGTGCTTTGCTGATCTATCCGTGGCTTGTGTGTTTGCCAAACCCGGGCGGCAGTCCCACGAGATTAAGGCTCTTCTCATGAGAGGTCTGGCACATCTGGTTGTATCTGTCAGTTCAGCCAGAAAGAAGTTTCTGCCATCCTTATTCTATTTTGTATTTCCAGCTGGGACCAGAACTGGAACCCCTCGTGTGAAAAGTTTTCCTTGTGGCATTTCATGATGGCCTTTCCTGGATAAAATACAGTAGTGTAAAGGCAGAGAGCAAAAATGAAAAAAATTAAAAAGTCCACCAACAAAGTTATCAGAACATAGCACGTGCTAAAGACTCCGGTGAGAATTTGGTTCTAAATGCAGGTGATGTTTTGTGGGTAGAAATGCTATTTATCAGAAATACAGATACAACTCGTGCAACAAAGAGAATGTTTTCTACCCATTGTGGGAGTTTACAGAGCAGCTGTCCACAGAGCATGTAGGCGCAGAGTTGAGGAAGGCAGGTTGTAATTACCCATGTTGGAGGTTGGCTAGAAAAAATATAAGGGGCTGACACACCTGCAAAAAACACCACGGGCTTGGGATGTATTTCTAGGTTTCTATTTCCAACCCAACCCTAACACAAGAGTTCTTAAGATCCAAAGTTTCTTTGACTCCATTTAGAATCCAGAGAAAGGTACATAGAACCCCAGGCTGCCCTCCGTACGTCTGTCCCACCTCAGTAGAGTGGGGAGACCAATCTCCTCAGGGCCAAGCTGGACAGAGGAGTCAGGAGACGGTTAAATTAATAGCGAAAGGAGAGAATAAAAATAGGGAAGCTATGAGCACTCAGAACCAAATCAAGGTGTCGATAACAAAGCTAATCAAGGAACAAAAGGACAATTAGAGACTATATTGTTTTCATTGCTGCATGCCAGTGCTAGGAACCTGTGTTATAGCCAAGAGGAATTGGAAAGGCTCATTTCAGTGCATAAATTCGATTTGGTTGGTATTACTGGAATGTGTTGGGCTGAATCACACCATTGGACAGTTAAAATCAATGGTTATAACCTATTTGGCAGGGATCAAGTGGGCAAAAGGGCACCAGGGAGAAGCACTCTGTCAAAATTGGCAGCTCCTGAGTCACTGATAACTCAAAAGGAAATTATCTTGAATGCGGCTGGACTAAGGTGCTGACTCCATGGATGCTTCGAGGCTGGAGCACCCAAAGAAAAAAAAAGCAGGTGCCAACGTCTCCCTCCCCCCAGTGCCTCTCACCTGCAGCCCCACAATAAACTCCTCCCCCTCCTCCAACTCGTCTCACCTGCCAATCAACTCCTCCCCAGTGCCTCTTGCCTGCCAATCATCCCCTCCTGCGCCTCTCGCCTGCCAGCAACCCACCAATCAACTCTTCCTTCCCCCAGTGCCTCCCACCCACCACAATCATCTTTTTCAAGGTGTGCAGAAGGCTCTGGGAGGGAAGAGGAGGAGCAGGGATGGGGCACTCTTAGGGGAAGGGGCAGGAAGGGGCGGGGTGGGGGAGAGCCTTGGGGGAATAGGCTGGGTAGGGGTGGGGCCACGGGCAGTGCAGGGAATTGAGCACCCCCGAGGCCCAGAGGAAAACGGTGCCTATAGTACTGGAGACGAGAAAGTACAAGATAGGCTATTACTTGGGGTCTGCTACAGACCACCAAAATCCGCAAGGGATCAGGATGACACCTGTCTAGCTGTCGTGTGCAGTGAAGGGTGGAGAGAAAAGCAATGTGATCATGGGAATTGAAATATATGTTGCCAGTACTAAAGCATCATTGGCATTGCTAAACATTATAGATGAGCATTTCGTAACCCCAAAAGTGCTGCAGCCACTCAAAGGAATTCTACATTAGACCTTGTGCTAACAGATATCGAGAAACTGATCAGGAAACTAAAAAGAATGCTAGTTTAGGTACACATGATAGAGACTTGACCACATTTATAAGCAGAATTAAATCCAGACCAGTAATAGATATACTTGATGCTTTAAAAGGGCCAATTTTACAAAGCTGAAAACAATGATGAGCCAAATCTCCTAGGAGGAAGAATTTAATCAGAAAAATGTGAATGATCATTAGGAATCATTTAAGAACACATTCCTAGATGCTCAAAAAGCCAAAATCAAGAAAGAAGACTATGCTGGTTAAAAAACTTAACTTGGTTTAGAAGTAAAGCGAAGGCAGCTGTAAAAATAATATGTAACAAATGGAAGAATGGGGATCTTGATAATAATGAATATGAGTCAGAAGTTAGGAATTGAAGAAAACTGATAAGAGAAGCAAATGAACAGTAGTAGAAGTCTATACATATATTAGGGACCAAAACAATCCTGACAGTTATATTGGTCCATTATGAGATGGGAATGGTAGAATTATCAACAATAAAGTAGACACATTCAATACATTTTTCTGGTCTGGAGTTGAGGGAAAAGAGATGACAATGTAATCATATGGTGCTAACACTCCATTCCACTAATATCTCTGGAAGATGTTAAATAGGAGCTACTAAAGTCTCAGAGGGGTAGCCGTGTTAGTCTGTAACTAAAAAAAATTAAAAAATAACGAAAGGTCCTGTAGTACCTTAGAAACTAACAAAAATATAGATAGAATCATCTATATTTTTGTTAGTCTCTAAGGTGCTGCAGGACCATTTGTTGTTTTTTAAGTTTTAAAGGCTACTAAAATTAGACATTTTAACGTCAGCAGGCCCAGATAACTTGCACATAGGAGTTTCAAAAGAGCTGGCTGAGAAGTACACTGGACTCCGGGAGTAAATCTATATAGCACCCTTACCTCAAAATAAGCTGCATAATTTGTGCTATGCAAATTGCATAGCTTATTTCAAGGTAATTTATAAATAAAACACTATTCTTAAATGTCCCTTAACCCGTGTGCAATGAGGTTTACAGGGACATCACAATAGTGAGCTCCTTATATTTCAATATAATGCATTTGCTCTTAAGACATGGAATAGCTATTTTGGGATACCGGATGTATCCTGAAATAGCTCCACAGTGTAGACGTAGCCCTGGTGTTGCTTTTCAAGAAGTCATGAAGCACTGGGAAAGTTCCAGAAGACTGAAAGAAAGCTAATGTCATGCCAGTTTTTAAAAAAGGCTATACATTTAGAGGGCTATAATGCTCCTTCAGTCATTTGGGACAAAAACAGAAAAGGAAGATTGGTAAGGAGAGAAACTGGGAGCAGGAGAATCCCAACATCTGAGTCCCAGCTATTATTTTTGGGCATAGTTGGTGATTTAATAGTACGGAATTTGGCCTCAATAGGTCCTTTTGTAACAAAGTTCCACAGGCTTCCTGTTTTGTTTTGCCTAAATCTTGGTCTGAACCCCCTCAATCTATGGGAAATTCCATCAAATATTTCAAAATTTGGGGGCATAACACTTTTCCTCTTCCTCCTTTTTATTATTTGTTTGAAAGAACATTATAATATATAGTACCCTAAGCTCCACAGAGACTCTGCTTTACTCCCTGGGGCCCATACAGATTTGCTACTGCCCTGTATAAGTGATCCCTTTCTGGCTATTTTTCAAACCAAAATATTCCTGGTTGTGAACATGTCCTGTTGTAACACACACACACACACACACACACACACACACACACACACACACACACACACACACACACACACACACACACACACACACACACAGAGAGAGAGAGACAGAGAGAAAGAGAATTCCATTTCACTAAAAGCTTTTGTCTTGTTTCACAGTATTTATCAATATCAGGGCATTATCATTCAACCCACTGGGCATTACACATCAGAGCCTATTAGCACACTCAGCAGCCTGCAATTACCGATCATCACAAAGGAAATTCCACCCAGAGGAAAGAGATAATCCAAACCCGCTGGAGAGAATTGCCTTAATAACCCACTCTGAGTCCTGCTCATGGTAGCCAGGCAATTGATTCCCCAAAGGCCTGCTAACAAGGGAGGGGCAACCAGCTGGGTGGGCCACTGGGCTCCTTGGCATGCGTGGGGTAGTACTAGCAAGCGCATCCAGGAGAGGAAAGTGGAAGCCATTGCTGTGCCAGCTGTTCGCTGGGCTCCAGCAGAGCTGTCCTGTCCATAGGATAACTTGGGGCAGCTACCCCAGGTCTCATGGAGTTCGTCCCAACCATCCCCGGGAGGATTATCAAGGGTGGAGGGAGGCAGGGGTCAGTGCCCAGCACTCACTGCAGAAGCAGGCGCCATGGGAAATGGAGTAACACAGCAGCCTGCTCTGGCACCATCTCCAAGCCGGGTCGCTCCGCTTCACCACACTGGCAGGACGTGGTGTGACAAGGGCTTGGGGGAGCAGATGGAGCAGAACAGGCTGCTGGGTCACTCCACGACTCACAGCTCCTGCCACTGCAGGGGGACCGACCCCTGCTGCCGCCCGGGACTATGCCCCTCTGGTAATCTCCTCATTGCATGGGAGATGGGATTCAATGGTGGCGGGAAGAGGCAGGTGGACTCAGGACAGGGTTTGGGGGATGCGGTGGAGAGGGGAGAGTGTGGGGCAGGAAGGGGCAGGGCCTGGGATGGCGTGGGGGTTGCTCTGGGCCCCACACCCCTCTAGAGACAGTCCTGGACACCAGCTAGTGAAGGCGCAGCACTGCCCAAATGCCACGCAGACTGTATCTGCACAGGAGCAGCGTGTGTGTGTATGGGGCCATGTTGACTGTTCTGCCCTGAGGCCTGGAATTGCTGGTGCAGGCCTGCTTCCCGAGTGCTCAGGATTCCGAAACCACGGCCTTCCTTCAGCCCTCAGCACTCCCAGTCTGACTCCAGTGCAACAAACCTTCTCCCATCGCCAGGGCCCACTCAGCACTGTTCAGTCCTCCGGATTGCTCCCTATTTCTCCCGGTAGCTGTCTCCCTTCATCTCCCCTGCTTCCAGTATTCCCCCCTCATTCACTTCTGATCACTGGCTATTGGTCCCAGTATCCTTCCCCCCATCACTGTTGGTCTCTTTCCATGCCTCAGTCTCTTTCATACGTCACTCCTGATCTCTCTCCCCTTCTCTCTCACCCATGGACCAAACCCTTCCCAACAGTGTGGTGACCACCCTCAAAAGAAGAACTGGTCCAGGTCAGACCCCCTTCATCTCTCCCCTCTCCATTCTTTACGGAGGAGGGGAAGAGAGTGAACTTTGGTCAGGAAGAGACAACAGCAGTGAAGCAGTTTGGGAAAGGGGGGACAATAGCCAGTGGTGAGGATGAATGACCATGACCAGTTTCTTTTTATGATGAGTGTTCACCCATAATAGGCTGTGTTCCCTAGTAGACTGAGCATGGGATGACTTGGGGCAATTTTGACTCCACTGCTTGCTTCCTTATTTCTATTGTGGCCTGAGACAAATTACTTAAGGGCTTGTCTATACTTACCCGGAGACCGATCTCTTGGGGTTTGATTTAGCAGGTCTAGTAAAGACTTGCTAAATCAACTGCTGATGGCACCTCTGTTGACTCCGGTACTCCACCAGGCCATGAGGAGTAAGGGAAGTTGACATCCCACAGTGGAGACACCGTGATAAGTCGAGCTAAGATACGTCAACTCCGGCTACACTATTTGCATATCTGGAGTAGTGTATCTTAGTTTGATTTTCTCATGGTATAGTATAGACCTGGTCTAACTTATGTCTCCATCTACGAAGTAGGGGTGGGTAGGTTAGCAAATGAACAAGTGAGAAAGTGAGGTTCTAAAGGTTAATCTGTTCATTTGCTATGGGCCAGGAAAAGGAGGGATTGTGTCTGTTTTTTACATGAAAACTTTAGGTCTTGTCAAGCCTGGAAGACTCTAGGGGTATGTCTACATTACAGTGCTATTTCGAATTAACTTAATTCAAAATAGTTAATTTGAATCAAGCTAATTCGAAATAACGCATCCATACACAAAAACTATTTCGAAATAGAGTTTTGCTATTTCAAAATAGCACATCCACACTGAGTGGACCATGAACCGAAGTTAAGGCTAGCCAGAACCAGTGCTGGCAGGGCATCAGGTTAGGACACGAGGTGTAGAACGAGGTGTACCGGTAGTTCGGAATAGGAAGCCTAGTCCGAACTACCTAGTTTGAGCCCCGTGTAGCCGTGCTGCACGGGGTTCGAACCAGTGGGGTTTTAAAAATGGCGGCTCCCCGCTTATGCAAATGAAGCCCGGGAAATTCAAATCCTGGGCTTCATTTGCAAGTGCGGTATGCCTACATTACCCCGCTAGTTCGAACTAGCGGGGTAGTGTAGACATACCGTTGGAGTATTGTGTCCAGTTCTGGGCACCACATTTCAAGAAAGATGTGGAGAAATTGGAGAGGGTCCAGAGAAGAGCAACAAGAATGATTAAAGTTCTAGAGAACATGACCTATGAGGGAAGGCTGAAAGAATTGGGTTTGTTTAGTTTAGAAAAGAGAAGATTGAGGGGGGACATGATAGCAGTTTTCAGGTATCTAAAAGCGTCTCATAGGGTATGTCTACACTACAAAGTTAGTTCGAACTAACGGACGTTAGTTCGAACTAACGTTAATAGGTGCTACACTAGCGCTCCGCTAGTTCGAATTTGAATCGAACTAGCGGAGCGCTTAGTTCGAACTAGGTAAACCTCATTTTACGAGGACTAACGCCTAGTTCGAACTAGCTAGTTCGAACTAAGGGCTGTGTAGCCCTTTAGTTCGAACTAGTGGGAGGCTAGCCCTCCCCAGGTTTCCCTGGTGGCCACTCTGGCCAACACCAGGGAAACTCTATGCCCCCCTCCCGGCCCCGGACCCCTTAAAGGGGCACGGGCTGGCTACGGTGCCCGTGCCAGGTGCAAGCCTGCCAGCACCCAGCTAGCAGACCCTGCACCTGGCACGGCACAGAGCCACCCACCCGATGCCCCCCAGCCCACCCCCTCTTGCCGGGACCAGGCTGGCGGCTCCCGGGAGCTTGCCCTGGACCGCAAGAGGCGGGCACCTTCCTGGGCTAGTGCGGACATCGTGGACCTTGTCCACGATCTCCGCACTAGGCACAGGAAAGTGGCCGTCTAGGGCAGGAGAGCTGCCAGCCTGGCCACCCAGGACCAGGTGTGCATGAAAATCAAGGGGGTCCACTGAGACCCCCGACACTGAGCCCTGAGCTTACAATGGCCGTCCTGGGTCAGACCAAAGGTCCATCTAGCCCAGTAGCCTGTCTGCCGACAGCGGCCAACCCTAGGGACCCTGGAGGGGATGGACCGAAGACAGTGACCAAGCCATTTGTCTTGTGCCATCCCTCTCCAGCCTTCCACAAACTTTGGGCAGGGACACCACTCCTACCCTCTGGCTAATAGGACTCCATGGACCCAACCTCCATGACTTTATCTCACTTCCCTTTAAACTCTGTTCTAGTTGTAGCCTTCACAGCCTCCTGCAGCAAGGAGTTCCACAGGTTAACTATTTGCTTTGTCAAGAAGAACAACTTTCTCTTACTAGTTTCAAGCCTGCTACCCATTCCTTTCCTTTGGTGTCCTCTAGTCCTTCTTTATGGGAACTCAGGAAGAACTTTTCTGAATGCACCCTCTCCACCCAACCCCTGCTTTTAGAGACCTCTATCCTGTCCCCTCTCCGTCTCCTCTTTTCTAAGCTGAACAGTCCCAGTCTCTGTAGCCTTTCTTCATCTGGGACCTGTTCCCAACCCCTGATCATGTTAGTTGCCCTCCCCTCTCCCAGCCTTTCTCTTCCCCTCTCCCACCTCCTTTTCCCTGTCTCCCCCAGTTTTGTTCAATAAAGACAGAGTCAATGTTGGAAGAAACGTTATCTTTATTTTGTACATCAATAAGAAGGGGGGCTAGGGAAGGGTAAGTGGAAGAAGGTGAGGGAGGAATGGGGTACAAGCCCCCGATGGGGAGGACTGGGCTGGCTCTGCGGGCTTCTGGGGGTGGAAGCTCTCCTGCAGCCCCCCAATTACTCCCTCTCCCCAGATGGCAGCCTGCGGCAAGTGCAGCCGGGCTGATGGCCGAGTGGTGTGATGTGCCCAGTGTGGGCACTCAGGGCACTCCAAGCCAGAACTTCTTTGCAAGCGGGGCACCCCTTAGAACTGTGTGTCCGGGGTGGGGGTCGGGACCCTTTAAGCGCAGCCCTCGGCTAGCCTGAGACAGCATCTCCATGCTCTAAGTCCTCCTTTTATGCCCTGCCGGCACTGCTTCCGGCCATCCTTAAGCCCTGTTCAGAGTCCACTCAATGTGGACTTACTAGTTCGAACTAGCAAAACGCTAGTTCGAACTAGTTTTTAGTTCTAGATGCGTTAGTTCGAACTAGCTTAGTTCGAATTAACTATTTCGAACTAAGTTAGTTCGAACTAGCGCTGTAGTGTAGACGTACCCATAAGGAGGAGGGAGAAAACTTGTTCATCTTGGCCTCTGAGGATAGAACAAGAAGCAATGGGCTTAAACTGCAGCAAGGGGAGGTTAGGTTGGACATTAGGAAAAAGTTCTTAACTGTCAGGTCAGGGTAGTCAAACACTGGAATAAATTGCCCAAGGAGGTTGTGGAATCTCCATCTCTGGAGATATTTAAGAGCAGGTTAGATAAATGTCTATCAGGGATGGTCTAGACAGTATTTGGTCCTGCCATGAGGGCAGGGAACTGGACTTGATGACCTCTCAAAGTCCCTTCCAGTCCTAGTGTTCTATGATTCTTTCAGGCTCTTTTTGAACAACATAAAGAAGCAAAATGGGGAAAAGAAAAATAACATAAAATTCCAGTTTGTTTTTTTAAAGAAACCCTTTGAAACATTGCCTGTTGTATCTTCTCACAGATCTGTCAAAGGAGACAGCAAGATAGTACAGAATATGGAATGTGTCCCATTTATTTCACACATACTGTATGCTGGGTTAATTATTACAAATTAAAATTTCAGCAAATCAGCTTGAGCAGTGCACAGTTTGGATGGCCATCAAGGATTTTAGGCTGATTTCAGTAAAAATGTATTCTTGCTCTCTGTGCAAGTGTAGCAGAAACATCTTAGCTCCATTTTAAAGGGGCCCTGTTGAACTGAATATTTTTAAATTTGTCTAGTACATAAACATTCCCTCCCCTCTGCCCCCAGAACCTCCTTTAGAAAAACCCAAAGCTAACTCAAGACTTTGCATGTCACTTCCCTTTTGTAAAATAATAAGGATGTTGTTGTATTGGGAGTTTACATCTGCCAGGCTACACTGGTGCAAAACCATCACCTAGAAAGAGAATTGCCTGGGCCTTAGTCGTTACCTAGAAGAGTAGATACATTTTCAGACCATGATATTTCCAAATTAACTGTGTCCCTGTGACGAGCTTTCCTGCAATGTAATCAATGTATTGCTCAGAGGATGGTCAATAGATCCATGGATTAGCTGAAAGCACTGGTTTTAGATAATAAAATAGTCCTGCTAGAGGGAAAACCAGTGCAAATGGCACTTATACTATGATCTAATACTGCTCCTTTTAAAATCAGTGAGCCCTGGTCTACACTAAGACTTCAGGTAAATCCAGACCGTGAGGATCTATCAGAAAAAGATACGCAAAATGCACTCCGCATTTTGCATATCTTTTTCCGATACTTTTGTCTGAAGAAGCTTTTCTGACATTTGGCCCGTCTAGACTGGGACAAATTTTGGAAAAAAACCTTCTTTCAAAAGCCCCCTTCTTCCTCATGGAATGAGGAATATGGGGGCTTCTGAAAGAGCGTGTTTGCTCTTTCCACAAAAAAAAAAGCAGAAGAGTAATCAATTGCACCCTTTATTTCAAAATAACCCCTTCCCCCCAGTTGAATTTATAAGCAGAGCATCCACGCTACCAATCCCATTATTTCAAAATAATGGGCTACAGAATTTGAAATCTATACTCCTGCTTTTCATCCGGAGTAACGTTGATTCCGAAATAGTTATTTTGAAATAGCAGTTGTGTGGATGTGCTGGTGCCACTATTTCAAAATAACTACTCCCCAAAGAAATTTGAATTAATTACTCCCCAGGGCTTCTTGGGGCTCTAAGTCGAGGTAGCGCATCCACATTAAGGGAGCCTGTCTTGGACTCATTTCAAGGCTTCCTTGTACCATGGACACGCTATTTCGGTTTTGTTAAATCTGGAGTTATTAAGTTGAATTTACTAATTTCAAAATAGTTTCCTAGTGTAGACATGGCCTGAGAGTTTTTCTGTGATGCTTCTGGATTCCAAGCGTGGGAATCCACATACAGACCATCATTTGAAGTGGTTACAAGTTATTCTGGACTTAGTGAATTTCTTAGCCAAAACTAGTTTTATCCTAGATAACAGTGAGCAACACTGGGCCTTGTGGATCCCAATGGCATATCCTTTTCCACACTCTCATAATCCTGATCCCAGAGAACAGTATCTATACACACTAGACAACTGTTTCTTAAACTTTTTAAGACTGTGGAATACCAAACAATGATTTTTTTATGAGGAACACCAAGGATTTTTTGTTGACAAAAAAAAAAAAAAAAAAAAAAAAGAGTCTGGAGAAAAGTTATTGAACAAAAAAAAAATCACCTGCACCTTTAAGGGTGGCCATTTTGAACTCTGTTGTTCTCTGTGGCACACTTCTGACTGCCTCACGGCACACTGATGTGCCACGAAACACAGTTTAAAAAATACTGCACTAGACAGTCAAACACAAACATAAATAAGCACAACTGAGCAAGAGAGAGAGTCAAAAAATGGAGTTTCCATTCCATAGGAAATTCCAACTTTCTAATTGTTTGGTTCTTAGTAAAAACATTGAAGTGTTTTGATTGCAATGAAACGAACCTGGAGAAGACATGCACAGCAAGGTGCGAGTCCTCAAATCAATTACAGAGATTCACAAGCTAACAGCGTGGCCAACTCTCTAAACTTTATCACAAGTCTCACAATACTTGGTGTGTCTTAAAGCCCCAACTACTAGAATTATGAGAATCTCAGTGTTCTTTAAATATATACATTTGTAACCCTCGTGGTTGTACAGAAAAGCTGGAAAATACAAATCCTAAACGCTTGATTAGTCCAATGGTACTGATAAGATCTAGAATGAATTTTTCCCAAAAGTCTATATTTAAGCCAATCTCATGATTCTAGGGTGACCTACCCACTGAGGAATTAGACCAAGACCCTCAAACTCACATCACATAGGATACAATACTAATTATCAGGGGACCCAACAACCTGTGGGGGCCTCTGGGTAAGATTTGTGGGGGGGGAGCCCCTGCTCCATGCTCCTGGAAGGGGCAGAGCCTCAGGCAAAAGGGAAGGGGCTGGGGCAGCCATCCCTCCATGCCCCCTCCCTCCAGCGCATGGCATGCCCTCCCCCGCAGCCCTCAGAGCTGCACAGAGTCTGCTGTGCAGCACTCCGGTGGTGATTTAAAGGGGCCCAGAACTCCTGCTGCCACCGCTGCTACTCCAGCCAGATGCCCTGGGGCCCTTTGAATCACTAGGCCTTCGGGCAACTGCCCCCTTTGCCCCTCTGTCGGTGGGTTTGCTAACTAGCAATGGGCACCGCTTTCCATCACTGGGTCTCAACTGCTCACCTATGGAGAAAATCTCTTAAGTCCACTAAGGACCTTGCTGTTGATTTTAAATGACTAGCTCTCCAATACTAGCGAGATAAGCTAGATAGCCAACCTCTGAGCCACCTAAGTGCCACTAACCAGCACCTCTTGCTTTTAGAGCAGAGCCTGTTTGCATAAAGTCACTCCCTCCTTTCCCCTCTGCATTCTAAATAAATCATCTCGCAGTAAAATGCTGGCCTAGTTTAACATGCCCTAGTTCAGTGGGAAATGAATATTTATTGCGGAGCACGCTATATTCAAGGGCTCAGCAGTGAGGAATCTTGGAATCCAAGGTTTGAATAATTAACCTGTTTATCTTTGTTCTGGTTTTGCCCGAATTCCTTGAGCACGGCGGATAGGAACATGTGCGGTCCCCGCGAAGACGAGCCTTCCTGTCTCGGCACAACACACTGACCTCATTTTTATGTGGGTTATTCAAACGGCTAATTCCACAACTGCCATGGCTGCTGCTCCAGCAGGCGCTGTGCTGAACGCACAAAGCACAGCCTAGGGAGGGGGAGCTGGAGAGGTGCCTGCTGCACCCAAGCCAGCCACCTTCCCGCAAAGCGAGTCGCGATACGTCCTGCGTCTCAGACACAGGCCCACGGAAGGGACATTTCAAGGCCCCCTTAACGTCGGGCAAGATCTTCACATCTTTCCTAGCACATCCCCGAAGGCTTTACGGAGCCAAACTGGAGAGCAACCACCGCGGAGAAGCTGCCTGTTTGGTGTACAGAGCAGCAGAGGCGTGGCAGGTTGGGATTTTTCAGAACTGCGGCCGAGAATGAGATTGCTGGTGTCTGCAAGGGAATGTGGAGGAATGGGAATTAGGGGTAATTCCCAAGAGCAATGGGTGTTGTGTCCTGGAACAGCATGAATCCAAGGGACTGTACATGTGTCACCAGAGCATGGTGTAGCATCCACTCTTTCCTTCACCTATGCAGCGGTAGTGGGCAGCCAGTTGCATAGCCCCAGTAGGGCCAAAAGAATTGCCTGACCCTGGTCCGGGGGGGGATGGGACTCCATGCTCCCAGAAAGGGCGGGGCCTCAGGCAGAAGGGGTGGGGCCCCTTCAACACCTCCCTGAGCATGCCGCCCAGGGCTCCAGCAGTGATTTAAAGGGCCCTGCAGGGCTGGAGCACACAGTCTACTAGCTTGAGCCCCCCAGGCTCTGGTGTGCGAGGGGAATGTGGGGAGTGTCTTTCTCCTTCTCAGTTGGGGGCCACGTCAGTGAGGGTTTGGTTTGAGGGGTTTTTTTTGGGGGGGGGGGTTGTGCTTCTTGCTTGTGTGTGTCCCCCGACTGATTTTTCTGTGCATCAGCGGCCTCTGACCCAAGTAGGTTCCCCACCCCTGCCCTAGAGGATGGAAGGATCTGTACCCATGCGCCAGCCTGCCTGGTGCCCTGCTAGTCTGGTGCTGTGTGTTCCTGTGTACAGGGGGAGGCTTTTATTTTTATACCTGGTTGCTATGCTGTGAGGACCGAGAAGCTGCAGGAACTGAAATACAGATAGTGGTGCACAGATGTGCCGTAGAATTCACAGATGTGCACCAGCATCCATGAGGTTCATGCTGGTATAAAAAGACCCCACTGGTTTTATTAACTATTAAAGAGCAGCCAAAGCCTGGGGTGGAGCGGTGGGTTAACTATTCATTCCTGCCTCTTTTGAAGACATTTCGCAGGGAAGCAGGTGTGACTCCTGGCCTGCTCCCAACGGAGAGATGCTAGAGGGAAGAGGAGGTGATCAGAACATTCCCCCTGCCTGCTGTCTGGGCAGACGCTGGGCAGCTGGGATTAGCCATGTGCATGTGTGTGTGTGTGATGCAATCAGCCCGTAAGTCTGCAGCTTGCCCTCACTTCAGAGATTTCCCCCTCCTTTGCCAAACTGGGTGTGGGGAGATGCTGAAAAGCTTTGGAGGAGACCCTGGCCAAGAGGAGCTCAGAGAGAAAGGAGGCTGAGTCTGCACCCATTACTTCAGAGTAACATTTCCAGTAGCCCTCATTGTGCATTTGTGATGTGCACATGCACGTGGAATCCACACACCTTCTGGGTCTGGTGCATTGGCCCATCTGGTGGCATGGAGACCACCTCCCCAGAGAATGATGAGTGTGCTCTACAGCCTTCATTACCAGGCAGCTGGCTTTTGGCTCATGTGGTAGAGGCTCATGTACTAAGCTCCGAAGTCCTAGGTTTGATTCTGCCCCCAGGGGCCTGTCCAAGGATTTCATAGAATGCTAGGACTGGAAGGGACCTTAAGAGGTCATCGAGTCCACAACCTCCCTGGGCAATTTATTCCAGTGTTTGACCACCCTGACAGTTAGGAACATTTTCCTGATGTGCAACCTAAATCTCCCTTGCTGCAGTTTAAGCCCATTGCTTCTTGTTCTGTCCTCAGAGGCCAAGATGAACAAGTTTTCTCCCTCCTCCTCATGACACCCTTTTAGAGACCTGAAAACTGGGATTTCAACTGGGAAAGCTCTGAATCTCAGGACATGCTTCCTCAGCTATAGGGGAAGTATGTAACCCACACACCTATGGGTGTAGTGCACTGTCCCAGTGAGTGGCACGGAGACCATTTCCAGAGAGAATGAGGAGTTTGTGCTACAGCCAGCTGACTTCTGGCTCATGTAGTTAGAAGCTCATATACTAAAGTCCCAGGTTTGATTCCACCCACGGAGGATGGGGGGGGGGGGGTGTTGACATTATACATAAACTTGCCTCTCTATCACAGCCAAGCTGCTGTAAGGAAATGCCTTGCAGTGTGTATGACCAAAGTAGCAATGCTACGAGTCATCTGCTAAATTTTCCTAATTCTCCTTTGTGTTTGGTTATTACGCTGGCAAACTGGAGGATAGAAGGCTCCGAGATGCTGGACCACTCAGCTAGTTATAGGAAAGCAACTTGGGTTGCTTCACCCGACCTGTTATGCTGGTATTCAAATATAAGCGCATTGGTAAGTTACCATAGCAACTCCAGCATCACATGTTGCCAGTGTATGCACTATATACAGCACCTCAGCGAGAGAAACAGATGGAGCAAAATATCACCACAAGGGCTTTGTTTTAGCAGGTACAGTAACTTTGGTTACGATATTCTTGTCACCAGACCAAAGCAGCACAGCATGGCCATCCTAACACCACATAGGGTTGCCAGGTGTCCGGTTTTCACTTGGACAGTCCGTTTGTTTAGGCCCCTGTCCAGTAATCTGTTTAAAAAAAAAAAAAAACAGTTTGGTCTCCTTTTTTTTTTTTTCTCAACAAGTTTGGTCTCCTGGTTTTTGGTGGCTTGTTGTTGTTGGTTTTTTTTTTTTTTGCCATGTTCTGGATTTTTGGTGAAAGCATCTGGCAAGCCTAACACCACATCAGCTGTATCCTGGCATCTATGACATGATAACCCAGACCAGAACTACTCCCCAGGACTGGTCACTGATATGTCATCTGTCTCATGCCAGCTCAAGAGCATGTTTTATTAGGACACCCCCTCATCATACTGAGACAGCTGTGCCACGATAGTCCTGGCGTGGCAGATTTCAGAGACAGACCCTGAATTTCACCAGAGCTCAGTTGTGTTCAGAGCCAGGGTTTGTGTTTGGACTGTTAAACGAATAGTGAGAGAGCCAGAGGCAGGTCAAACGTTTATACTCTGGCCCCTATCTACCGGACAGTGTTACATCAATGACACCAGAACTAAGCCATGTTAGTCCTGACATAAGTCACATATAACTAATTACTGTTGCCAGGGCCATGATCAGTGTCCCCTGCAAGCTGAGCCCTTGGACAGCTGCTGAAGGGAGATTCAAATGCCATTCAGCCAGTGCTGGATTTATGCACAAGCTAAGTAAGCAATGTAGTAAGATGAGGGCCTGAAACAAAAGTCCATGTAGCACAGGCCTACTTTGAGAGTTGAGGCCTAGCTAACAATGGCTAACACTTGGCTAATATAAAACAAAGCTAAGCTGTGAGCAAGAGGCAGGCTCCTGCTCACAGAATGTGGCACAAACAAGGCTGAGAGCATAAAACACTAATTGGCAATAGGCCCAGGTGTAGAACAGTCATTGGTACTGGCCATAAGTTGAAAGCACATTCCAAAAGGATGGTAACACCACCTCGTTAAAAAAGACCTTGGTACTCACACTCCCCACAGATACCGACCCAGGTTCAGGAAAGGGTCTAAAATGGCAGCATGATGGTAAGGAACAATCAGTTCCATACATACAAGATGGGAAGCGACTGTCTAGGAAGGAGCATGGCGGAAAGGGATCTAGGGGTCATAGTGGACCACAAGTTGAATATGAGTCAACAGTGTGATGCTGTTGCAAAAAAAGCAAATATGATTCTAGGTTGTATCAACAGGTGTGTTGTAAGCAAAACTCGTGAAGTCATTCTGCCGCTCTACTCTGCACTAGTTAGGCCTCAGCTGGAGTACTGTGTCCAGTTCTGGGCGCCGCATTTCAAGAAAGATGTGGAGAAATTGGAAAGGGTACAGAGAAGAGCGACAAGAATGATTAAAGGTCTAGAGAACATGACCTATGAAGCCAGGCTTCATGAACTGGGCTTGTTTAGTTTGGAAAAAAGAAGATTAAGGGGGGACATGATAGCGGCTTTCAAATATCTAAAAGGGTGTCACAAGGAGGAAGGAGAAAATTTGTTCCTCTTGGTTTCTGAGGACAGGACAAGGAGTAATGGACTTAAAGTGCAGCAGGGGAGGTTTAGATTGGACATTAGGAAAAAATTCCTAACTGTCAGGGTGGTCAAATATTGGAATAAATTGCCAAGGGAGGTGGTGGAATCTCCCTCTCTGGAGATATTTAAGAACAGGTTAGATAGACATCTGTCAGGGATGGTGTAGACGGAGCTTGATCCTGCCTTGAGGGCGGGGGGCTGGACTCGATGACCTCTAGAGGTCCCTTCCAGTCCTATGATTCTATGATTCTAATCAAACCACGAGGTACAGGGTGACAGGTGGTATCTAAGTAGCATCAGAGGGCGCAAAAGTTTTGCGCAAAAGGACTTTTGCCTGAACGGGAGCAGCATAGTATTTCCACAAAAACACTGACAATCTTACATGAGATCGTCAGTGCTTTTGCGGAAATTCAAGCGGCCAGTGTAGACAGCTGGCAAGTTTTTCTGGAAAAGCGGCTGATTTTCCGGAAAAGCGGCTGATTTTCCAGAAAAACTGGCCAGTCTAGACACAGCCCAGGAGTGATGTGTAAGCTGTTAGTACCTGTATATGAAGTGATGTCTTGGGGGGACAGTCTTTGTCCAGCCAGGGGGGCAGTGAGGTCTCCTGGTGATTAAGCTGAGTCCATTGTTACGGAGAACATGTGCATAGTGGTTTGGTAGAATCTACTATGACTGTACTTCGCTTAACAATAAACCTGGCTGGGCACCTTCAATTCTTCTCTGATATGTGGTCTTTGAGGGCTTTCTTGGAGTCTGATGTGTTGACTAATTGTGCAAGTCAACACGGCACACATCACTGAGCACAAAACAAACATGCAGCCTCCTGGTTATCATCCTCGATTGAGCAGAAGACCTGTCAGGACACCACAATAGTAAATCCTGACCTAGGACATCAGTGACCCTACTACAGGCAACATCTTAGAACCTCAGATTATGAGGGGCCGTAAAATACAAAATATGACTAGTTTTTAGTTGCATACTCACCTATGTACTGGTATATATGCAAATATAACACATTATTATTTTTATTTTCATTGTCCTTGCTATTAGCATTACCAAAGATGTGTATTACTGTATGGGGCCTCTTAAACTTGACATACCCTAGGGCCTCAGCATGTCTTAATCTGGCCCTACACCCAGATAATTAGCAGAATGCCCACAGCCGGCAGCATGTGTTTACAGGTGATGCACATCTGCATGTACCTTGGTGCACATAACAAAACTTATTCCACTCACGGATGGAAAAAGTTAGAGAGAACACTGGCCAGAATCATTTTCAGCTGCTTACTAAATCCTTCACCCTCAGCTGGCTCAGAGCAAACATACAGAGACAGCAGAGTTTGCTACACGCGTGTTGATGTTCCCTTTGCCTGCTCATAGCAGGTGAGCAAGAAGTCTTTCATCTATTGTAGGAAGGAAATGGAAAAACGAAGTCCCTGCATGTTTTAATGATTTGTGGTGGCTTTTTCCTCTTAGGGACTCAAACAATTTATGGATATAAGATAGGACGACATATCCTGCAGCTCCCTCACCAGAGGCAATCCGATCCTGGGTCTCATGAAGTGCCAAGGGAAGGCAGATCTGAGGAGCACTCCTTATGCTGCCCAGACAGCTCGGAGAGTGCAAAGCAAATGGATTACTGCTGAACTAAGCCCACCATCCCGTCCCAGGTGTGACATAAGTGCATCTCTTTCCCTCCCAGCAGTCAGAAGTGAAGAAATGCCCTGCTATGCTTCTAGCCTCAAGGAGGGGAGAGAATTCTTCCCCTTTCACCACCTGGGGAAGGGTCATGCAGGTTTAATAGGTAGCAGGTTTTAAACAAACAAAAGGAAGTACTTCTTCACGCAACAGACAGTTAACCTTTGGAACTCCTTGCCAGAGGATGTTTGACAGCCAGGACTTTAACAAGGTTCAAAAAAGAGCTAGATAAATTCATGAAGAATAGGTTCATTAATAGCGATGAGCCAGGATGGATAGGGATGGTATCCCTTGCCTCTGTTTGTCAGAAACTGGGAGTGGGCATCAGGGATGGGATCACTTGATTCCCTGTTCTGCTCATTCCCTTTACGGGTACTTAGCATTGGCCACTGTTTGAAGACAGGATACTGGGCTAGATGGACCTTTGGTCTGACCCAGTGTGGCTGTTCTTCTCTTCTTACGTGCCATCAGATTCATAGGCAGTTAAGTGAGCTAAACTGCACCCCCAGTTATTGGGGATGTCATAACAGGTTTGCATAATGCAGTTTTTGCCTTGTAGCGGTAGCCTGGAATGCAGATCCCAGCTGTCTGGGACGTTTGACTCATTCTGCAATAGACGTCAGTATTCTTGACCATATATTTATACATAGCAAAATAAACATACAAGGCAAAAATACATGTCCAGAGGTTCAAAGCATTTCACTCCAGTCTGCTTGGTTGGGGTAGCAGTCGGTCATCTGGGGTTAAGCTTCTGGGGTCCTTTCAGAGCCTCCCCATCAGTGAATACCTGCCTGCCTCTATCCAATGCACTCGAGGGAGGCAGCAAATTGAGCCTCCAGCAACGTTTGCACCAGGAAACGGAAGCCGCGCTGACTCAAAGATGGGTTTGTTGTAGCCTCTTCTCTTCCAGATGCCCTGCTGCTACTGTGGTATTGGGGACTGTGCTTTTGGGGGCTGAGCCTCCTAGACAGGCTGGATGGGTTGTTGGGAAGCTCTTTTTTCTCAACAGCCAGGTGGAACCACGCGGGTGGGGACGGTGAAAAGTACCAAGTGATCCCTGAACATTACAACTCTCATGCTGATGGGGCCATCAGGGTGGTGCAATATGGAGACCCGTGGGTTGCACAGAAATCCCTTTTGCTTCAGTAACTCCCAGACACAGCAGCTGTCAGTAAGGCCACCACCCGGTTTGGAGTGATTATCCCAGTGCCGTTTATAAAAGCAACATGGCAGTAACCATGCCAGGAGTGCTTAGAGACGCCATATGCTGCCACTGCATGACAAAGCACCTCTACAGCTGGTAAAGGTTGACTACCTCTTCTCCAACCAGTGCCAAGAGTTAGAGAGAAGGACTAGCTGTATGACAGTGAATTACCCCACACATTACACCAGCCATGATATTCTGGGTAACATCTGTACACACATTCAGGGAAGTAAGGAAAGAGAGTGGGCGCTGGGCTCTTTGCGTAGCCAGCAAACATAACCATGAGCAATGAGAGAAAAGACAATAAATAAAAGGACTAATTTATTACACACACCTAGGATGTGTCCACATTGGCATATTTTGTGCAAAAGCACCTGCTTTTGCGCAAAAACTTGCTGCCTGTCTACACTGGCAGGGAGCTCTTGCACAAGAACACTGACGTTCTAATGTGTGAAATCAGGGCTTCTTGCGCAAGAACGATGATGCTCCCGCTCAGGAATAAGCCCTCTTGTGCAACTGTTCTTGCGCAAGAGGCCAGTGTAAACAGGCAACATGAATTTTTTGCACAAGAAAGCCCGATGGCTAAAATGGCCATTGGAGCTTTCTTGCGCAAGAGAGCGTCTACACTGGCATGGATGGTTTTGCGCAAAAGCACATCTCTTGTGCAAAGGCACATGCCAGCGTAGACGCTGTCTTGCGCAAATACTTTAACGTAAAAACTCTTGGTTTAAAAGTATTTGCGCAAAATCTTGCCACTGTAGACATAGCCCTACAAACTTAATCTTGAGGATTTCAGCATGACATAGCAGGGCCAGACTCTAACCTTACAGACACTGTGTAAACCTGGCATAGCTCCGCTAACTTCAGCAGGATTCGTTCCTATTTAAACTAATGCAAGCCCAGAAGCAGGTCCTTAAGCCTCCCTCTTCAACAGGATGCAAGCTTTTCCAGGCCAGTGAGCTCGCTCATAGCATCTTGCCGCCTGGGGATGTGCAGTCTCCCCTGTGATTTCCAGTTCCTTCGTGTGGATCTCTTGGCCAGGTGATTCTTGTCTCAAATACCCAAGGTCCTGCTAAACAACTGGCTGCTTTGATCAGTGATCAACGATTTGCTGCAGAGGATGCCAAGTGGAATAATTGCATTTGAGTTTACACAGAACAAAGATGTCCAGAAATCAACAGCTTCCAAGCCTATAAACCGGAGGAGAGCCAGCTTTAGAAATCTCTAGGTTGTTGTGGCTCTGACCCTCCTGGACTTTTTCCATCTAAGAACAAGAAACAACCCTTCCTCCCCCCCCTCCCCCCCGACATCCAAGGGTCTCCCCTGCTTGCAGGCAGTAAAAGTATTTGGCTCAGAAGTGATTGCAACAGAAGTTTCCAGTCCACATGTATTTACAAATGGAGACAGTGAACTGGAACAGCAGAGGCTGATGCTCCCGGTACAGCCAATGTATACAGACGATTTCCCATTATAAGAGTTTTTAAAGGCAATTATTCTGCTTTCTCCTTCCTCACATAGGGCAGCAGTCACAGACGTTTTCTGACTCTTCCTGCCACTTTGAGGCTTCTGGAGCACAGAAAGGCACCTCTGTTACTTCTCATAACAGCTCTAGAAACCAATTATCCACTTCAGACAAATGCCCTGGGGGCTAGCCCAGCTAATGACACCCAGCACTGCCTGGCTGACACTAACCATGCAGTCTCTGGCTATCTGGAGTTCACTCACCCTTAGGACACAGTGCCTCAGGTCATGAGCTAGACCAGCTTAGTCCTAATGTTGCCCTGAATGGTGCTCAGCACAAGTCTGGTGCAACTCAGAATCTGCCCAAGGCTCGAGCGTTTATTGCAGCTCAGAGCAGCCTAACACAAAAGTGACTTTATTTAGTAAATTCATTTTTTTTTAAAGTGGTCGTTCCAGTTTGTCACAAGTTACATCCCCGGACCTCATGTCCCAAATTAACTCGCGGGACTGGGGTTCGACCCGGATACCATTTATTGTGCAAACACCATTACCATCCATTTACAATCATTCCATATGTTACATCTGGTTACGTATAATTGACGTCTTCATCGAGACTAGACTTATCACAGGCGATTCGTGCCCCGGGAGGGGGAAGGGGGACTCGGGCCTGCCCTCTCTCCCGAGTCCCAACCTAGGGCCCTGAGGATAGGGAATCTTTGTCCCTATCCAGCGGATGGGGTCACAGACCCTAAGCCACCCGCTCACGGGTTCCACAGCCCTACCCTGGGTTACTTCCTTCTCCCTCCCATCTTTGAGATCCCGCCCCCCGGAGCAACTCACCGCCTCCTTCTCTCCCTCATCTGCCTCTGCTCTCCCATCGACTCCCCTCCTCTGACTGGCGGGTCCCTTTTGAATTCCGCGCTGCCTCTGCGGGGGCCGTCATCACCAGCATACTCCTCGCCAGCGTGGCGAGTGACATCATCCAGCTGTGCCCCCACTTGCACATCTCCGGCATTCTGACGGACGGTGCCATCCTCAGTGCTGGCCGTTCCGGACTTGCCAGCGGGTGCCGTCCTATCGCAAGGTGCCCGGCCGGTGTTTATTCAAGGCACTTCCCCCTAGAATCTCCGATCGTGGTTCCTCCAAGTGTGGGGCAATGGTGCCCCGTCACACACAATCTTATTCATATTTTAACTCCAGTAGATTGGTGAAAAGAACAAAGGAAGAAATGAATGATCTGGGCTTTGGTTCGTGGCTTTGCTTTCCTAACTGCAGGCGAAGAGTAGAAATAGCATAAGAACATAAGAACTGCCGGAGTAGGCCAAACCAAAGGTCCACCTAGCCCAGCATCCTGTCTTCCAACAGTGGCCAATGCCAGATGCCCCAGAGGGAGTGAACAGAACAGGCAATCATCAAGTGATCCCTCCCCTGTCACCCATTTTCTGACTGACAAACAGAAACCATTCTTACCCATTCTGGCTAATAAGTATTGATGGACCTAACCTCCATGAATTTATCTAGTTCTTTTTTGAACCCTGTCCAAATCCTGGTCTTCACAACATCCTCAGGCAAGGAGTTCCATGGGTTAACTGTGCGCTGCATGAAGAAAAATTTCCTTTTTGTTTGTTTTAAACTTCCTACCTATTAATTTCATTTGGTGACCCCTAGTTCTTACATTATGGGTGCAAGTAAATAACTTTTCCTTATTCACTTTCTCCACACCAGTCATGATTTTATAGACCTCTATCATTTCCTCCTTAGTCTTCTCTTTTCTAAGTCCCAGTCTTTTTAATCTCTCTTCATATGGCACCTGTTCCAAACCTGTAACCATTTTTGTTGTCCTTTTCTGAACCTTTTCCAGTTCCAAAATATCTCTTTTAAGATGAGGCGGCTACATCTGTATGCAGTATTCAATATGTGAGCGTACCATGGTTTTATACAGAGGCAATAAGATATTCTCTGTCTTATTCTCTATCCCTTTTTAATTATTCCTAACATTCTGTTTGCTTTTTTGACTGCAACTGCACATTGAGTGGAAATAGCACCATTTCTTTGGTCCAACCAAAGTGAATAAGACACAGACATGGTCAAGGGGAGCATCTTCTTGCAACCTCCGACTCTTTCAAGAATCACCCAGAAGCTGTTCGTAGCCAGCCTCCCTGCATTTCACCTGCGGGCCCTATAAGCATGAGTTGTAAACAGTCTGCAGAACGTGTCCCAGGAAGCATAGAATCAATCAGTTACAACGCAGACGTGTTTTGAGACACACACGCACAATCCAGCATGTTGAGACAGTGAACCTGCGCATTGGAAAAGGCAGCCGTGCTCAAGGACAGTGGGTAATATGATGCAGCAATATTCTGCATTGGCTTCCTCCTCTGGAACCATCTTCTTCTCTTCTCCTGGAAGACACTCGATAAAAAGCAGGACGTCTTCCTGTCTCCCTCCTATTTGTGGATCCGTTGATCAGCCTGATTCTGGAACCGCAGATCTTATCACAAAAGGGGCAGGTGTTGGTGGCTGTTGGAGGGACATGGGGCAGTTTTTGCCGCTCTTTTCTCCTTCTCCGCCTCGCCTCATCTCAAATTGCGTCACCCCCTCACAGATTACCGCTCTCCTTTGGGGACGGTCCTGGGCAAGGTTCACCCACACCAACGCCTCACTTTTTCATGTTTGCCTTCAACATGTCCTTAAATCACTTCCTCTGTCCCCCACAGCTCCCCCGTCCTTCCTTCATCTTGGAAAACAGAATGCGTTTTGGGAGGTGCTGATCAGGCATCCGGACCATGTGATCAGTCCAGCGATGATAGATGATGATAGCCCATATCCAGCCCATGTTAGGTGAGAAAGTACAGGCCCCTAACCTTGAAGTCTTTCCATACCTGCCACTTACTTCCATGGATAAGTAGTAGGATCTGTGCTTTTTGATTGTTATAGGAGAGCAACTTCTATGACAATTGCACTTTGCTGCAAGGGTGTAAGTAACAAAGGGCCCAATCCTACAGCCCTCATTCAGATAAGATTCCTTGCACTGCCAGAAGAAGTTTGGTCAGAGTTAAGGGCTGTTGGTCTTGCTACTCTAGCAATAAGTAAATGAAATACAGGGTATTAACTGAACTGAAGCTAAGAGGGTCTTTCTGCAATATTTTAACCCTCCCCCCCCCCATCCCTACTCATTTCGTAAGAGTTCTACAGGATGAACCTCTCTAGTCTGGCACCCACAGGACCTGACCAATTCTGAACCAGAGAATTTTCTGAATCACAGGAGGTCAATATTGTCTAGCAGCCAGTGGCGGCCCATCAATATAGGCGAACTAGGCAGGCGTCAAGATAAATGGCCGTTGAGGGCTTTGGAGGCGGGGATGCTAATTGCGCATTACGCCTAGGGCGCCAGTTGCCGGCAGCTCGTTTAAGGCTGCTCCTGCTAGCAGCATTGCCAATGCTTCTACACTTAGGCTATGTCTATACTGCACCCTTCTTCCACAAAAGCTTATGCAAATGAAGCATGGAGTAGAATATCGCCACACTTCATTTGCATAATTAATTAGGGGCCGTTTTTGCACAAAAGGCTTTTGCGCAAAAAGGGCCCCTAATTAATTATGTAAATGAAGCGTGGCGATATTCTACTCCGCACGTCATTTGCATAAGCTTTTGCAAAAGAAGGGTGCAGTATAAACATAGTTTTACTGGGCTCTTAGAAAACATTTAGGGGTAAATTAGAGCTAAATAACAGCACAGAACACTGAGAGCCAGGACTGGTGGCTGTAAACAAACTTTATGGGGCTGCAGGAAACTTGGCCACATCTATGATAAGTGGACATCTGGCTAACTAAAATCATGCCGGACCACGGAGGTTGGTGTGACAGAGAGATCTGCACTAGAGCAGTTCAATCTGTACATGTACTGCTGGGCTAAGTTAGCACATCAATAGGAGTCAAAGAAAGCAGAGTTGTTGCGGGAAGTGGTGGTTCAATAACGTGTCCCCTGATCAATATTGAACCAGTGCCCAGCACGGTGCCAGGGAAAGTATTTAGGATGAGGGATAAAACTGAGGTTTTTGAACGTGTACAGCTGTAAGACAACCCAGTGGCGCTTTAGTAAGAGCAGGGATGACAGCTCCCGCATCCCAGAGAAATGCTAACATGGATAATTTACATTTACCCCCTACCTTGGCCTTTGCAGCTAAACAGATTGTTCTTCAGTTCCTGTCCTTCAACTGCCAGGCAGGGCTGCTTTTAACGGTCCTACGCCACCCCCAAAAATGGCTGCATTTCAGGGACCGTGGGAGATTTTTGGCTAATATCGCTTCAAAGGAGGTGGGCTCATTTTGGTTGGAAGGGGTTCTGTTGAACGTAGAGCATCATTACCAGGAGCAGCAGTGGTGTGACTAGAGAAGGGTTTGTGCAAAAGCCTTTTGCTCGGACGATTTCCATAGCTTTGTAAGGCCCAAAGGGATCATTTGATCATTGAGCCCGTCGGTCTGCATTTCCTGTGGCAGTGGCTGCTCCCTGGAAAGCAGTTTGGGTCAAGCGGTTCCATGCCAGGAAGGCCAATTTCCACGTGCACTTTCGTTTTAGGTTTGTCAGTCTGTGCAGGGCCAGAAAGCCCTGCCTGGCTGCTGCAAGGGGGGCCCAGATGGGAGTGGGGACAGTGCCTATCACTCCAGGCCATGGCTAGGCCGGCGTGGTCCCTGAGCAATCCCAGCTGCAGGAGCTGTTCATTCCTGCAGGCAGTAGGCAGCCTAGCCGGGGTGAGGAGCTGCAGAAAGGAGGGCTGGCAATGGCCTGTATTGCCAAGAGGCAATGGTTTCTCCCCTTAAGGGATTCGGAGGCAATAAACACACAAATTGGGTGAAGGCTTAAAGATTTTACTAAGCAAATATTAAGTAAAATTATTAGAGTAAAATATTATTAGAGTAAAATACAGTGACGCAAATCTTAGAATAAAATACAATACTCACTAAACCTAAGCAAACCACAGAATAAAATGCAATGCCTACCTCCCTTCTGCTGTCAGGAACCCCCCGAAGGACAGCAGACGGACCCCAGTGGCCAGTGCGTAGCACCTTCTGCAGCTTTGGTCTACGCCGAGGTTCCAATGTTAGGAATATTCCCGGCCTTTATATACTGTTGGATCTACAATAATCACACCTGTTGTTTTGAGAACCTAACAAGATCGTTGATACATTGCATATTTTCCCAGGCCAAATAATTAGCATTATCAGGTGGGAAACATTCAACAAAGATAGCTATGTGATCTTCCCAAGCTCTCCTATACAGTACTCCCATACCAGGTGGATGGCCTTGGGACCTGTCCCAGAACTTGTTGAAAGTAAACAGTGCATTCCTACCCTGTACCATCTTAAGCAAACAGCTAACTCCCTGAGAATAACAAAAGAATAATAAGCAGCAAAAATCACAAATGGCTGCCTAGATCATCCTGGCCTGTAAGAAAATGCAAAAGGAACAATTGTGGTACCCCACCTAATATCCTCGACCTCACAATCATCTTCCGCATTTCCACTACATGGCCCCACTCAGACATTTGCTGCGCCCTTTATAGCAGGGGTGGGGGACCTCTGGCCCTAGCTACCTGTATCTGACACCCGAGATTTGGGGCTCCCCCCAGCACTGGGGAGCCTGCACTAGTGCTTCAGCCCCCCGGCCCTCTGCTACCCTCCCTGCAGGGCTGGAGCACAGAAATCTACTAGCCTGGGCGCCCCTAGACTCTGGTATGTGGGGAGAGTCTTTCTGCTTCTCAGTAGGAGGCCACGTCAGTGAGGGTTTGGTTGTTTTTGTTTTTGCTTCTCAGCTGTGTGCGGCCCCCAAATTATTTTTCTTTGGATCAGCAGCCCCCTACCTAAAAAAGGTTTCCCACCCCTGCTTTCCAGGCTGCAGTAGCAGGTAGATACCTGGGGCTCCAGGAAACATTGCACCTCTGGAGCAGTGTTTCCCAAATGGTGTTCCATGGAGCCCCAGAGTTCCACAAAGTGAAAATAAGGGTTCCGTGAGAAAATTCCATTACAGGAATATTTTATGATTTTAAAAAATAATAATTAATATCTAAGCATTTATGAATGTTAATGAAACCAATTTTTATTTGTGTTTGCCACGATACGTGTCCCTGGGGAATGCCAGCTTAGCCAGAGAGCGGGGATGCTGATGTCACAACTCAGCGCTGCGCGCGCGATCAACCAGTGGTGCGATCGCCTGTTAAATACCACCGTAAATCCCCGTACTCACTCTCAGAGAGCGTGGATCATGTGGGTGACTGAATACGATTATACTAGCGCCGCATCGGACAAAGTCGAAGCTTCAGCTATCAAACCAGTTGCCGGTATGGGAGTGTGCAGGCGGGGCTCTCGCAAATACTTTATTTCACTATAGTCGTGTGATGTCTTGTATTTAAAAATTTAGCCGTGACAAATATAAATTGACTATGATAGATAAATCTACATCTCAGGACCTTGTTTAGCATTTGTTTATTATTATCCTTACTTATTGGTGGTCTACTTTTTCAGCTCCATATACCAGACTCTTATTAGGGGTTCTGCAAAATTCTTTTGAGTTTAAAAGGGTTCCGTGGCCAAATAAAATTAGGAAACACTGCTTTGGAGGCACATTGCTCTGGCACCCACATCAGGGCTCTCTCTTCCTGGGAGGCACCCGGAGCCAGGGCCTTCAGACCCCTGCGGGAGACCAGGGGGCTCTAATGACCAATGGCTGAAATTCCAGCTGCTCCCAGTTGGCAGGAGTCTGGGAAGGAAGAGCCCACTCATTGCAGAGCAGCAGCAGCAGCTCCAGAGGAGTGTGGCTGACAGGCAAGTAGGGGGGTGAAATCTTCAATCGAGGATCCTCAGTGCTGGAATTAGAATTAAACGTCCCATGTACTGTAGGAAACACTGCTCGAGGTAGGGGCCCTGTCCCTCCTGAGCAATACAAACTCCACGCTTCCCTGTGAACGAATACCCCCTTCCTGCCACTGCCTCCGGGCAGCATGTTAGTGTCCCCAGTGGAGCGGCTCCTCCCTCCTCGCTCGGGGTGGAAGAGAAGACCCAGGGGCCCTGTCTCGGAGTGGAAAAGTGGCTACTGAAGCGTTGAATGGATACCGGCTTGAGGGGCCCATCCACAAACCACTATGATTCCTTGACCACTTGGCACAGCTAGGAGCTGTTGTGAAGGGGGAGGTGAACGACCCACAGAAAAATCAGTCAGGGGCTGAACACAGGTGAGAACAACAACAACAAAAACCCACCCAAACCACACACACATAAAAACCCCTCTCACTGGTATGGAAAAAGACTCTCCACACATTTTCTCGCACGCCAGAGCCTAGGGCCCCAAGCCTGGGGGGCTCGCTCGAGGCAAGCTGGGGGTGCCATCTGGCCCCCAGGCCTTGGGTTCCCCACCCCGATTCTGCAAGGCACAGGCTTATGGAGGAAGATGATTCAGGTCAGGAGAAAAGGGCAGGGGGAGGGATAGTAACTTAGGGGCAACTGGAGGACATTCCAGAAAGTCTGCATAACTTTTCCCTGCGAGTGCAGAAAGCACCTGCCAGGATGTTAGAGCTGCCCCAGAAGCGAGCTGCTAGAAACAAGCCAGCTCTGCACTGGGTGAGTGGGAAGGTGGCCCAGGCCTTGAAGTGTCTGTGAGGGCTTGGGAGTGATGTGTGTGTGTGGGGGGGTGAGTCCAAGGGGGTTCACACTAACAGAGCTGGGTGCTAAGGGGAGCAGCGGGCAGGGTGAAGGATGGTTTGGGAGACGGGTTTCTGGGAAAGCCAGACTGGTGCACCTGGTGACCATGGGACCAGGCGCACAGACTCCCATCAGCTTTGGCAGAAACCCACACGCTGACTGGCAAGAGCTGGCAGCCTCAGCTGAGACACCAGAGATTAGATGAGCCTTGACTGTTCTCCCCCCTGGGGATGGCAGATGCTCCCATTACATGAGCTGCTGCACCAGTTCCGTGCGCCAAGGATTCCAGGCTCCGCAAAATTCATTGTGAGGTAAGAAGAAAAAGCTCGGCCCCAGATGTGCCATTTAGACCATACGTCTGTCTCCGGCTTGGGGATTATGTGTTAGGTCTGAGAGTGCTCCGTGCTGTACAATCCCTGCAGAGGCTAGAGCAGGACAAACCCAATGCACGGGAGACTCAGAGGGGTGTTTTAGTTGTCTCCGGCTCGCTGCCTGTCCTTACCTTTGTGCCTTACTCTTGCCTGCTGCTGAGGATGCAGCATGAACAGACCCTCAGAGCCTCGTTTTCTGCAGTAAAACTGCCCCCACCCCCACCCCACAGCCATTAAAACAACCAACCATGTGGGTTTTTTTTTGTGGATGCAGTTGCTATGGAAACATGGTTCTGGAGATGCTCCTCCTGACAGTGCCGGAGCCCCTGCTGTCTCTCCAGGAGGGTATTTTCCTCAGGTTGCATTACCACCGTGTAACCGGAGCCCTGATATCACATGCTTCTAATTGCCAGACTCCATGAGCTCTTACTGAAGGTCGTTTAGGAGACAATGGGCGATCGACAAGCAGCGGCTGGATTATCTTCCCTGCACACCACGGAGGAAACCAGGCATCTTGTTTCATGTCTCACCCTCTGTGCCCTCCCACCCCAGAGGCCGTTGGAAAGAGCAGAGGTTGCCCACAGCATAGGGGAAGGGCAGCTGGCTGGTACCTCAGAAGAGGGACCTCAATTCCACTCCCCCTTCATGTTCCACAGGGTTGACTTTAGGCCCGCAGAATGGGGGGTGCTTTCCCAGGTGTTGGGACAATGCCCAGCTCACTGGGGCCTTGATCACTAGAGTAAACTAGGAGAGAGGACTATTCCAGCCCTCTCCGTGGCCACCGCAGCTCCAGTGGGCACAGCCAGGGGAGAGGTATATATCCCCTGCTGGGGCAGGTCCAGGTTTGCCTGCCTCCTGTGCCCCCCAGCCAGAAGTGAGGAATGCAGCAAACTGCACTTTTCCCCTCACTCCCTGACAAAAGGGAACAACCAGCAATGTTCTCCTATGAATTGGGGGAGGGGCGCTTGCCCTCCCAAAGGGCACCCAAGCCAGCCCCTTTTACCCGCCTGGTGACTCTCTTTTCTGTTTGGTTTTATGAGAAGCAATCCCATTCCACGCACATCCCAGGTTCCTGGCACAGCCAAACCCTGAGCTTGGTTTAAGTTATGACAAGAAGAAGCTGCCTACCGAATTTGGTGGTCCTAACTCTTACCATTCAGGAGGAGTTTTTGAGCAGACTGATGGACTCTCTCCAATAGATAGCAGACACATTCATTGTCTCATACATGGAGCAGGCTTCCCAGCAAGTTCATCTTTTAGTCACAATCCTGGTTTCCTGTGCAGAATATCCTTCTTCCCACATTATATTTCATAATCCCTGCCCATCCACTTTTCCTGGTAGACACTGCCTAGGACTGGAAATCAGGATTTCTGGTTCTGCTACCAACACACTGTGTGAGCCTGGGCAGGTTGTTTCACTCCTCGGTGCCTCAGTTTCCCCCCTCATCCATACAGTGAGGATAATGTCAACCTTCCACAGATGGGAATGAGCCCATCTGAGACAACAGGACAGTTCTCCAATGGGCCCCATCAGTTTCTAAATAGGAGCTTGAGGGGCAGACAGATTTCTCACACCCAGGCTATGAACCTAAGCAGCAGTAGTTGATTAATCAAAGGAGTAGAAAGCATGACTTGACTACCTTGTGCATGTCAGTATGAGGGTGAGAATCTTGGAACTTGGTTTCCTCTAGTTTTCCCCTATTATTATTCATAGAACACTAGGACTGGAAGGGACCTTGAGAGGTCATCGAGTCCAGTCCCCTGGCCTCATCGCAGCACCCAGTACCGTCTAGACTAGCCCTGACAGATGTCTATCTAACCTGCTCTTAAATATCTCCAGAGATGGAGATTCCATAACCTCCCTAGGCAATTTATTCCAGTGACAGGCAGGAAGTTTTTCCTAATGTCCCAACTAAACCTTCCTTGCTGCAGTTCAAGCCCATTGCTTCTTGTCCTGTCCTCAGAGGCCAAGGAGAACAATTTTTCTCCCTCCTCCTTGTGACATCCTGTTAATTGCCTCCTTTCTCCTGATTTAAGTCACTTCAATGTATTTTAATTTGGGGGAAGAGGCTCCCTCTTAAAAGAAGAGAAGGAAGTGGGGGTGAAATTGGGAAGGGAAAAGGAAAACTAAAGAGCGTTGTGCAGGTGAGGCCCAATCCTGGGAGAGGCTGTGCATTTCTCAGAGGTGGCAAGCAATTTTTCCTCTCAGCCCCTGTGAGGGGGTGAGAGGGGGTCACTCACCACCGTAGCGGGGGTCCGTCGTCTGTCCCGGAATCAGTCCATTCCGCCTGCCCAGGCCTCCGCTCACGGGGCGTTTCCCCTCTGGAACCCTTCCGGTCACGTATGTCTCTTCACCACACTGCCCTCCGGCAGTGCCCAAGTCACTCGCTCTGAGTCCCCCTTCCGGGGGTTTGGTGTCTCTCCAGCAGGCCTTGCCGCAGGCCTAGCAGGCAAGCAGGCAGGCAGGCAGGCAGGCTGGCTGTCCGAGCACCCTGGCCCAGCCTGACTCTCTAGCCCTGCCCTAGCTCCAGGGAGCATCCTGCTCCCTGGGCAGCCAGGCTCACACTCCCTTTGCTGAAGCAGCCCTTCCCTTTTATAGCTCCCAGCTGGGCCTTAATTGGCCAACACCGCCCAGCTGGGCTGAACTCCCCGGGCCTGCTCCCGGCTGGGGGTTTGGCTCTTAAAGGGCCAGTACAGGGCAGCTGCCCTGCTACACACCCTCCCCCTTAAATATCTCCCGGGGGGGGGGGGGGGTCTCCTGCTGCCTGCCCTGTTCCACAAGTCCCAGCCCCGTCCCGCTACGAGGCGGGGCCGCAGTTCCATGCGTCCATATCAAGTCCTCCTCCCGGAGTGGACCCGGGATGGCCCCGCCGGGGGGAGGCGGGGGGGAGGGGGTGGGGGCGCAGGCCCACCCGTCTCCCTGCGCCCCGGCCCAGGGACCCTGAGTGCAGCCATGTCGCTGCGATTGGCTCAGTCCGGACCTTGCTGGCCGTGGAGGCTCTCCGCCTGAGCGATCCCTGGGCCCCTTCTTTCCCCCCCCCTTTCCGGGTACCTGTAGCCTCTGAGGGCCCGTCGGGCTGTCGAGCTGTCCCAGTCGTCCTAGTAGGGTCCGGGCGGCCCACTCCAGGGGTCCAGGGTTGGGTCCTGCGAGGTCCCGCCGGTGCTTCGGCCATGGCGTCCCAGCACCCATCGGGGATCTAGCTGGTCCAGCCCGTCAGGCTCTTCCTCGGGGTCCAGGGGTGCTCCTGCCGCTGGTCGGGGCCAGGCCCCCGTACCCCATTCTGGGAAGTTTCGGCCGGCCTCCAGGAACCCAGCTGGGGGCAGCCCAGCCCGGGCCTCGGCCTCCCCAGGCAGGAGTTCGGGGTCTGCCTCCAGCTCCCCCAGCGGCTGGGCCCTGACTGCTCTCTCCCGCCGTCTTATCCTCCCAGCCCCACCCTCTGGTTTCCGGTCAGGTGACGGGGTGGGGTCCGCCTCCGCCCACCCGGGTGTCCTGAGGGGTTCCTCCTCCTCTGGTTCAGTGGGCGGCCAGTCCGCCCTGCTACTTGCCCTCCCCCACAAGTCCAGGTCCCCCACTTCGGGATTGGATCCTTGATCCTCGGCCAGGCGGGACAACGCGTCTGCATTGGCGTTGGCCTTGCCCGCCCTGTGGTGTATGGAGAACACATAGGGTTGAAGGGCTAAATACCACCGCATAAGGCGGCTATTGGTGTCCTGCATAGTTTGTAGCCACTTTAGTGGCGCATGGTCTGTCAATAGGGTAAACTCACCCCCTAGCAGGTAGTACCTTAGGGCTTCAACTGCCCATTTGATAGCCAGGGCCTCTCTTTCTATTACGGAGTACTGGCGTTCTCGGGGAAACAGCTTACGGCTGATAAAGACCACCGGGTGCTCTGCTCCATCGACCTCCTGGGAGAGTACGGCACCCAGCCCAGTGGCGGAGGCATCTGTCTGAAGACAAAAAGGTTTATCGAAGTCTGGGCTGAGCAACACGGGCTTGCTACACAGGGCGTCTTTAAGTTGTTGAAAGGCCGAGTCACCCTCTGAGCTCCATCTCACTCTCTGAGGTTTGTCCTTTGTGAGTAGCGCAGTGAGTGGCGCCGCTATGCTAGCAAATTGAGGAACAAATCGGCGGTAATACCCCGCCAGGCCCAGGAATTGTCAGACCTTCCTTTTCGTGGTCGGTATGGGGTAATTTCGGATGGCCTCTACCTTCCCCACCAGGGGCCGGACTAAGCCGCGCCCCAAATGATAACCTAAATAGGTGGTCTCTTGCGCGCCGATTTTACACTTTCTGGGATTGGCCATGAGACCTGCGTCGCGGAGCGTTCGTAGTACTGCCGCCACTTGGTTTATGTGGTCCTCCCAGTCGCGCCCGTAGATGACCACGTCATCCAGGTAAGCTGCGGCATATTCCAGATGAGGGGCGAGCAGGCAATCCATCATCCGCTGGAAGGTGGCGGGTGCCCCATGGAGGCCGAACGGCATGCGCACGAAGTGGAAAAGCCCGGACGGGGTGATGAAAGCTGTCTTCTCCTGGGACTCCCGATCCAGCGGGATTTGCCAATAGCCCTTAGTCAGGTCGAGGGTTGTTATGAACTTGGCTTTTCCCAGGCGCTCCAGCAGCTCATCCGTCCGTGGCATCGGATAGGCGTCAAACTTCGATATAGCATTTACCTTTCGAAAGTCGATGCAAAACCTAATGCTCCCGTCCGGTTTAGGGACCAACACGATCGGGCTCCTCCATTCACTTCTGGATCACTCGATCACTCCCAGCTCCAACATGGTGCGGACCTCTTGTTCCACGACGTCGCGCATCCGTCGGGGAAGAGGTCTGTTTCCCTCCCGCACAACCTGACCGGGCAGAGTTCGGATGGTGTGCGTTATCACCGAGGTTCGGCCCGGCCACGAGGTAAAGGTCCTAGCGAACGTTTCGACGAGCACCTGGGCTACGCGCCGTTGGTTCTGCGACAGGGTGTCCGCGAGCTGGGGTGTCTCCTCCGCCTTGGCGTCAGGGACCCTAGGACCTAACACGGGCTCCGACGGGTAGGGCGCGACCAACATGCCTTCGCGCCCTCGCCAAGGTTTGAGGCGGTTCACATGATATATTTGTTTTTTCCTTCGCCGGTCCGGCTGATGAATTTCATAGGTGACCGGGCCCACTCGTCGGGAGACCTCATACGGCCCCTGCCAGCGGGCCAGCCGTTTTGACTCCTCGGAGGGGAGTAACAGCAGCACCCGGTCCCCAGGTTCAAACACTCTTTCTTGGGCTCCACGGTTATACCCGCGCTCCCGCACTCCCTGAGCCGCCTGTACGTTTTCTTGCGCCAAGGCCCCCACCTGCGTGAGTCTCTCCTGAAGTCGGAGTACGTATTGCAGGAGCCCGACCGAGGAGGAGGGGGCCCGTTCCCAGGTCTCTCGGACCAGGTCCAGGACGCCACGAGGTCGTCGGCCGTACAGGAGCTCGAAAGGGGAAAATCGCGTGGAGGCCTGTGGCACCTCCCGCACCGCCATCAAGAGCAGAGGGATGAGCTGGTCCCAGTGCTTCATGTCCGCCGGTGGAAATCTTCTCAGCATCCCCTTCAGGGTGCGGTTGAACCGCTCGACCAGCCCGTCGGTTTGGGGGTGGTAGACGGAAGTTTGCAGCTTGTGAATGCCCAGGATGTCGCAAACCTGACGCAGCAACCGGGACGTAAAGTTTGTTCCTTGGTCTGTCAGTAATTCCCGAGGTAGCCCCACCCAGGCGAAAATCCGAACCAACTCGTTCGCGATTGTGCGGGCCCGGGTGTTTCGAAGGGGGATGGCCTCGGGGAACCGGGTTGCATAGTCCATGATCGTTAAGATATATCGAAATCCAGCTGCGCTCCACGGGAAGGGGCCCACTATGTCCAAGGCAATCCTTTCGAAGGGGGTCCCCACCACGGGCAAAGGGACGAGGGGGGCCTTCGGCACCCCGGGGGCTGCGGCGAGCTGGCAGGCGGGGCAGGACTGGCAGTAGTCTTTGACCTCTTTATACACCCCGGGCCAGAAGAAGCGGGCCAGGACCCAGGCCAGGGTCTTCTCGTGCCCGAGGTGCCCGGCGGCGGGAATGTCGTGCGCCAACCTCAGCACGGCTCGTCGGTGGGCCCGGGGTACCAATAACTGGGCCTCTTCTTCCTGCGTCTGCGGGTTCCGCCCGACCCAGTAGAGCCGGTCGGCTCGTAACTCAAACCGGGGCCAGTGTGCCGCCCTCTGCGGATCCACCACCGTCCCATCGACACAGGCGAGCTGGGCGTAGGCCTCCCGCAGGGTGGGATCCTCCCGCTGGTCGCGGGGAAAATCCGCCGCGTCCAGTGCAATCGGCACATCCTCCGGGTCTGAGCACACTGGGTCGGCCGGGACAGGTGCGTCGCGCTCAGCGGGGCCCTCCCTGTCGAGCGACCCCTGCGGTCGGACTGCCTGGAGTTCCTCCCCCAGGAGTTCCACGCGGGGCTCGGTCGGCGCCGGTAAGTCTTTAACGAGAGCTGTAAGACCTGGCCAGTCGCGTCCCAGCACCATAGGGTATGGCAGGTGCGGCACCACACCCACTCGCATCATTCGGGTGACTCCACGCACCATCAAGGGGAGCGGGACCTGAGGATAGGTCTTCACATCCCCATGGACACACCGCAGCTGCAGCTCCCCCTCGGGCGCCGCGGTGTCAGGCAGTACATCGGGGCGGATAAGCGTCTGGCTGCACCCCGAGTCGAGGAGGGCAAACACCGCGGGGTCCCCCGCAGGTCCCCGCGTGGTCAGGGATGGGGAGCTAGCCGGTGGAGTCGGGGCGGCCCCCATACCGGCCTGGTCCTGCTCCGCCACCTCCTGTAGAGCCTGGCGGTACTGGGCGTCCAGATGCTGTACCAGCCTCTGCTGTTGTAGGAGCTGCGCCGCCAATCGAAGCTTCAATGGCGGCTGTCACCCCTTAGTCAGTCCTTCGGGCATTGCCTCTCCCTCCATGGCCCTCACGCCCGAGCTCGTCGAGAGGGGAGGAGGGAACCCTGCAAACTTCTCTCTTTGCGTGGGGTTTTTTTTTTTTTTTTTTGCGCGTTAGGGTCCACTGAGGCGCACGCGGAGCCCTTACGTCAGGGCCGGGATCGCGTATCTTCAGGTACCCACATTCTCCACCATCTGTGAGGGGGTGAGAGGGGGTCACTCACCACCGTAGCGGGGGTCTGTCATCTGTCCCGGAATCAGTCCATTCCGCCTGCCCAGGCCTCCGCTCACGGGGTGTTTCCCCTCTGGAACCCTTCCGGTCACGTATGTCTCTTCGCCACACTGCCCTCCGGCAGTGCCCAAGTCACTCGCTCTGAGCCCCCTTCCGGGGGTTTGGTGTCTCTCCAGCAGGCCTTGCCGCAGGCCTAGTAGGCTGGCCGGCTGGCTGGCTGGCTGGCCGAGCACCCTGGCCCAGCCTGACTCTCTAGCCCTGCCCTAGCTCCAGAGAGCGTCCTGCTCCTTCGGCAGCCAGGCTCACACTCCCTTTGCTGAAGCAGCCCTTCCCTTTTATAGCTCCCAGCTGGGCCTTAATTGGCCAACGCCGCCCAGCTGGGCTGAACTCCCCGGGCCTGCTCCCGGCTGGGGGTTTGGCTCTTAAAGGGCCAGTACAGGGCAGCTGCCCTGCTACACCCCTTTCAGCAGCCCATCGCATCCTTCAGATTCAAGAGCATCTGGCCGAATCCTGTTGTCTTTACTCACTCAGACAAGGCTCTTGTGGCCTCTACTGGGTGCCGCGGTGGTTCGGCACCTCAGTGAAAAGTAGGCCTCGTATTTAGGGACCCAAACTTTCACCACCATGTTTTAAGATTTCATCTTCGACGCCTCAAGATTTTCCACTCTGGAAGCTTTGAGCCGGGAGTTCATCTCCCAGGAGCACGCTGTGAATCACTGTCTGCAGGGCTGGCCGTAGGACCTGGCAAACTGGGCCCATGGCCAGAGAGCCATAGCCAGAGAGCGAGGGGCAACTGGGCATGGGTGTTTCTGGGCAAAGGAGATGGAGGGTACTGGGCCCCGGGGATGTGTGGTAGGACATGCTGAAAGCACAGGGCAGGGGTTGAGATGAAGGGGGCACTGTGCAGAGGTTAGGGAAAAGGGGGCCAAATGTAGGGTCTGGTGGTGTAAAAGTCATAGGATGGGGGTGCAGGGGTTGGGGAGTCCATGGGTGCCAGGGGAAACAGGTGGCACTATACCCACATGATCAGGGACACCAAAACACAAGTTTGCCCAGGGCATCATTTTCCCTACGGCCAGCCCTGACTGCCTATTCTCCAGGTGCAGAGAAGAGCCCCACCCTACGTACCAACCAGCAGCTTCACATCATGGTCAAGCCTGGGGCTTTTCATGCTGTTTTGCCAAAATGAGGCCTTGAGAGCACAATCCAGATTTTGCACTGAAGCACGTCTAGGCTTCAGCTCTGTGCCAGAGGGTCTAGGAATTCCTTTGGCCTGCATGAGGAGGACATCAGCATCCAAAGCAAGTGTCCCCTGCTAGATAGGCAGAGTGACCTCAGCAGTTGCTAAAGATGCTGCCAGGCAGTGAGAGAGTTAGGAACCAGCTCAGTCCTTGGACTAGCTTCAGAGGCAGCTCCAAAAAGCATCCTGGTTCTCTTCCCCCGATGGCTCTAGCCCTGCCCAGGCAGCTGTGGCAGGAGGAAAGACTCTCTGGGGAGTCCTCGTGGAGTCTGCCTTCCCTTGTGGGTTCTCTTATGAGATGGGACAAGTTGCAGTGGGGGTGGTCTAGGTTGGACATTAGGAAAAACTTTTCCCTATAAGGGTGGTGACACACTGGAATGGGTTACCTAGGGAGGTGGTGGAATCTCCATCCCTAGCAGTTTTTAAGTCCTGCACTTGCGGGGATGATTTAGCTGCAGTTGGTCCGGCTTTGGGCAGGGGGTTGGACTCGATGACTCCTGAGGTCTCTTCCAGCCCTAGGATTCTATGACAAGGTGGGCCCAGGACAGCAAACTGACTGCAGCTGGACAGCGGGTAAAGATTCTACATCAGTGGTCTCCAGCCTTTTAAAGTATGAAATCACTTTTTGGAGCTAAGTGCCATCCAGGATCTACCTCAAACCCAAATACCCCTGCCCCACCTCCTTTGTGACCCTTCTCTAAAACCTCGCCTCTGCTCACTGCATCCCTTCTCCCTCCCCAATCCTTCCTCCCTTTCATCAGGGAGGGGCAGAGGGTTGGAGTGGAGGAGGGGGCTCAGGCTCTGTAAGGGAGGTTGAGTTCAGGGGGTTCGGGGTTAGAGAAGGGGTTAGGGCGCAGGAGAGGTACATGACTAGGACAGGGATTCAGGATACAGGCTCCAGCTCAATACTGCATGCCACAGGTGGCTCCTCTGTGGTGGTGCAGTGGGACTAAGGAAGGCTCACCCCCTGCACCACTCTCAAAAGTATCCTACAGACTCCCTCTGTTTGTGGAGATAGAATACAGGGTGGGAGAAGGAAACAGCTCCAAGGCAAAGGGCAGGAGATGTGCAGCAGGGGGGAAAGGGGGCAGCTGAAGTGCTCCACTTGATAGCCTCTTGGCCAAACCAGTCAAGATCACCTGTCATAGGCTCCAAGATCTACTGGTAGATCCTGATCTACTGGTTGGTGACCACTGTTCTACATCACAAACTCTCACCAAGGGCTCAGTCAAATCCTTAAGCACCTTTTGGAATGTCGTACAGTCTTTAGGCACCGTTCAGGGAGCACCAGGCCCTCATCTCCTTTCAAATTTCATCTGAAACCATCTCCTTTCTCCCTCGCCTGCCCATCTGAATTTCACTCTCTCAGCTAGCACACATTATCCCACCCTATGGGTGTATTATTTATCTCTGAACCGGAGCCAACTAGAACACCCTGCTCTGATATGCCATCATTTATTTAGCTCTCTGCAGCACTTTCACAGGCACCGTTTGTATGAAAGACACTTTCAGAAATGATGAGAAAATTCTAATGAATAATAAAACTCCCCACCCATCCACACCTTTTGGGCCCCAATCCTGCACCAGTTCAAGTTAACTGAAGATTGCCAGCTGAGTTCTTTGAAAGCAGACCCAGGTCCCTGTGTAAGAATTGCTGGCATTCCTGTTCGCAGTCACATTCATTCCAGCTCACATGGCGGGATGCAGCTGCACCCCAGACTCAGCTGAGATCACCAGTCTTTGGAGTCACACTAGATTTGCTTAGGGAACATTGTTGGTACCTTTGCTAAGATTCAGTTTTTCCGGCAGCCTAACGCTACGTCTACACTGCATGCTTATTTCAAAATAAACTATTCTGGAATAGTTATTCTGAAACAGCTTATTTCGAAATAGCACATCTACACTGCAGGGAAGCCTCAAAATTAGTCTGAGGCAGGCTTCCCTAATGTGATGTGCTATCTCAGTTTAGAGCCCCAGGAGGCACTGGGGAGGAATAACTTAGAATGACCCTGGTGAGGGACTATTTCGAAATAACAGAAGCAGAGCATCTACACATGCCTTATTTTGAAATAGCTCTTTTGGAATAGGCGTTATTCCTCATAGAATGAGGGTTAAAGATTTTGGAATAAGCCATCCATTATTTCGAAATTATTTCGAAATAACGGAATGGCTGTGTAGACGCTCGCATTGTTATTTTGAAATAATGCTAGTTATCTCGAAATAACGGTGCAGTATAGATGCACCCTTGAAGATGGGCAAGTCCATGGGCCAAGAGGTCTTGTGTTCCCAAGGTACAGCTGGCCCTGGGGTAATAAGATGCCCCTCTCATCTTTGAACCCATATCAGCTATTAAAGTAAAATGAAAAGATTTGCTCTCTGGGCTGTGGTGCTGGCTTGTCTGCAAACCATGTATGAAACAATTGTAACAAGAGCGGAGAGGGCAACTACCTTTGATCCCCAGTGATTCTACATGGACCGATCAAGACCATAACATCTTACATTACTCACGCACTGGGGACAAACAAAACCAAAGCCCTGGATCCAACCAGCCCAGAGCTTTATGGTAGCATGGTCCAGCGACTAGGGACTAAATGGAGAATTAGGAGACAGACTCTGTTCCTACAAACCTGCTAAGTGTCTTTGGGCAAGTCGCTCCCTGCTCTGCACCTGTTTCCTCTCTTAACCTTTGACTGTCTAGGTTGTTGGTGTCCAACTAGTTCTGAAGCAGTAACCACTATAGCTGCTACTGCTCTAGCAAACTAGCCACATTATTCTGAAAAAGGAAATACTTTTGTGAGCCAGCTAGCCACACTCAACCAGCCAAATAGCCACATGTGGCTAGTGGTTAGTGTGTTGGACACCACAGGTCTAGGTTCTCAGTGCTTAGGGCAAGATCTGCGGTCTGTGCGTGTACAGGACCTAGTCTCAAGTGGAGTTGCAAGGTGCGACTACTAGCACTAATAGATCTCAACCCATTTCTGAAGCTCTATTGATGGGAGACTCTCTAAAGGTCTGGTTTACATGAACATCTTCTCCTGCCTCCATCCCCAGATTCCAACCCTCCTCCACCTACTCAGCTTCTTGGGGTTTCACAATAATAAAGCATCCTCCTGCCCATTTGGAGATGTGGCTCCACAGGCTTCCCGGAGTCAGGAAAAGCTGAAACAGGCCCAGAGAGGGAATTTTTAAATGTTTCAAGTTAACCCAAGGAGCCCCACAACATTGGCTTGGCACACGTTGGTCGTTACTGCTAATAGCAGCCTGCTTTGCACACTGATTGAGCCTTTTGCACAGGATTCGGAAGCATCTCTCGCAGACAAGACACAAAGCTGTGTTTAGCGCCCCTGGGAAGCCACAAGTATTATCCTCTTTTCACAGGCAGGGCAGCCAAGAGACGGGCCCCAAGCTCACAGAACAAGTCCTCACTTCAGGCATGTCTACACTAGCAAATTATTTCGAAATAACGACATTTGAAATAAATTTTGAAATAACAAAACCTGAATAGCACGTCCACACTACCGGAAAGCCTCCAAATTAGTCCGAGGCAGGCTCCATGAATGTGGACGCGTTGCCTCAACTTAGAGCCCCAGAAAGCCCTGGGAAGTAATTAGCATGAATGACCCTGGGGAGTCGTTATTTCGAAATAGTGGCACCGAAGCGCCCACACTCCCGCTATTTCGAAATTAGAGTTATTCTTTGTGCCAAGTAGGAGTTATTATTTCGATATAACCAGCCCCTTATTTTGAGCATAGGGGAGTTATTTCGAAATAACTCCCTTGTGTAGACCCAAGCTCCCAGTCCTTTGCTCTAACCCCTCCATGCATTGCCACTCAGCTCCCTGCCTGAGGAACAGTTTGGGTCATGTCATTCACTGTTTCCATTTCTGCCCCCCACCCATGCAACTGGTGCCTGTGTGGAGAGGGGGTGTAGGGAGGGCCACCCAGATTAACAAGGAGGGGGCATGAGAGGGCACCCAATTAGCAATTAAAATGTTAGTGGAGCGGGGCGTGGTGCACCTCCCAGGTGCTACCATGATTCACCTCTGGACCCCCTCCCCAGCAATCTCTCCAGGGCACACCCTTACTGGATACCAGCCGTGCCCCACTCATGGCCACGAGACTTCCGTGGGATGGTCACCCCTGGTGCTTGGGCAGTGCTGAAAGTTCTCTATCATAATCTGCACAGAGGCAGCTTGGGTCAAGGTTCCAGAGGGGTAGCCATGCTAGTTTGCTTCAGCAAAAGCCGCAAGGAGTCTGGTGCCCCTTTAAAAACTAACGCATTCACTAGGGGATTGGCGCATGAAAGCTTATGCCCTAATAAATGTGTTAGTCTTTAAAGTGCCACCAGACTCCTTGTAGTTGTAGCGCTGGTAAAGAGTGCTTAAAGTGCACCTCTCAGAGCTCTGGTGTCAGTTTTTAGAGGGGGCAGGTAACTGGATTTGCAATTCCTTTCCCCCCTACCTCACTTTAAGCACTTTACATAAGCTTTCCCGGGGGGGAGGGGGTTTGGAGGGCAAATTTGCAAAATCAGATACTCCCCCTCAATTTGGCTGCAAGCCTTGTGGATTCTTGCACTTATTTCCTCCAGCCTCACTACTGGTATGTAGCTGCACCTGTCTCCTTTTTCCATCAGCCTGTGTCAATAGCACATTGTCTAATGCCTGGGGATGCTTTAACGCCAGCAGTTTGTTCGATTCTGCACCTGTTTCTCCTCTCACTCACCCCACCGAGCGATTCCTGAATTACACCAGACGGAAGTGGGAAGCAAATCAGCATTTGTGTGCTGTTCCAGGGCCAGCCTCTGAGAAAACCCAATCAGACTTAAACCGAAAGATTCCCGGCAAAACACTCCCTGGAGGCACAGGCAGGGAAAGGTATGCAATTTACACCAGCCTCGCTGGAGATGAGAAATGAAGGAGTGATTCTTATTTGATTAGACTTCGTGTTTCTTTCCCTGTGCCACTTCCTATGTAGATTGACTTTGCTGAATATTATTCATATGTGAAGAGAGAGAGATGCTCATGCATTTCAGGGGCAGTAAGTAATAATGAGGCCAGGCTGCAAACAGATGGGCTAAACAGGATAAATCCTCTCTCTGTTGATTTTATTTTATTAATGGTATTATGGCCGTTAAGGAGGCAGATCGCAATTTCCTCTCTCAAGAGGAATACTCTAATCTGTGTTGCAAGGTGTAGCTACAGAGAAACCAGGAGGAAAATGAGGCCCATTGGTTCCAGCATGAGCCCAAGAATCAGGAAGTCTGGGTTTTGTTCCTGACTTAGCCCCATGGCGAGCCAATAGCAGTGGCAAAGAGTAGAGCCACCTCCCCATTTTACAGATGGGGAAATGAAGGCAGAGAAAGAAGATGATCCTTACCTAGAGAATAAGGGTGTGTCTAGACTACCTAGTTTTGTCGACAAAAGTGGACTTTTGTCGACAAAACAATACCAGCGTCTACACTACCGCGGAGTTCTGTCGACATAACGTCGACAGAACTCCGCGGTTTTGTCGACGCTGGTATACCTCATTTTACGAGGCAAAACACCTTCTGTCGACAGAGTTCTGTCGACAGAAGGTGTTATTGCCTGTAACACTGCGTCCAGACTACGGAGTTCTGTCGACCAAAGCGGCTTGCTTTGTCGACAGAACTCCATGTGTCTGGACGCTCTTTGTCGACGGAAGTTTTGTCGACAGTATCTGTCGACAAAACTTCCGTCGACAAAACGCGGTAGTCTAGACGTACCCTAAAAGGCCTGGAGAAGACACTCAGACAAAAGACACGACACAAAGGCCCTCTGCTCCTAGCCGCCCATAGCCCATGACTAGCACTGAGAAGTAGTTATATTACAGGAAGAGCCGGCAGTACTGCCTAGTAAGGCTGCCCAGCACTTCTCATTTTAAGACCTTGTCCTCACTTGCTTCTAATGTCAAACATTAGCCATTTGGACTGAAGCTAGCCCCACCACATGTCTGCCTCAAGATGAATTAAGGATGCATGGGAAGACTTAATTCTGGTAATTCCTGCCTTTGGAGTGCTTGATTTTACAATCAGAAACATGGCCTTTTGCACATACTTTTGGTGTATTGTAATTAAAGGAGGCAGCACCTCGCTGCTCAGATAAGCCCCGTGGCAGGTCTCACACCACTCCTCAGGGTCTTTCTGGGATCTCATGTTTGTAATTTCTCCCTCTAACTCACTCCCTCCCCCCCCGGACTTTTCTCAGACATGCGTCTTGTAAACTAAGATTAGAAATCAGCTGGGGGTAGAGGAGCCAGTTCAACAGATTTTTGTTTGAAGACTCAAATCCAGCAACTTTAACTAGGGTTGCCAGATGGTTTCAGAAAAAATACCGAATAACCACAACAAGAACAAAAAACACACCAGGGAAAAGTTTGCTGAGCAAAAAGAAAAAAGGGGGGGGGGGGGGGACAAGAGTTGGTAAGCAAAAAAAAAACCCACAAAAAACAAAACACCATGGCCTCTTTAAAAGCTGCGTGGTGAGGCTTTTGGGCCCTAACAGGCTGCCTGACATCTTGCCTCCCTGCGCCGGGCAGGACAGCTCCCCTGCAGAACCCGGTAAGCACTAGGGTTGCCAGGCTGCTTCTGTACTGAGCAGGGCAGCCCGGGATTTTTGCCTCCTGGCTGGGAAAAAATCAGAAAGTACCGGACATTTTTGGTGTCTGGTATTTTCTGAATTTTTTTACCGGACAGGAGGCGAAAATACTGGACTGTCCGGTTCAATACCAGACACCTGGCAACTCTAACTTTAACCTGCCCTCAACGCCGCCTCTGATTTCTCCCCTCTTGGGAAGGTCCTGCTGCTTTCATAACACTGTCTCCTCCTCTGAATTGCTTTGCTGTTTGAGTGACAGCAACCTGCCTCTTCATTGCTTGCTGCCTTTTACCTCTTCTCTTTAAGGCAATGCACAGTGGCACTACACCCCAGCAATCACTGGGAACTCAACTCAGGCACTCTAGCAAAGACACTGATCTCCACCTCTTGAATTGGAAGATAAAACTTACATATACATAGCAGGCTGCTCCTGTGGCAGGTACCAGCCAGTAGGGGACACAATCCCCTATCTGCACCCACTGTTAAGTCCTGGCTGTTGGCTGACCTGAGCCAACCCAGGCGGGACTTGGACTTGAACCCACCACACTTTCAGCCCAGTGCTTGAGCCCCTAGGCCACACCCCCTTATAGTCAGAACCGGATTGGATGTGAAAGACCGTTGCTTAGTGTACCCCACCCTGGCATCTGTGGGCCAGGAACTGTGAAGTGGCAGAAACCTTGTTAAAACTTACGGAGCTCAGAGGCAGCCTTGAGATACCCTGCAGTGAGTGGCTGTGAATCTTTCTAAAAAATATGCTCTAGCTCAGGGGTGAGCAAACAGCCTGCGAGCTAGATCCAGCCTGCAAGGGTTAGCCCCTGGTAGGCCCCCACCATATTTAACTACTCCTCCACAGGTACAGGGGAACACAGCTCCCATTGGCCACAGATCACCCTTCCCGGCCAATAGGAGGTGTGATCGCCTGTACCTGCAGAGGTGGAGGTGAATATAGCGGCAGTGGATCATTAGGGGTTCTCCCTGGTGAATTGCCTCCATTTTATTAGCCATCCCTGTTCTAGTTACACCTTAAGATACGAGCTTGTGGCTGGAATTACTGGGTGAGGTGTTTAGCCTGTGTTATGCAGGAGATCAGATTCCTCTGCATCATAATGGTCCCTTCTGGCTTTCAGTCTCTGACTACTGGCACAGTTCATTCCACTAACACGGGACACAGAGTGCAGCCGTGAAGGGAGATAATAATCTACCTGACCTCACCCACAAGTGTCACAGGGACAAGCATGCTGTTTTTCTAAAGCACATGCAGTCTTTTGTTTGCATTAGTGCAAGTGCCTCCAAACTGCAGAGTCAAGAGCTCGGCGATTGGAGCACACAGAGGGCAAAGTCCCAAGGAATGAGATTGTCATTGGAAGAGTCATGGAGTCATCAAAACACAATATCGAGCAGCAACCTCTTGCCAGAGACCTAAGCCTTCCCCAGTGCCCTTCCCAACATATCACTCCAGGCAAGGAAAAGAGAGGTCATGAAGGGCAGGTGGCATCATATGATACTGGTAGATCCAGTCACACCATTTCCCTGCTATTTGCAGGGACTCATTTATAAACTCCGTGTACCTGTGCACTCACCCGAAGGATGACAAACTGGGTGTAAAGCCTCTAAGTCATGGGTTCCCAAACTGGCAGGTGTGCCCCCTTGGGGGTGTGTGAAGAAATTCCAGGGGGAGCGTGAGGCGCCCCGGCTCCCCCTCTCCCATTAAGTTTTGCTGCCCCCGTCAGTTCTTTCTTTCTTTCTTTCTTTCTTTCTTTCTTTCTTTCTTTCTTTCTTTCTTTCTTTCTTTCTTTCTTTCTTTCTTTCTTTCTTTCTTTCTTTCTTTCTTTCTTTCTTTCTTTCTTTTATTTTTATTTTTTGCTCAACAAGTTTTGCTGCTATTTTGGGAGGGGCATGAGGGTTTTTCAAAAATCAAAAAGGGGGGCGTGATGCTGAAAAGTTTGGGAACCACTGCTCTAAGTGGATGGCACCATAGTTTGTTCCGTTTACATTGGCAAACGTGGCGGGGGAAGGGGCGCAGAGGAAATTGCTAAGAAACCCTGCAGGAGGGAGAGGTGAGCTGCAAGAGATGGAGCTGAGAGAACCTTCTTAACCCAGAGGTGTTCACAGGTGGCACCTTCACTGGGGAGGGCTTGAAGAATTTGGACCATCACCTGCCTGCCTTGCATGGTCCCCCTACCACAAAGCCACAATGAGATCTCTCTTCCTCAGACAGGAGGTGGGACCAGCCTCAGCTCATATCACTAATATAAAGGCTTCCACAGAAGATAAAACACATTTCAGTTTGTGGTCTCTGCCCCTTTTGGGAAACAGGCCTTGGATACAGGGTCAGCAGCTCCGCTTCAGCACACAGACCCCTGCCTTGGCAGCACAGAATTACTTTCTGCATAGACAGGGGAGACAGATAGCCCTGAGTTCTATTCCTGGCTTTTCAACTGCCTCGTTGTGTGGGCAAACCACTTCAGCTCTCTGTCAGGGAGGGATAACGATGCTTATTTACCTGCCTTACAGCAGCATGAGGATCATTAGTTGATATTAATAGAGTGTTTTAAAGAAACCAGATTAGCAGAACCTGCCACAAAGCGCCACTTCCAAGTGTGAGAGGTGAGCGAGAAAGGCAATGTGTCAAGGGAAATCGTTCACCGGAAGACACTGGTGCTTTTCCCTATAGAGAAGTGGGAATCAGAGATCTAAAAGGCCAAATTCAGTCAGTCACTGGAGTTGCACTGGTTCATACTGGATCTGGTCACACTGTATTTTCACGGAGCTTGTGCATCTGTTGCAGTCGCTCTCTGGTCACTTGGAGCAGCCAAGAAGCAATTTCCTCTGTGCCCTTCCTCACACCATGGAGTAGGCTTGCCATGTAGGGCCAACCATGCATAATGGTCCGCTAAACAATATTGAAAAGACTATTGGGGAAGAAGATGCCACCACGGCAGGGGGTGGGAAGTTAAAATATTCTCCAGGCCGCTGCTGATCCGGCCAGCTGGGGGGACCCACGGTTTTGTGATTTGCAGTCCTGGCCAGCAGCAAGTGAGCTGACCGTCAGGGCCCATCACCCAGGGCATGAAACAGCCACAACTCTGGGTCACTGACAGTCTGACCTGGAACGGGACATCTCTTTAGCCCAGAAAAGTAATCCCCCAAAGCACCCAGGACTCTTTGCCAGCATATGTCTCCTTTTCCTCAGACATACCAACATTTCCAGCGGGAGAAGGAGCTCGCCGTTTCCCCAGATTTCAGGGAGATGTCCCATGCTTCTGTGACCCCTTCATGCCACCATTTCATGACCTCCCCTGACAGAATTACTTCCTGTCAGAGGGCAACCAACCCCATCTGGAGCATCTTGCTACAGCAGGCCACGGCATAAACACACAGACACACTTTCCTCACTTTAACCTCTCAAGTAACCCAAGGACTCCATGCCACACTCTCTTGCCCCCTCTTTGGGCCTAGTTTATTACAAGAACAGCATCAGTTGTCCAAAACCCACCTCCCAAAACACAGTCCATTTCTCTCCACAGCACAAGTCACATAACCCCTCCTCCACTGACGGGACACATCCCACAGTCCAGTGCCTTCCGCTGCACCCAGGAAGTTTGTCAGTCCTCTCTATCCTTCTGCCAGGACAGAGTGGGGAGTGCAAACCCACTCTTCCCACCCAGGGTAGAGTCTGCTGGGAACTGATCTTTGCGAGGGGAGCATCCCATATTCCCCTGCCCCTCTGACTGTTCCCTAAGCCGAGCTCTCTGACTCCAGTGAGGAGACAACCACAAATAACCCCTCTCCTTCTGCTTTAATCCAGCTCCAAGCCCTAAGCGCCTCTTCCACCCTTCAGTCTGGCTTGAGGAAACCAGGCAGCAAACCCCTCTTGCAGCTGTCCTCATCTTCAGCCTTCCCCCAAGATGCATCCCCTAGCTCTGGCAGCTCTCACCTGCCCCTCCTCCTGACTCTCACTTAGGAAGCTCTGATTCACCCAGTCAGTGTCATCAGGTAGGTGGGTGGCTGCATCCATCCCGCTCTGATCCTCCCTGGTACTTCATAGCTGCCAGCGGCTGCCCCAGCCTCGTGAGAGAGCAAATGGGACCTCCTCTTCTAGCACCAGGAAGGTGGACCTATAGGCGACCCCGATTTACAACCCCTCACATTTACAACCATTTTTTTCATGCAAGATAGCACCTAAAAAACCCCAATTTACGTCCACAGCTTGCATTTACGATGACGGCGGCGTACGAATCCTATGGGAAATAAGGGTTCAACTTACGACAGCTTGACTTACGATGGGTCTCCAGGAACCAATCAGGTCGTAAGTGCGGGGGGTCGCCTGTACTTCACTGACTGGGTCCAACCGCCCTATGACACTGCCTTCAGCATTGGCCCCCAGATGCGTGTCTTCTCCAGAGAACTGCACAAATCTCATCTCTCTGCAAACCTGATTTGCCTTCCTCACCCCCGTGGAGGCCCCCCAGACCCTGTGCATGCCCCTCCTGATAGAAATACCCCCTGAATATCAGCCCACCACATTCACCCATGCACATGACTTTGGAGAGCCTGCTACTGACCACTTCTACTATACCCCTTCACCCCCCAAAGAGGCACTACTTTCTGACCCGCCTGTGTCTTGCAGAGACTCCAGCTGACCACATTTCTCCTCACTCCTGCTCACTGTCTCAGCCCATTCACGCTGGTTCCTTGACCTGTACCACTGCTCATAACTTCAGGCTCTCCCAGAATCCCACAATCCTCCTTCTCCAGGTATCAATATTTCAGCAGATTCCCCCCTCCCTTCCCTCTAATCCAAGTTAAATCCGGTATTTCTTTCCCATATCTGTAAGGCCTCTGGGGCCCTTTGTATTTTTTTCTCTGGCCTCAGTATTTGCAAGACCTTCCTGTTCAGGAACATCAGGAAAGCTCTTAATATGCCCTTTCCTCTACTGCTTATTGCTTGTGATTATTGGTCTCCCCTGGACATTTATGCTTTTAATTAAATAGTTTTAATATTTGCTCCATTATTTTTGCTAGGGAAGGAAGTTTGGCTTCCCAGAGGCTAACTGGCAAGATCCCATCTCTTTCTTTTCTAAACACCATACTTGCCTGTCTTTAGTCCTCACCTATCACCTCCATTCCCCGTCCTTTTCCAGAAATACTCTGCAGGAGCAGCACAACAAGCTCGTTAGCTTCTTCCCCGGTCACTCCACCAACAAGTCATCGTGACCTGTTGGTTTGACACTCACACCTTTTCCAGACAGCCCTCTCACCAGCTTTTCCAGCTGCAGCTATTTTCAGCCATTTATTACTCCCTCCTTTTCTTGTTTTAAATCAGGGGTGGGGAACCTTTTTAGGGTCAGGGCCTACTGACCCACAGAAAAATCAGTCGGGGGCTGCACATAAGGGAGACACTGGACAACAACAACAACCAAACGCTCACCTAACAGGGTTACCTTACACACCAAAACCTGGGGGGAGGGGGAGGCTAGTAAATTTTGTATGTTCCAGCCCCATGGGTGGTAGGGGGGATGGAGCGCCAGTGTGCAGGCTCCGGGGGGAGGAGGGGAGCCCCAAGCCTCAGGGGCTGGACCCAGGAAAGCTGGAGGCCACATCTGGCTCTTGGGCCTTAGGTTCCCCACTCCTGTTTTAAATCATTAAAAGACTTTTTATAAATCCTTCCCCTCCTCATTCGAACAGCCTGCAGTCTGTGTGCCCTGCAGTCAGCAAGTCAGCCCCTCTTGAATGTTTCTTTAGTACCCTCCCTCCAATATCTAACAACTGCTGATGTCTGGTTCCTGCATACCCCCTTCCACGTCTAAGGGTACATCTACACAGCAGGGCTAAACTCAAAATAAGCTACACAACTTGAGCTATGCTAATTGCGTAGCTTAAATCGAAAGAGCTTATTTCAAATTTGAGCATGTCTACTCAGCACTTATTTAGAAATAGACCGCTCTTCTTCCGACTTCCTTCACTCCTCATACAATGAGGTTTACGGAAGTCAGAGTAAGAAGCCCGTTATTTCAAATTTATTCCGAAATAACGCTGCTGCGTAGATGTACCCTAAGTGGCAATCTTCACACTTGTTGCCTATAGGCATGTTCTTGTCCTAGTGCTTGCCTAAGACTCATTAGCAATGTCCTGTGACTGCGGGTTCCCAGTGATCACAGATAGCTTCCTACAGCTGCATCACCATCCTCTGATGTGCGCCCCGATAACCCCCTCTGACTCCGTTCTCTCTGACTCCCAGCAGCACTTGTACCCCTTGGTCCTTGCCCATTTGGTCTGCATGGAACCCTTCCTCCACACACTACCTCAGCAACTTCCTGCACCTGTGACCCACCCCCTGGTCTCCATGGCAACTTCCTGAACCTGGGCCCTGCCCAAAATCACCACAGCAACTTTCTTGTACCTGTGGCCAAAGTCCTCCTCACACTCCTGCCAGACATAATCACTTTGCAATTGTTCTTCTCTCCTCCTTCCTTCCCTTCACACCCAGAAACATATCCAACAGCCCCGTGGCTCTTTTTGGGGCTCAGAGCCTAGCACCTTCTTTCTCACTGAAGCGGCACATCCTGATGTTCATTCTGAAACCGAAAGTTGAGGGGCAGGGGATCTAGAGAGTCTAAGGGAATCTGGTATAATGTACCCCTCTTCCACACCCTCCTCAGAGCCTAATACCACCCCCAGTCCCTTGTGGGTGGCTTCATTGGACTTTGCCTAGTTTCTCCTGAGGCCACACTGAGTTCCAGTCAGAGGGAGGGAAAGTACCCTTGGGGCTAGACTGGTGTGGAGAGATGGCAAAGCAGCCATATTGCCTCATGGCTGAATAGCTCTGGCCTCCCTGGCAGGCCTACAGCTGGCAATTTAGGTGACATGCCAAAGGGGGCATGTCAGAGGATGGAAGGGGCATCTTATACCTCAGATATTCTCAGGTGGCCATTGCAGGTAGGTCATTGCAGCTAAGGCACAAGTAAGGGCAGGTTAGCAATGGAGGAAGGATAGTTCTGCAATTAGGGCACTATATTAGTGCTTGGGATCCATAGATTCAGACTTCCAGGGTAAGTCACGAACTGGATTAACAAATCCTGGGGCCCTGTGCACTATGGAAATTGCTGGCAGGTGAGGTCAGAACACCACTCGTGTTTGGCCGGTTCGCCCACCTCCTTCATGACAGAGGGGCAGCCGGGCCAAATTTGAGTGGTGTTGCAGCTTAACACACTGGGACACAGTGGCACATGTTTTTAATTTTTTCTGGTGATTGGGGGCCCCTTGAGATGGGGCCCTGGAATAGCTGAGGTGTAAGACACCCCCTTCATCCTCTGGATGCACGTTAGTTCACAAGTGTGTTGTAGAGAGGCAGATTGGACAGATTCTGAAGAGCTTTGAGCTCGACCAATAGAAAGTGCCATATGAGAGGTTAGCATTTGTATCCCTGATCCCAAATAAAGAAGGGGCAGGTCCCAATGGGTACCTGTGATGAGCTCAGCACCAACTCAAGGATAAATCAGGCCCCTTGTGTATGTGATTTACACCATCTTGAACTCCACAGGCCAAATTCATCCCTGGCTAACTCCAGTGAGGGCTGAAGTTGCACTGGGGATAAATTTGGCCACATTAGACTCTCTCTCAGACCCACTACCTGAAGCACAATCACCTTGGCCAGCAACCAAACAGGTTTTTGCCTTCCGCTGCCCTGGGTGCAAACTCAGACCCTGAGTTTGCCATGCAATTGCACCATTTGATAGCAGCAGTCTCAGAACGACAGATGAGATATTTCACTCACTTTTACCCAAGAAACTCTGCAGCCATGTGCAAGTCGCTCTGTGTTAGGATGTGCCGCTGTCATGAACGTTACCTTATTCTGCACAGCAGGCTTTGGGGTAGTTTTTTTACAATGTTCTATTTGTTTTTCTTCCCACACAGGCAGGTTTTATAAACCAGAGCAGCTGTTCGAAGGCTGAGGGGAGAAGGGACTGTACAGTCTCCACCCTGAGATGACAGCTCCACTCAGCAGGAAGTTGCTTTTATTAAAATATTTTTGAAAGCATCCATCCTGCCTTTTGCAGAGCCTAGGCTCCCACGGACACTCCTCAGCTGGCTCAGGGCTTGCACGGTTTTCAGGGCTTGCATTTATCTTACAAAAATCAGCTCTCTCTTCCAAAGAGCATTTCTAAGAGCCTTGGTTTTCCCAAGCGCTGTCAATACTCAATTTCCCTACACAAAGCAACTGCTGCTTGCAAATGCCAAGCCCCGCTGTTGGCCTCTTTACAACTAATCAGTAGTCGTAATAATAACTATTATTTTTAATGCTGGGAGCAGTGCCAGTGGATGCGGTTCTTTTGTGGTGTGTGAAATACACTCTGCAAGGTGTGATTAATTTTTATGGACATAAGCGTAAGGCAGAAACATCCAAACTTTGCGACACCAAGGGATGAGTTGGCAATTAGCCAGCAGCCCTTGGGCAGCACCTCATTTGCATGTCAATCTGCATCCATTTAACATACAAAAAAATCCACATGCCATCATAATATTGATATCATTGCTGGCAGGTGAATGGAGCCTGCCTGGTGCTTTAGTTCAGCAGCTGCTATACACAAACCACAGGTGACTAGCTTTGTCTTCACACCACAGGGAAAGGGCCAGCTGCAGGCTGTATTTTAGGACTCCACCAGAAAAGTTTCATCCTAGAGCTACATGTAGGGGTCCCTGATCTAAGAGAAATATTTTGTGACTTATTATAATACTTAACTTCATATGAACATTTATACATTGTTTGAGCTATTCAACAACAGCTGTGCTGCACCCCAGACATGGCTGCATTTCAGTGCTTACTGACATGTTGTTTTATTTATGTCGGCCCTAACTCACAAGACCACTGGGAGGCTTAAGATAGGGCCCAATCCTGCACACCTTGTGTGAATAATCTTTACTGACGCATGTTGTCCTATTAAAATCAATGGGATTGCTCGTATCAGTGCATATCGCTTCTTTAGTGCGAATAAGAGTTTGCACATCTTCAACATATTTGCCAAGTACTTGAAGATTCTCAGGAGAAAAGCAAATCAGACGGCTAACCTGCTCCTACAATGGGCTTCACATGTGCACAGAGGGCTACCTGAATACATCTTTCAGTGCGTGCAGGATTGGGCTCCATCCTTCTTAGGTCTGACTTATCCTGTTCCAGGAAGTCATTCTCTCCCTCTCGCTTTTCATTCTCTGCAGCTGCTTCTTTTATTCCTCTCTCTCCCTCTCTGGAAGTCAATAATTTACAAGAGTTTGTTAAAAAAAACAACCCTTAGAAGCAAGGCTGGGGATGGGAGGGGGGGCACTATCTTTTCAGTTAGCCCGGCTGGAGCACAGAATCCACCAAGATTTACATTTATTGCAAGAATTCAGTTAATTGTGTTTGAATAACCCAGCCCTTGATGCTCAATCAATAAGAGAGGGATTATAGATTCACTCGTGATCTTTAGAGCTTAATATCCTCCCTTTCTATATTTACTGTTGCTCAAACATATTTTCACAACATGTTCCACACTTGGCATCATTTCCTGCCAATTAACATGCTTCCAGATTGCCTTCTTTACAGATGTTTACATTTCCATTTCAAGATGCCCATGACACGGAAGTGTTCACAAAACCTAGCTGATGGGGCCACCACACCCCTGGCACAATTGCTTGTGTGTTGTTGGAGTAATATTTGAATGCCATCAACTGAAAAACTACCCTCAGCGCCTTTCAACCACCAATTGACAAATCTACTCGGTGTGAGAATGGGAGCTCTTTGTTCGCATTTCACAGCCATCCTTTCTGCATAATCCCCTCAGTGTATTGTCCACAATGAAAAAAGGCTACAGAACAGAATTTGCTCACACCATTGTTGAAAAGAAAAAAGAATTTAAAAAAATACATTTTCCTGTGTATGAAATAGATGCTTTGCAATGATTAGGACAATTCTGGAGGTGGGATATTTTTTTCCATATGTATTGTTCCCACCCTGCCCTTATGTCTCAAATGTCCCTGTTTTGAAGGAAGCCACTCATCTTAAGTCTAAGGGTACCCTACAAATCAGGACAAATTTAGTCTTGAAAGTTATTTACTTTGTTGTTGTTTTTAATCACAAAATTGACTTTGTAACATTGAAGGGTTAAATCCTACAGCATGGAAAGTTTTTTTGCTTGAATTATTTTGTGTCCTTCATTTGGGGCCTTGCTCACATGTTTCATCCCAGTCAGGCACTAGCCCCTTGAGAGATGCCTCTCTTAACTCGTATTGTTGAAATTATGATCCCCTTACCGCCACCCTCTGTAAATTTCACTTCCTGGCTAGGGCAGTTCTTTGGTGAATGGAGGGAATCTCAAAACATGGCATTCGACACACCCACAAAACCCTCAGCCCTAGCAACTATGAATTCTTATTAATGACATAACCGAGCTATCACAGAGTACTTTTCTTCTATTGATCTCACCTTGCTAGCCTTATGACACCAGCCCTTAAAATGACCCATTTGTAGGCATCTTCATGTTTTATTATTCATATAGTGATACAATCTAATAGCCAACCAGAGTGGTGCCCCATGGCGATAGTAATGTGCAATCCCATCAGAAACCTGTGCAAGCAACAACTCCGTTCACAAGTGCGAGTCAAACACGGGCACCTTTGTATGGCTATTGTTAGCATCACTCTGTAATTATGATTCTTAGTGCCAGCTGCCATTGTTCAGTGACTAGCCCTCCTGGGCCCTTTTGCCTTGGCTTTTAGCTTGAGATCTAGTCTACCTGTCTGAATTGCTCCCAGCTGGGTTCAACGTGATGTCACCAGATCTCAAGTATCTTACCAAGAGTACGGGATTTTGAGTTCTGGGAATAATCCAGGAAAGATGGGAAGAGAAATTGTGTTGGTTTTGCAAAACCGAGAGCAGGGAACAGTTTGGAATGGATCCAAGTGCCATTTAATCTGAACCCCAGTCCCCACACTGCCCAGCCCAAGGTCAAGGAAGGGGAGCTGATGAATGGCTCTGCTTTGGCCCATCTCTAGTAATAATCCAGGTAAACACTCTTCCTCCATCACTACCAGCGGCTCCACTTGGCAACTATTGTTCAACCCACTTGGCAACTCTGGGAAGCCAGAGATGTTACAGTGTGTGTTACATAGTCAGGTCCCCCCCCACTCCCGCACGCGCGCGCGCACACACACACACACACACACACACACAGTGAAGGAGCCGGGGCTAGCAAGCTCAAGGATCCTGTGGGGTTTTTGTGGGGTTTTTTGTCTTTCAGGTGAATCCTCCTCGCCAGTAGTGAGTTTTTGGTGGTTTGTTTTCCAGTACATCAGGCAGGATGATGGGTTTGTTGCTGTGTAATCCAAGGGGAGACTGGAACAAACAATTGGGTGTGTGTGTGTGTTCAAATTAATCAATGCGGACTAACAAACCAACACACTCAGCCCATTGGGGTCCCTTTAACTTTCTTTTTAGGAGCAAGTCCCAAGCCTCACAGTCACAACTCTTCCATCTGCTCCGTTCCCTATTAGCCTTTAGTCTGAACAGAAAGTGCTTCCAACATGGGCTAGCTTGACATTCCGTTAATTTCTTCTTTCCTTGATATCCCCACAGGGACCACCTAACACCTCACTTTGAGGCAGTCATATGTAGCCTTAGTGTTTGTGCTGAAATATATCTCAATGCATGCTGCAGGCAGAAAAACAAGACAAGAGTGATCAGACACCGGAATGGACTGTTTTGTTTTTATTGTACATTGCAGAAATAGCCCTGTGTCGTGGATAAAAGTGCAACATACACAATATTTAAGAAAAAAAATAAAACCCTTCTTGAGGTCTGTCTTTTAAAGTTGCAAACAAAAACAGTAAAATATTCCCTCACACAAGAGGCATTTTTTGCACATATCATGCAAAAAAAGTAAAAGAACTCAGAAGATATTATATATATACATATATATGTCTAGATATCAATAAAATCCAGTAGAGAGCCCTATAAAGAACAGAAAAAAAAAGACCAAAAGTGCTACTTTACATAGACTCAAAGAGCACTAAATAAGAAAGGAAAACAAACTGCCATTTGGCAGCTCAAGATATTTGGCACTCTTGTGATTACATTGGATTTTTTTTTGTTCCATTTTTAATACAGTCTATTAAAGAGAATAAACTGCCACAATATAGGAAAAAAACCTAAGATTGCTCACACTACATACTGCATGTTCGTTAGAAAAAGCTGAGCATATTTTTCTGTTTTACATATAAAATTTGTCCATTTGCGCTAACTTGAGCCGCTGCTCACAGCAACAAAGTAATACAAGCTTTAAAAAATAAAACAATAATTCTTCCTATAATTCATTCCTTATAAAAGTTTTTTTCACACATTCCATCGATACGTTAAAATGTGACTAAAATGAAATATATATATATAATTTATATATAATTTTTTAAACATCCAAGGACATCAACATAAAAAAAAAACCCAATGAACTGATAGCATGTTACCTCCAAGTGCACAAAATCATTTTTGCAAGATTAAATAATGTAAACAAGGTGCTCATTTGGAACAACCATGACCAGCAAAAGGTACCACGGTCTGAAAACACTGTGTTTTGCTGCATTGTTAAAGTACTTTAAACCCCAGATTTAGAATTGTGCAATATTCATCATATAGAAAAAAGAAATGACTAGTAATTTAAACAACATAGCTGCAACTGATACACTTTGATTTATTACTGTTGTTTGTGGATTGGATTTAGGAATTTCTTTTGTTTTTGTTTCTTTTTGTTTGGATTTTTGTTTTGTTTTGCACATTACTAAAACCTTCTTCCTTTTCATACCTCTTCTGTCTCCAAGCCTGAGGTTAAGAATCAATTTGCTGATGTGCATTGCGGATCGCAGGCTAGTAATGAAGGATATCAGAGTGCTTTTTTTGGTTGGTTGGGGTTTTTTGCCAATAATGTGTTACATTGTAAATTATTTCCCCTCTTTACTCAGTGTCTTTTCAGGGAATTAAACACCAGGAGGTGCCTTTTCTGAAAGATTTTTCAGCACATCATCAATTCTATCATCTTCAATGACAACTGTAAAGCAGAAAAACAAAATAATGAATACATTGTAGCTTCCCTTCTTCCTCTCCCCTTGCTGTTGCACGAATTCCCCTGGTATTGCAATATGCCCCACTGAAACACATATGGTTCTACGGAGTCTCTCTACCTAAGTACAAGACAACACTGAATTCCAACACACACAGAGAGCATATGGTTACTGCAAATGTTTTTTTTTTTTTTTTAACTAGCATCGGAGTCAGGGAAATATGAGTTTCACAGAGAAAGGAGTGTGTCCATTCAGCAATATGCTACTATTTGAAGAGAAGAAGTGATACCATTGCAAAGAATTAAATGCACTGGATAATATTACACACTTGTCCAGTGTTTTCAAGGCCACCAAATGCTTGGCCATTAGGGTTAGGTTGTAACAACTGATGGGTTTATTTAAAATCCACTGCATTAAACTGTAGCTGAATGGCCACCTATCACTCTAAAATGAGTTGCTGGACCTCTGAGCTCTCTAGATGTCAAGATAAATTGAGGGAGAGATGCTTTCAGGTTAGCTATATGTGACTCTTAAGACCACCTGGTATTTCTTTGTCTCTAGGGTCATGGATTCAGGACTCTTTAGTTTTTATCATAAACATGCAATGGGGAGAGAGAGAAAGAAAGAAGAAAACATTGTGTTAACTGCCTGGTGACCTTCCCTCTTTCCCATGAGTATCTACAGGATCTACTGCAGTTTTTTCCACTCCTCATTGCCTCTCAGTGCAGATTCAAGCCTCTCTGCGCCCCCCCCCCCCCCAGCAAATTCACGCGAAAGAAGGAATTCTGCGTCCAAGACTCATACTTGGATTGGATGCATTTAAACTCGGCAGAGAAATACAATGCCCACCTCTGACAAGTACACAGACTGTTTTTTTTGAACTACAGGGAGGTGTTCACTTCTCTGAAGAAGTGAAGATACTGTTGGGGGGGGGGGTCAGTGTTGAGTGTACAGGGAGAGCCACAGAGGAGTGGAAAAAACTGCTTTGGATCTGCTCAGCTCAGCTGTGGGGCAAAAAAAGACCCCTGGGTTTACACTGCTAAATGAGCAGATTCCAAGCTGCATTTATTCCCCCTCTCTGGCCCCACACTATGGATCACTCCTGCGCACAGAGAAGGGAAAAACACCCTGGAAAAATGGAACTGCAGTAGTGCCCAGTCCACAGCGCCCTGGGATTCCCCCTCCCCACACCCAGCACGAGGAGATCCCTGACCCCTTAACTCAGCACCTCAACCCATTCAGCACTTGTTAAAAGCCCTTCCTCATCCTGTTCTGCTCCAGCCAGGTACCTGGGGAGCTGCATGGCTTCTGACTCCTCTCTCATGCTGCTATCACCCCCAGACTCCCCTCCCTGCAGGGGGGGGGGGGGCTGCTGCTCTTTTCCGAGCAGGTTGGGAACCTGGAAGGAACCCTAGGGGTGTGCGAGGCGCGCTGGCCCCCGACCCTCCTGCCGGGACCACTTGATGATTTCCTGCTCTAATCCCTCTGGGGCAGCTGGCACTGGCCGCTGTCCGGAGACAGGACCCTGGGCTACAGCCGGACCATCGGTCTGACCCAGCCTGGCCTTCATGAAACCAAGGGGGGGGATCAGGGCTGGGGAGAAGTGACTCGGAAAGGGATGGGGGGGGGTTCCCTGCTTTGGGCAAGGGGGCGGGCAGCTACCCAGCCGGGACTTACCTCTCTTGCTCCTGCCGATCTGCCCCAGCTTGGGGGGCCTCTTCCCCTGCCCCCCCGCGAAGAAGTTGCTGGTGTCCTGCAGGCGGCAGGTGAAGGAGATCTGCCCCACCTCCCCGCCGTCCCCATAGTGGCCCAGCTTGTCCTCGCCGTAGGGCAGCACCTCCGACATGCTCTCGCCGGGCGGCGCGGCTCCCCCCGGCGCCCCCGCTCCCCCTGCGCGCTCGCAGCCGGCAGACAGGGTCCCCGCTGGCCAGGCAGCCCGGCCCGGAGCGCAGAGCGGTGGCGGCGCGGTCCGGCTCCCGGAACGGATTCAGCAGCCCGGCCCTGGCCACATCCTCCGGCGGCGGCTGCTGCTGCTGGCGCTGGCTCCGGGCTCGCAGACCCGGCACCGCGCGGGGCGAGGAGGCGGCGAGATCCCTGCAAGCGCAGCAACGTCACCGAGGGCAGAGCCCAGCTGCAGCCGCGCGCGCGGGCTGGGCTCGCCGGGCTCGCCTGCTCCTTGCCGGGGGGGGGGCGGGCGAGAGGCTCGCCCCTCCCCTGCAGCCCCCGCCCCGGGCTCCGCCTCCCCGCCCGGGTGCTTTCCCTGCTGGGGGCGGGAGGGCTCGGCCCGGCTGCCCTGCTCTCGGCCCTTCCCCCGCACCTGCCGCCAGGACCCGCCGCTAAAGGCAGCCAGGCTCGGCTGCTCGCCTCACTCAGGCGTGGCTCTCACCACTGAGCCGGGCTGTCTCCTAGCGGGGAGAAGCAGACCCCGGGCCTCCTGTCCCCCAGGGAGTGAGCCCGGCACCTCTGGGCCTGGCCGCTCGTAGCCCCGGCAGTGATGGATGCAAAAAACAGGGAGAGTCGCAGCACCTCCGCCACTGCAAATGTAGCCCTGCTCCCAAGCCTCCTGGGCTGGAAGGCCGCCCTTCCCCTCCTCGACCAGCCCCTGCTCCTGCCTCCCTCTCCCCATCGCTAGTGCGGCATGTTCGCTTTTCTTGTGTTTCCTGGTGCACATCCTCGTGCTCCCTGGATTTCTTGCAGGGCCCCACTTGCAGCAGTGGGGGGGGGGCTTTCCGCAACCGAGAGGGGGTGGAAGGTACAGAGCCAGCAAGTGGCCAGATGCTCTGCTGAAAAAGAGAGGGGCCGCGGCACTGAAGTGTTACCGTTGTTCCTTGTTTGGAGGAAATCTTTCCTCCCTCTGCCCCCTTGCTGCTGGGATCTACACTCGCCTCCCCGAGTCTGGGCTGGGTCAGTCTCTAATAAAAGCGCAGGGACCCCACACAACCTCAGGTGGAGGTTTCGTCGGTTCCCTTTTAAAATCCGAGCATTTTGAACAGCTTCTGACCGAAAGCCTCAATAGTGAGATTAACAGAGAAACACAGAAAGCAGGGACCTAGATACTCTAGCCTGATCTAGCCCGGTATTTAGACTGCTCACCAAATTGGGAAGAGACTAAGTCCCCCCATGTCCTTCACAGTCCTAGAGAACTAATTGTAAGGAATATGTCTCTTACCGCTGGCTGGAAGTGGGGAGAGGCCCTGTCTGTGTAAATGCAGTTTGCTCCTGCTTTGCTTAGGACTCTTAAATATTCTGCTGATGGAGCAGTGTTTTGCTCATCCACTTGGCTATTGTTGGGTCATAAATTGTGTTAATACTAATTGCAATGTCTGTCATTAGTGTGGGGATACCAAAAAGAAAGACTGGGCTTAACATAGTAATAGAGATGTGGCCCTGTTAGTCTAGTCTAGCTGAAACAAAAAACAGGACTGTGTAGCACTTTAAAGACTAACAAGATGGTTTATTAGGTGTGAAAGCTCATCACCGAATAAACCATCTTGTTAGTCTTTAAAGTGCTACATAGTTCTGTTTTTTGTTTGGGCTTAACATGGCTCAAAAGAGGGAAACATTCTGGCTACATCTAGACTGGCATGATTTTGCGGAAATACTTTTAACGGAAAATTTTTCCATTAAAAGTATTTCTGCAAAAGAGCGTCTAGATTGGCACGGATGCTTTTGCGCAAAAGCATCCGTGCCCAGTATAGATGCGCAAGAAAGCTCTGATGGCCGTTTTAGTCATCGGGCTTTCTTGCGCAAAAAATTAAGGTGCCTGTCTACACTGGCCCTCTTGCGCAAGTATTCTTGAGCAAAAGGGCTTATCCCTGAGCGGGAGCGTCAAAGTATTTGCGCAAGAAGCACTGAATTCTTACATTAGAACGTCAGTGCTCTTGCGCAAATTCAAGCAGCCAGTGTAGACAGCTGGCAAGTTTTTGCGCAAAAGCAATTGCTTTTGCACAAAATCTTGCCAGTCTAGACGCACAGTTTAAAGAAGGAGACTCTAGGGTGGGTGCATATAAACACAGTTTTGCTCCTGTTTGCTTATAGTTGCTAGATACTCAGCTGATACAGTGATGTTCTGCCCATTGTAATCAATGTGGCTGTTCTGAGGTCCCATATTATGTTACTATTAAATGCGGGATGTAACCCTTCTGCCAGGTGGAGCCAGCAGCTTTCAGGGCCAGGTTCGATATCTAGGGGTTCCTCTTCATCCATCCCGCATGGAACTGGCTTGAGCCCCCACCCAGTAACCTGGGAAATTCACCCATCACCCTGGTGGATTAATTTGGGAAAACAAGAGCTTATAAACAAAAAGCCTGAGTAAAAGTCCCATGGTGGACAGGGTCCTTTTCCTCTCAAGTTCTTTAGTCCAGCAATCTAATGTCCCCTGGACATGCCCAACCCTTCTCTGCACCTTACTCACAGTTGATGCCCTTGGTCAGAGCAGATCCAGGATTCAGAGGTGCATCTGCAGAATCCACCTCCCATCCTAGGTGGGGGGTAAAGAGGCATCTTACTCACCCCACTGGTCACTCGCCATTGGCCTGCTCTTGGCTGACCACCTACCCACCTGCTGGCTGCTCATCCTGCCTTTGCCACTCATTGCATCTCTCCACTGGCTGTCCCACTGGCCATCCGCTTGCTGCTCCCATCTGCTTGTGCTGGATTTGGCTTTGGGTGGAAACATAGTGATTTCAGCTCTTAGCCCAAAGCACAGTCCAGCCACAAGAAATTTCAGCATCTGCTGGAGTAAATTTATAATAATAAAAGAGACTCTTTACGGAGCCTATTTTAGCTGTATCGTCTATCAGTGGGGAGATACAGGTTGAACCAGTTTTACAGCTTCCTCCTGGAGGGCATGCTGATGGGAGTCCTGCCCTTCCCTCTCAACCTCCCAGAACTCTGGCAGTGAAGCCCTTGTCCATCCAAGGTCCTTTAAAAACTGACAGTGTCTCTCTCCTTTTGAGCTGATTTGAATACAGTCTGCATTTGCTGTAGCCCCACAATAACTACAAGCCCTGGTGATCCTATTTCACAATTCCTGCATTTAGTGTTCACATAATTTGTGACCCTACAACAACCAAATTGATTATGATAGGCAAAACACCACTGTCTCAGGTGAATATCTAGCAAATTGTATTTACAGGCACCCATCCAAACCAGGGGTGGGGAACCTTTCTTGGGCTAGAGGCCACTGGCTCACAGAAAAATCAGCCGGGGGCTGCACACAAGTTAGGAAAAAAAACCCCAAAAACGAAACCCTCACTGACGTGGCCTCCAACTGAGAAGGGGAAAGACACTCTCCACATTCCCCTTGCACACCAGAGCCTGATTGGGGGGCAGCCTGGAGCTTTGTGTGCTCCAGCCCCACAGCATGGGTTCCTCAAGTCTCAGGGGCCAGATCCAGGCAAGCTGAGGGGCCACATCCAGCCCTTGGACCTTAGGTTCCCCACCCTTGCTTTAAATGAGAACGTTTCCCTTTTTTGAGACATGTTAAGCACAGTCTTTCTTTTATGTATTCCCACAATAATTACAGATATTGCAATTAGTATTAACACAATTTGTGACCCAATATCAGCCAAGATGCTTACAATGAGCAAAACACAACTCCATCAGCTGAATATTTAACAGACCTAAGCAAAGCAGGAGCAAACATAAATAAACCTAGAATAGTGATAGAAATGTAGCCGTGTTAGTCTGGTGTAGCTGAAACAAGTTACATAGCTACGTAGTCCTGTATTTTGTTTCATAAATAAACCTAGGATCTCTCCCCGCTTCTAGCTAGTTGTAAGGGACACGTTCCTTCACATCCTTCTTACGTCTGTGGTACGTGCCCATCTGAGCCTTTGTTATAGACAATCCAGTTCATTGTCCCTGAGTAAGTGGTACCTTTCTGCAACAATCCCTTCATTTATCTTTGGTATTTAAGTAATCGTCCTTTTCCTCTCTCATCTTTTGCAGGAATCCCCATCAAGTATATTCTCCCAGCACTCCTGGGAAAAGAAGCCTGAATGTTGATTTTCTGACAAAGGTTATGCAGTGCCCTGGCCAACTATTACAGCAGCGAGAAAAGGGATGGCAAAGCCCAATTCTCTTTAGCCTCAGAACAACAGCACAGTAGTAATAACTCCAATGCAGCAGGTAGAGCATTTGCAAGTCTTGGGCTGAGGCTGTTGTCATCTTCCTTGAGATGAAGCCTTAAGGGAGATATAATCTCCTACGCAGCAGGTAGCTTTACTCTATAAATGGCCCAGTCTCCTAATGCATGCTTTGCTTCTATAACCAGTCATCGGCCTGGATGAAAAGGAAGGAGTCGCTCCAAGGAAGTGTGGATGTGGCATGTAGCCTGTTTATGGAGCTAGCCTGTATAATGAAGACTGCTGTGGGGTATCTATATACATGCAACTGACCCTGTAACAATCTACATGGCACCTGGAGGGAAGAGCACAAGTTGCAGGTGGGAAGAGTTTGGAGGAGACACTGGGGGTACATCTAGACTACAGGCTTTTGTCGACAGAAGTTTTGTTGACAGATACTGTCGACAAAGCTTCTGCCGACAAAGAGCATCACTCTAGACTACATCCAGTTCTGTCAACAAGGCAAGCTACTTTGTCAACATGACAGTGTAGACACAAAGGACAGTGTAGTTGCAATAACGCCTTCTGTCGACAGAACTCTGTCAACGAAAGGCGTTATTCCTCGTAGAATGAGGTTTACAGCCATCGACAAAACTGCTGAGTTCTGTCGACGTTATGTCGACAGAACTCAGTGGCAGTGTAGACGCAGGTATAGTTTTGTCAACAAAAGTCCACTTTTGTCGACAAAACCCTGTAGTCTAGACACACCCTGGGAGGTCAGTCTGTGTGCACATAGCTGGAGTGCTAGCTGCCCTTGTAGCATCCCCTGTGAACAATATTCTTAATAAAGATTTAAGTTAGTTTTAGAAACATGGCACCTCTCTCATGTCATTACTCAGCATGCGGTATGTGAAAGAAGCATCTCTCCTGTCCTGTTCTCAGATGTGTCTTTCTGTCACTACTTGCTTCCAGCAGTCCCTGCTGTACTGAAGCAGGTAATGTAATGTGATAAGCTGCGAATGCCTCCTAGAAACCCTGGTGTACTCCCATGATGCAATGTGTCCGAAGCAATGCTTGGGCTACCTGACACCCCGTGACTTGCTACTGCTGGAAGGCAAACAAATGAGCCCCGTGGTGCCCAGAAGTGCTAGGTATGCCCTGTAGCAGAGTCACTCTGGTACACACAGGCATGATGATAAGAATACGTCCGACCAGAGCAGTCTGGGAAACCTATCAGATAGGACATGTCCACAATCCAGCATCCCCACATGAATTCAGTAGCCCTGCTCCCAACAGCCAAGGCCGCTAAAGATAAATGAGTGGCTGAAGGAGCATGCACCAGGGCTCTCCAGTCTCTGATTCATGGAGGAGCAGTATTGCCAACGTGCTGTTTTATCATGAGCCTCACAAGATTTGGCGATTTTCTTAAATCCCCAGCTCCTGGCATCATCTTGCAACCTGAGCATCTCAGCTGTTATTTCTAGCCATTGTTGTTGCAGAGAGAAACTTGGAAATGTGAACCTTACAGACTCAAAAGCCAGAAGGCAAAGAAAGATCCCAGTGCATTTTATTTTTTAAATTTCATGTTATTTAAGCCACGCTCACGTTTTTAGGGGGTCTGATTTTTCAATGGATGCCTGCCTGCCTACCTCTGTCCTTTTTTGACCATGAGGATGTAACTTCTGCCATGGGGGATCAAACAAGGGGAAGCAGGAGACTCCTACCCCAACACAAGGGCCATGCTACAAGACACATGGACTGTGAAAATTTGAGTCAATGTCTGTGGTCCTGCATGTCCCTGCCCCACACCAATCACTGTGAAATTGCAGGACTGCGTGATCCACAGCAACACAAAGGGTACAACATTACAGCTGGCTTAGGGCACGTGGCAACCCCTCTGTGACCTAAAATGATGCTAGACTATACAATACTGCAAGGCCGTGTAATCCAATGCAACAGAGGGAGATGGGCCATTGCAGCATACTGCATTGCAGCGACATCTGATAGGAACACCCAGTCCAAGGCAGGCCGACAAAATGGCCTCCTGGTTCAGAGATTTAAGCATGGTGATCCCCATTGCAGCAGAATGAGGCCAGGACCTCACGGAGTGCCACAGATATATGCTGATGCCACCATAGCAAGGTTATATGACAGTGACTAGGACACCCACCTACCATGCCCAGGGCCGGCTAGAGCCATTCCTGTGCCCCGGGCAGCCGGTGAGCGACACATGCGCGGCTCTGCCCCTGGGCACATGGCACATGCGCAACCCCGCCTACCGGTGCGCTGCACACTTTATAGCTGCAATCGGGCGAACCCCTATAGGTTGGCACCCCGGGCAGCTTCCCGGCTAGCCCCTCCCTTAATCTGGTCCTGACCATGCCAGCCCTGTACCCATACCACACAGCTCCAGTGAGTGAGTGATGTTTTAAGGGCATAGCTAGCAGAGTTCATGAGCCACCGCTGAGTCTGGCAGCCATTTCTGTAGGTTGTTCTTCCCTTCGAGCAAACCCCTTTTGCTTGAGGTGTGTTTCTGTTTTGGCCCCACACAGTAAAGAGGATTCATGTGCGCTGAGTAGTGAGTTCCCTTAAGAGTTGGAGGAAGAAGGAAGCTCCTTGTGAAAAAGTGAAATCCGTCACCTGTGCCACCAGGAATTCTGCCGTGTGAATCTTAGAATGTGTTGATCCTGCAGCCGTTCCCTTTTCTTCAGCACTAATTTAGATGTTCCTCTTGGGCAGATTTATTCAGTACATGGAGAGTGTGAACCGGAGTGCTGGCGAAAAGTGCCAGACTGACAGCCCTGAAGACTGCAATCTTGTTTCTGCAGAGACCAGGGAGGAGCACAGGCAGCGGCAGCTTACAGAGTAGGGGCAGCGGTGAATGGGGGCTTTTGAGGTACCAGGAGCAGAGCCAGTCAAGCCTGCCTTGAACCCCAGGAGGAGGGCCGCATCCTAGAGATGACTGAATAGTTCTATCAATGGCCTGTCTGCATGCCCACTCTGGCCTTCGATTCTCTCCTGCAGCTGCCAGGAAAAATCCTAGTTAGTGCCCAGGGTGGTGGTTTTGGGGTGATACCTGGACTGATATTTCCTGCTCACCACACACCGGTCCCTACGCCACCGTCAAATAGGAACAATATTTCTGTCCTTCCTGAGCTGAATCTGAGTCACTGACCTAGAAGCAAAAGGCTCAGGATGTGCTGTTACCAAGCCCGTGGCCCCTGTTCTAAAGCTCTGTGATGCATAATATTCTTTGAGGCATTCCCAACAAATTGCCATCTTGAAGCCTCTGATGCTTTGGAAGCATTTCTGGAAGCAGGGGTCTGGACAGCTCGTGAGACGGAGGTACAGAACCTTTCATTTCTGGCGTGCTGATCCGATTCCAGCTCGAGAGGTCTGTGACTGAATGTTATTGCCACTCAAAAGCTGTTCTGCGCTCTTGGAGGTTAGCTGGTGGTCTCAGGCCAATTCCTAGTGAACAGATGCGCACGTGAGTCTCGGCACTAATTAACATTCCTGCTGGCAGTCTCTGCTGAGATCCAGCAACTTGAGTGGATGGGTTTAGAGACACAGCTGCCCTCTCCTTTTCAAGGTGTGTGTGGGGGGGGAGGCACATCAGAAAGAGCAGGGTATGAGAACGTGCAATATTCTTGCTCCTGATGTGCTTGCTCTGTGGATACAAGACTTCAATTTTCAGTGCCGTCAGGCTCAAAACCTTCCACCGTTGCTTAATTCAATGTGCAAAAATGGAAGTACCCTTCCTGGGTCTGGGCACCCAGGTGACGCTGAGCATTGGCAGGCTGGGCCGAGAGACTCCGCTATGTGGGTTTTGTGACAGTATGCCCGAGAGAGAGCTGGAGGGCACGGTGGTTAGTGACGGTGGCAGAATCACAACACTGGAAAGGAACGATGTCTGAAAACTACAAAGCTCTTCAGCAGCAGATGAACAGGCGAACAAGCACTTTCCACTCCCGAGAGGTTTAAGAGCTCCAAAATAGGTTAAGTGTAAATTAAGAGCCCTCCTCGTGCATCTTCCAAGAACCAACCCACCCAGGAACACTGGAAACCTGATTCTCTCAGGCCTGCCCAACCTTGCTTGGAGATGCTGGCTGCCAGCTCCCCAAAGCCTCGCTTTCTGGTGTTTCTGTAATGAATAAGCGCATTCCAGGCTTTGTCTGCAGACTCGCTGGTCCCAGTGCACAGGAGAGGTGTTTAAACAGTTACATTTACAGAGTGAGCTTCTTTGGGACCCTGGAAATCACTTGGCAAGAGATACAAGAGCAATAGTGAGGCTGCAGCTCGAAAGGCAAAGTCGGGTCTGGAGAAGGAAATACCAGCGGTGCCAAAGTCCCTGATTAAAACACTTCATGAGAAGCAACTCTGCCGCTCTGTTTTGTGCAGCGTGTCACTCAGCAGAGGAGAAATGATACAGCAAAGGAAATAATAGGCAGTAATGGGTCAAGCAGCTGGGCATAAAAGACTACATTCATTGAGCACAGCTTTTGGATAATTGCCCTGCCTCCACAATGGGGATTTCTCCTGTTGTTAACTAAAGGCCTGCTATATGGTGGAGGCAGCGTGGCCCCAAGGACTGAACACAGGAACAAGGACCAAAATCATTTAAAGCCTAAGCACCTCTCTGCCACTGATTCCCTTTATAGCCTTGGACAAGTTACATAACCACTCTGCTCTCCCCCCCCCTCCCGCCCCCGTAAATGGGGCCAGCAATGCACTCTGTGAAGATAAAAGAATAATTCATGTTAGCAGAGTGCTTGGAAAACGAAAAACACCAAGTTGCTACCTGATAAAGGAAAAGTTCCTCAGTAGCCTCAGCTTTTAAGAGCTACATTTTTACCGCCGCTCTTAAATGCACCTGGGTTTGTGGGCTCAGCAGACACAAAGCATGGTGTGGCCACCAAACCGACTAAGGATAGCACACCAGCATGCTCTTAACTGCTGCACACTCACATCCTGCTCCCGCACCAGCATGAGGTTCTTAGTGAAGTTAGCAGCACTGCCTGTCACAGAGGGGTCCAGGAGCCAACGGGTTAAACAGAAGTGTATCAGAACACCATGGTTTATTAATAAGGCATACACCTTGCTCTGGCCTTGAAACGTGCTTGGTGGGTTCCTTGCAGGAGAGAGCCGGGAGAGCTGCTTGCTGGTTCAGTTTTCACTTGAGCTGGCACTAACCACCCAACTGACCATGTGATTGGCTTCAGGCTGCTTGATACAACTGTGGTGTCTAATCTAGCAGCTGGCAAGATCAGGCTCCTATTTTAAAAGGAGAGGAGTGGGGGTAAAGCAAGAGAGGCAGCGTCTTCTGCATGGCAATTGTTCTGTTCTCAATTCAGGTGCGTAGTGACGTTTCCATAGATATTGCGTTTAGGATGGGTTCTGCAGAAGCGGCATGTTACGCTCGATAAAAAAACCCTATTTTACAGCTGTGCCTATTTTACTGACTGCTCTAGGGCTCGTCTACCACTCAGATGATGATCATGCAGCAGAGCTGATGTTGGATGAACACCGCACCAAGCTGCCAGGTCCCACCTGCAGAGACCACATGGCTGCTCATTGGTTTGCGGCCACTGCAGGCTCTTGATAGAGCATTGTCTTGGTATACCCCATCTGAGGAAGTGACTTGCAAGCACTCTCTGGACCATGGCAGGCAACCTCCTAGAGTTTGCCTGAGGAACATAATCTCTACTCTGCCCAGCTTACTCTGGGGAGGGGACTCCAATCGGATGGGAGTAAGAGGTTTGCCTTCCATATACATTCTCATGCAGAGCCCTGTGGATTTCAGTGGGAATACTGATGTGAAGTAACCACTTGCTAAGGGAAGAAAGGGGTTCCAGGGTGCCCCAGAGTGAAGGCACAGAATCAGCTGCCAGGAGGAAACGAACAGCTATTAGAATGGATCTCTCCTTCGAACAACATGGTGGGTAACAAGCCACGTACGCTCATTCTGAGCCTGCCCCAGAGCTTCCCCTGCCTTGATACTGTCGTTCTTATGATCAGTCCATGTGGCTCAGGCTGTGGCTGCTTTGTGGGTAGGATACATTTCATGAGCACTAAATTCCCATGCACTGTTTTCCTATTTCTTCCTGGAGAGTCTGGCTGAAAACCAGCAAGACAAGCTGGGGCAACGGGAGGAGAAGAAGGGGATAATTACCTATGTGACTGTGCATGTCGGAGACGTAATGGTAATATTAGCTCTGCTATCCTACTCTACAGAGGACGGCCAGTATCATCAACCTTGTCATGCAGCTGGCAAAACTAGAGGCAGAGAGAGGAGAAGTGACTTGACTATGGTCACAGGGACAGTCTAGGACAGTGATGAGCTGACTTCAGTGGCTGAGGAGCCACATTAGCCATCCACATTACCCCACAGCGCCACAGTATTGAGAATTCATGGTTTCATTTCCTATGGCATTATCTATTTTATATAATTATTCACACAGCAAATATATTAATAGCTCAGTGCAAGTCGATCCCTTAATTGGGTAATAAAAAAGTAAAAGTATCTCGACTGGTTCGTAACTTAGATTGGTTAATAATTAAATTACACAGCGTTTTTAAAATCATGTGCTGCAAAGAGCCACAGCAGACACATGAAAGATCTACTTGCAGCCTTGAGTGTGAGGATCACGGGTCTAGTAGCACCAGGACTGGAACCCAAGTCTCTTTACTCCCACGCCAGCATGGGGCCCACTGCCCCATAGTGCATCCTCCATTAAGATATAAAAAATCCCATCATTAAGAGAGAGGCGGTGACTGTAACACACTTGAAACCCTGGAAAAAGAGAACATGAGGGGAACACACACACACACCCGCACACAGAGCTGTCACTGCACCAAAAACAGAAGCATCAATTTGTTTCTTTAGATATTCAACATCTCGCAAGTTGATCAAGCTCCGTCTCTGAATTCTGTCCCTGGAGACAGCTGAGCTAAGAGCTGAGATCTTGATGGATTCTGCTGTTTGCTGGTGCGTTGCTATTAATTCTATCAACTAAGGACGGAAAGGGATAGCAGTCAGATTCAGAATCCCCCAGAAACTGAAACGAGGGGACTAATTAAGCGAGGCCCTGGCTGCTTATTGGCAACCCTCCAACAACTGAAAGGGTCTGCCTGCTCAGAAAAGTGACTGTCGATATAGCATCGTGGGGTCACCTGTAGCCCCTATCGTTTTAATAATAAAGTAAGTTGACAAGAAAATTTCCTCGCCTCCAGTTGTCCCTTCATACTCCATTTGGAATCTGAGAGTCATATGGGGTTATTCTTGTCCACTGCATCATCACTCACGGCCCTTGGCAGGTGGGCTGTAAAACCCCTGTAATTGGTTACCAGCTAAATGTGATGTTTAACCGATTAATAGATTAAAAAGGGGGCAGGTGGTGGGGCTGCTTCAGTGTAATCTCCCCCCACGGCTGCACTGGAGCTGGCCTGGAGCAACTCACTTGAGTTGGTCGGGAGTAGCCCCCTGCCTGTGGTGGGTGGGGAGCTGCTCTAGCCCCCGCCAGTTAACCGGAACTGGTAAGCATCAGCTGTTAAGGTTGGTGCTTATCGGTTAACCAGTTAATCTTTCACATCCCTCCTTGTCTATAAACTGCCTTCCGTGTATCTCCCCTTCTATCACCAAGGTGGCTCATGTTAACCGATTACTACAGAATTCTGCTGAGCTCCTGTCTCTTTACCTCCCAGAGCTAATAGGAGTAAACACTTACTTTTGCCAGTAAAATCAGCCGATCTGATCCCACATACAAACGAGGAGCGGATCTGTTGACTAAGCACAAGTGATTTGTCCATAGAAGCTTTTCAAAAGAGACAGGCACTTTGAGCTACCGAGAGATTTTTATGACATCATAAAAAACACAGAAAGCGCTTTACGAGAAGCTGCGGAGAGACCCTGAAAATTAAAAGACACTTAGAAAACGTAGCCAGGGAGAAAAACAAAGAGAATGCAAGACAAAAAGAACAGAGATCACCTTTTCCACATGAGAATGAGAAGCCAATAAATGAAGGGGGGGGGCAGATAAACACAGGAGCATGGGATCAAAGGGATTTGTAATACAGATTAAAGCACCAGTTTGGGGCTTACTTATTTTGTACTGTAGTAACACCTAGAGGCCTTAAATGAGATGAGGGCCTCATTGTGCTTGACACTGTACACACTCATAATAAGAGACAGTTTACAGGCCCAAAGAGTTTACACCCAAAATAGACAAGACAGAGCAAGGAAGTGGATAGGGGAAATGGAGGCATAAAGAGATTAAACAATTTGCCCAAGCCTATAGCAGAGGCAACAACAGACCAAGGCCTTGAGAATCCCAAGTCAGCCCCCCTCTAAGACCAGCTTTTGTCCTCTGGCTTGAAGGTGTTTAATTAAAATAGTGAGCACCGAGTCTCTCCTTCCTTAATATTTATGGGGGAGCGAACATCATGGAAGGAGAAATTATAGTTCACATTAGAACCAAATGCAATGGGGATAATACACAGGGTCACAGAGCACGGAGAGATCATAATAATAACATGCATGGTTATGGCGATTTTCCTCATGAAGGATCTCAAAGCTCTTTAACGATTTAGTGTTTTGCGAACTAGACACAGGATCGGGATCATTTCCATCATCACCGAATTGCAGCCACCTCTGGGGATGAGGCCTGGCAGCTGTTTAGCAGCTAAGGTTGCCAGGTGTCCGGCTTTGAACCAGACAGTCCAGTATTCGAGCTTTCTGTTCGGGAAACAAATTGAAAAAATAGAAATGAGAAAATAGAAATGTCCGGTATTTTCTAAATAAGATGTAATGTAGATTGTGATGTAATGTCAAGTGTGGCCGGTATTTTTGTTGAAACCATGTGGCAACCCTGTTAGCAGCAAGGCAGAACTCAAGAGCTGAAGACAGAAAGTGAGGGGAAACACCTTTTTTTCCAAACAAATCTGCAAGGGAAGGACGAGGAGGGATGTAAGAAATGTGACAAAGACCTGCCAAGCTCAGCATTACAGGATTCATTATATAAATCTCTATTAGCATCTTTCTCCTCCCCAGCGCTGATGAATTCTGCTGCATTCCTTGGCTGAAACAGGTGGCTGGGGGAGTGGAAAACAAACCCTCATCTGAAATGCACTGACAGGTACAGTGCTCGCACAGTAGTGGGAGTGAAAGCGCCTAGTGGTGAAACAGAAATAGCCTTGAGTGGCAGTTCCCTCTTCACTATGGCTCTTCATTATTGCACCCTCCCATCCTTAGTCCTCTCCTCCTCTGCCTGACCCCACTATTTCTAGGAGAAAGAGGCAGCCCATTAAGATCCTGGGATTGGCACTGCAGCTTTTGCTAGAACTAGACAAGCAAGCTGGGGAGAGGAGGGGAGAGGGCAAAGTATCATGTCGTACGTGTATCGTGGGTCTACTGCGCCATCTAGGGAACAGACAGGACTGGACCATGCTCAAAAGCCGGGCAGAACATGCAGCTGCAACTGTGCAGGCTGAAAGCTTCTGAACATTCTGTTACGGATGAAACGTGTCTGGCTTAGGAACATGCTCCACTCCAACTGCTTCCCCGAGTTTGTTCTGCAGTAAGTCTCGCTGCTGCAAAAATGTCGTCTTTGTTTTGGTAAGAAGATGATAAATGAATCCTCGGGATAAGAATAAAAAATGGCAAGAGGCAGAAAGGTCAGTTTCAGCCTGCCGGTGAGGCATTTCTTGAGTCACTGCCTGATTTCTAAATCTGCAAGGATCTACTTTCAGACGAAGCCTATAAAAGTCCTTAAGTCAGAGAGACTCCTGACTGGTGCAGCATCACCAGTGTATCAGGACCAAGCAAAGGCCAATGGACTTCAATTAAGAACTCTTTGTTAAATGTGAATCAAGCCATTAAGAAACTCTACAGAGATGTCAACATGATAACTTTCAGTTTCTGGTTTCAATTTTTTAAAAGACCTGCGTACTTGATTAAACAGCTATTTCTTCTCTTTGCAACCCAGCCTGCCTTGGATCTTGTGGACAGTCCTGTCAATGCGACATCCGTCTAGTCACTAAAGCGACTGAATAGTCTTTTGATTTGGATGCAGGCTAGGACACTGGATGGGAGCAAAGATGCTCTTTGTCAGAATGCCCATCTGGCTGGTCCTAGGATACAGGGAAGGAGAGCAGCAAGCCTCCTTCCCAACCCCTGGCCTCTTCCCCGCATGTCCTTTCCTCTTGATACAGATCCCTGTTGCATAACATGCCCTGGATTGTTTCACTGCAAAACTAATACAGCAAATTTACCTTTTAAAAAGACTCCGTTCAGCTCTGGATACAGTTCTCCAAGGGGAAACTCGCCTGTGTGTGCCTGCAATTAAATCTAACTACCCATTGTTTTAGCGAGAACCACAAAGGGCAATGGGTTTGTGCTCTCTGTCCTAGCTTTGCAGAAGCAATTCATACTATTCCCAGAACTGACATAATTGTTGACACTGTGACACAAAGATCTCTCGGTTTAACCTCCTTGGCATTTAACAAAGACACAAAGCACGTAATTCACCCGTTATTCTCGCAGCCGACAAGAGGCGTTTTTGTCAGAGGGAGTTGTTTTCATTTCAAGCAAAACAAAACTAGCTCGGAGCTGGCCAAGCAAAGGGAGTCCCAAGCGAGGACTATAAAAGGCTGAAACGCCTGTTCAACTTCAGTGACAGCAGCGGAAAGTGTGACAGTCGCGCTGTGCTTGCAATAACCTTTAATGGTATCAATTTAATGTGCGCAGGGCAGCCATCATTCTAACACAATATGTATCAGGGAGTCCAATAACGATGAAACAGCTGTACAGGAAGTGACTAACAAGCACATCTGGGAGCCAGGAGGAATTTTTGGAGGCAATAAAATGGAAATTTGTTTTGTCCAAGATTGATCAAGTAGTTCAACCCTTTTCAAAATTAAGTGAGACTCGGCTCCTCCTGATCCATTTCAGTCAAAAATCCTGGATGAAAGGCCATAATGAAACACACTGACAGTGCAGCGAGCTCAGCTTGCAAGCTAGGCCTGGTAATGTATTCTATTTCCATGACAACTAAGCTAAACCATTTTACTGATAAATGAAGAAGACACTGTGATGGGTGGGGGAGGGAGCCATTGTCCCACATCCCCTCCCCCCACAGCCTCCAACAACCTTCACAATCCTTGATGCCGCCTCACTCAACAGCGGACCTATGACCACGGCAGACAAGCCAGGGCGCAGGATATGCTGGGCACAGAGCGTGTCAAAGAGATGCTTGTTAACACTGGTAAGGAGATGATGACAAGTCTGAAGGAGTCTTTGTAATGCAGCCGTAGAGCAGCGTTGGGGTAGGTGCAGCATCTCTCCAAGTGTCCCTCTTACGCTCTTTTCCTGTCCTATGCTGGACTGGTTTAGGATATAGGACTATAAACAAGCACACAGCTCGGTCAGAAGTTCCTTTCACTGCCAGTTTGAAAGAGCCACTCAGGTCCAGACTACATGCTGGATTTCAGTGATGAGGGAAGCTGCAAGAAGAGGGGCCCAGTTTAGATGGAAAAGGGGGAGCAGGAAGGATGTAAAATCCTGTTGAAAGAGGTAACTGGTTAAATGTTAAGTTTAACCTGTTAACCAGGCTCCCGGAGGTGAGAGGGCCGCTCAGCCCAGGCTGGCTAGAGTGGCCCCCTTCCCTACCCACGATGTGGTGCACTGCACCCGGCCAGGCAGGAGCAGCCCCCTACAACATGGGTGGAGGGCAGCTCCAGCCCAGCCGGGCCTGCCACGTCATGGGCTGCTCCACGCAGGCTGGGCGAGCCCACTGCTGGCAGAGGGCTGCTCAGGCCTGCCACACTGCCCCGTGCTATGGGTGAGGGGCTGCTTCGACCAGGTTCTCTGCGGCGCACTATGGGTAGGGGGCTTCTCCAGCCTAGCCAGGCCACTGGTTAACAGCTTACATGGTAAACATCACTTGGTAAGCATGAGTGAATTAAGTACAGAACCAGCAGCCAAAACCCCCTCAACTCTCCACGTTCTTCACTACTCCATCTGTTAAAAGTGAATACGCACCTCACGCAGCTGTTTGGGACCAGTGGTCCCTGTAAGCTGAGTGACTGGGCAGCTGCCCAGGGGAGATTCAGGTGCCACCCAGCTCATTAGCAGCATGCACGCAGCCAGCAGCTTGTGTTTCTAGTGGCAATGCACATCTGCACGAAGGATGTTAAGAATCGGTTATTTCATTAATCGAATAGTTGATGCATTTTTGCATCGACTGTAGAAGGCCCGATTTGAGACCATCTGAGTTCGGACCCCCCACACTTATAAAAATGGTTGTAAGTGCAGAAAGGGCCAAAACCACCCAACTTCCATCCTGGGCCTGCATTTACGACGGTGCACAGTGCCTATCCTAAATGAGGATTCAAGTTACGACACCCCCAACTTGCGATGCTTTCCCAGGAATGGATCGCATCGCAAGTCAGGGGCCTCCTGTATTCGATTAGTTGATAAGGCGGCGTTTCAAAGGGGCAGCGCCGCACGGCTGATACGGGGCTTAGTGCCACACAGAGCCTGGGGTCAGCTGGGGACTCCAGCTGTCCCTGGGCTTCGTGCGGCGCTGCCCCTTTGAAACGTCGTTGCAGCATTTCAAAGGGACAGCGCCACACAGCTGATCCTGGGCTTATCAGTACACGAAGCCCGGACTCAGCTAGGGACTCCCCAGGCTCCCTGTGGCACTGCCGCTTTGAAGTACCCCCTTCATTGTCTCTATCTGATAAGAGGCAGCAAGCTGGGGGGGGGGGGGGGGAAAGAGAGGGGGCGGAGCGACCAGTTGACTATCCTGTCAACTATCCGATAAGCATTTGCTTTTCAGATAGTCGACTAGTCCTTAACATCCCTTATCTGCACATACCTCCGTGCATGTAAAATTTATTCCACACATGGATGAGAAAAGAGGGAACATTGTTTGAGAGTACACAAAATTTAAGGATACAGACCTTCATTCCTGCACTTGTTCCAATACCAGAGACCCGACTCTCAGCCAGATCCTTGATGACAGTATTGCTTACTTGGAGTGGGAGCCATATAGCAACTCTTTGAGCTCTCTTTCTCCACTCTGACACAAGAAATATGGAGAATGATGGAGGTCTTCCCTATCATTCCAGCTCCAACATGTTCCCCTTTAAGCTAATTGCCTTTTTAACCCATCAATTTCCATTGGAGTTGCCATTCTAATCTACCCAAACTCATCTCCTCCACTCTCTGAAATGTTTAATCCCATTATATAGAGGAAAAATCATAACTCCTGATCGCTGGAATCTGTCTTTAATGAGCCAGCAACTTGCTTTGCATGTCATCAGAGGTATGTAGTAATGTTAACGAATCAGAACATGATATGTAAATGAGTGCATTGTTACTGGCTGTGAGTTCCAAGACAGTAGTTTACTTTCCAGATATGGGGTGTGTCTAGACTACTGAGTTTTGTCGACAAAAGTGGACTTTTGTCGACAAAACTATACCTGCGTCTACACTACCGCTGAGTTCTGTAGACATAACGTCGACAGAACTCAGCAGTTTTGTCGACGCTGGTAAACCTCATTCTACGAGGCATAACGCCTTTTGTCAACAGAGTTCTGTCGACAGAAGGTGTTATTGCCTGTAGGGTTGCATCTAGACTACAGGGTTTTGTCGACAAAGCAGCTTGCTTTGTCGACAAAACTGAATGTGTCTAGACGCTCTATGTCGACAGAAGTTTTGTCGACAGTATCTGTCGACAAAACTTCCGTCGACAAAACCCTGTAGTCTAGACGTACCCATGGAGTGAAATCCCCACTTTAGAATAATAGCTTCAAAGGAAATACTTTTAAAAACAACTAGTGCCCTGTAGCACCTTGGAGACTAACAAAAAACTATAGATAGTATCATGAGTTTTCGTGAGCAAAACCCACTTCCTCAGATGAGCAGAGTGGAGAGAAAATTCAGGGCTACAGCAAAAGTTGAATATTCTAGTGTGATGAGTGAGAGGGGAACTATACTTTTCTGGACATCCCAGCCATTCAGTTAACTACATTGCCTGTAAGGGTTAAACCCAATGACAGTGAGCTCTAGGCTACGTCTACGGTGGCAGCTTCTTGCACAAGAACTCTTTTGTGGAAGAGTTCTTGTGCAAAAACTCTTCCACAAGAGAGCATCTACACTGCCATGTGCTTTTGCGCAAGAGCATCCATAGCAGTGTGGACGCTCTCCTGCGCAAGAAAGCTCTGACGGCCATTTTAACCATAGGGGCTTCTTGCACAAGAAATTCATGTTGCCTGTCTACACTGGCCTCTTCTGGAAGAGCTCTTGCGCAAGAGGGCTTATTCCTCGTGGGGAGAGGAATAACTCTTCTGGAAGAAGCCCTATTTTACAACTCTGTACTGTAAATTTACTTCAGGAAGAACGCTCGTGCAGTGTAGACAGTCGGCAAGTTTTTTGCGGAAGAACTACTGTTCTTCCACAAGAAGCTACCAGGGTAGACATAACCCTAGAGTCTCTAGGAATTGTTGGCAGGGAGCCAGAAGAGCCAATGCAAACAGTGTTGCTTTTTTAATTGAAAAGCAGGGCCTCCCTGCTGCAGTCTTTTGTGTGATCAGAGATGAGCTGGGATAGATGAGTTAAGCCAGAAACAAGGCATGGAATTTCCAGTGTTATCCAGGCCTCAGGAAGGACTAAACCTTGGAACAACAGATATATGAGTAAATCAGAGAATGTTTAGTCAGATGCAATCAGGCTATTTCCTTTATTTTGGAGTTTGTTGAACTCCTCTGTGCTGATGTACCTCCCTCCCCTATACACTGTAAATTTTAACTGAATCCCAGGGAAACAAATCTCTGTGTTCTTAATCTGCCTTTTTTCAGTTGCTCTGTAACAGCTAACAATCAAGCATGCTTTACCAAGTATGTCGTTTGTTAAATCCCCTTTTTAAGACTATGATCCGAATCCTGGGTCCCAGGCAGGAGGTTCTGTGTACATGTGCCTGAGACTGAAAGGTCAGCTATTAAGATATTTCAGTTTGTTTTCAAGCTCTCTCCAGAGGGAGGGTTAAAAAACTTGGAGTTACTCCACAGGAAGAAATTCCCAAGTGTGTCTTTCTGGGTTCTCAAAGGGTTTTTTGCATTTGGGTGGTGGCAGCATACCACTCAAGGTCAAGGAATCTGTGACCTACAGAAGTTTTTAAGCAGAAGCCTTTAGTGGTAGAGTATTTGCAGAAGCCTTTAGTGCCAGGGTATTTAAAAGTCTCTTGCACAGGTCTGCACAACATGCGGCCCGCAGGGGCTCACTGTGCAGCCCATGACCAGGACTGGATTAAGGGGCAGGCTAGGTGGGCAGCTGCCCGGGGTGCCAACCTCTGGGGGGGGGGAGGTGAAAACACCCCAGAACCCAGAGTCGCTCTGCCACGCAGTGCACGCCTGCTGCGCTGCCACGTGGACGGGACTCCCCAACCCCGGGTCTCCCCTGCCCGCCATGGGGGGGCAGAGAGACTGGGAGCACACTGGGGCCGGGCTCGCACTGTGCCGTGTGCCTATCCAGCCAGGGGATTGCCCCGGTCTACCTGGACCCCGTGCCCAAGGCATGCTCAGCCGAGTGCCGAGGCGCTGCTTCCAGGCGCCTGCTGCTGCACAAGTCCCAGATCCCGGTGCTAGCAGGTGAGGCTGGGCGGGGAGAGGGGCCCACCATGCTACATGAAAGGGGGGGGAGGGGAGTTGGAAGGCCAGACCAGTTAAAAAGAAAATGCTCCGGCGGGGGGAATGAGAGGAAAGAGGGAGCAGAAGCAGCATCTCCGCTCCCCACCTCTGCTCCTCAGTGCGGAGGGGGGTCCGGAGTAGGGAGAGGGCTGGCCGCTCCCCCCCGCCTGGAGCTGAGGTGGAGGGAGTGGGCGCCCCCTTTTCCCAACACTGCCCCTTAATCCTCTCACGCTTCTCCCGGTGGCGAGGCCGCAGGCAAGGGGAAGGGATGGGCACTCTGTATTCATAAATAAAAATTAAAATAATTTAAAAAACTGTGTGATTTAATTGAAAAATTCTTAATAAAGTATCAGCCCCCAACCTACTCTTGCAGCCTGCAGCGGTTTTCTTTGGAGTAATATGGCCCTCGCCGCTTTCCGAGTTGTGCAGGCCTGCTCTTGCAGATGCCCACCTTCTGCACTCGAAGCGACAGAGTGGGAAACAACCTTCATAGCTAACAATATCTCAAAATACTTTGAATGTACAAAAACATAATATATCCACTGAATGTGTTTACTGAAGATCTGATGTTCTCCAACATAAATATTGGCCTTAGGCTCACCCTGACCAGGAAGTCTTTATATTCTGCTCAAGAACAGCCGCTATTTATTATTTAATATGAAATTTGGGGAAGCGAAAGAGATTTTTGCTTTCTTTTTGAAGATAAATGTTTATTTCTCATCATGTATACTATACATAAAGAGGCGCACAGGTGTAATCAGCAAAGCTTTATTTATGTTGCGGTCAATGCACAAATATGCAATACATCCCTTTGTTTCACAAATTTTGCAAAATAGTCCTGAGGATGACCAGCACTTTGTGGGTTGACCACCACTTAAAATCAGCACGTTAAATCAGTGAAAGGAAAAAGGCAGAACGGTGTATTATAAAGTACATGACATTAAAAAAAATTTAATTCCACTCAAGATTTTACTTTATAACCAAACACTGTCTATTGTCACGACACTGCTTGGCCAGTTTGTATATGTGTCTGAACAAACAGAAAACAAAAGAATATAACACAAGACTCCAGAGGAGTGTCATCGTATTGCTTTTGTCAAGTCCTGAGTTATCTATGTGAAGTAACAACATTTATTCTGAACTCTCAAAGACAGATACTTTTGGAGTCTGATTCCAAAAGCTAAAATAGCAATCTCATCCTCCTTATTCAATCTCCATTCCAACTCCTAGCGTGTCTGACATCATTATCAGTCTCATGTATTAAAATAAGGGACATGGTCAAAATAAAAATTTATGAGAGAGAAAATGTCTTATGTGCATTATTACCATCTTAAGATGCATTTAACTTTTAATAATCTAAGTCAAATTTACTTTTCACCCTTTCTTTTGCATCCAACTCAAACACGGACAATGAAGTCAGACAGGTGAATCTGACTGTCTGTTTTTTGTGTGCTAGCATGACGTAGTTATTTATGGCTTTCCAATGCCACGGAGAAAGGTTTAATAAACAACCCCATATTGCAATGGAAACATAACTGCTCACTCTAAAGTATTTCATTAAAGTAGTTCCATTCATATGAATCTTTGTAAAAGGCCATAAATCCCTAATGCTAAATTCAGGCTCTAGCACCATTTTAATCCTGCAGTCTATGGGCCATTTCAGACTAAAGCTTTCTCTAGCCCAGGTATTTCAATCACTAGTAACTGCAGGTCCAGTTACAATAAACCAATAACACAAGTGCAAAAATAAGAAGATATGGAGATAATGACTCTAATAAACACAAGGGATTGAAAGTGCAGATAAACATATTAACTCACCAGCCTTATAGAAACTTCTTTTTTGGAGGTTGCATAAATCATCCTCAAAGTCTATGAGGGTGTAGTCCAAAGGAAACCTAATGCATTCATTGGCTTTTACACCCTTCAGGATTAGCTTTTAAGTTATAACCTTTAGGCCAGTTCTGCCTCTACTGTTGAGTTTTGGAGAACAAGATAGCCCCACACCCTAACTCTTCTCATAACAAATTTCACCCTGCTCCCCATCACAGGGAACAGCACCTGTCCAAGTTGTCAGTCAGGCCTATGAGCTAGAGGACTTGAGAAAACCCCTTAAGAGGGGAAACATTTTTGCAGACAGCTCCAAAGCCACAATCATTTAGCTGTTGTACAAAGGAACTACTCTAGCAATCTCCTGCCTACAAATAGGGCATTTCTTTGGATCTGGAAGTGCCTGGTAGCACTCATCACATGAGCAGACATGCCCACACTCTAGAAAGACACAGGACTTAATGTTACTCAGACAGATGACACAGGCATTTTTTGTAGTCTCCCCACCCTCTGTGTTCATGTCATTCCTTAGCTGCTCCTGAGTCTTCCTGAATTCATCTTGTATCTGTTTCAGGCGCTGCTTTTCTCGAAGCTGCCGGTACTGCTTCCTCAGAATGAAGAAGAGCGTGGCACAGGTTGCAAAGCCGAAAATGACAGTCAGGATTTTCCAGAGTTTGACACTTGATTCTTGCTTCTTCAGCAAGGAATCAAAATCCAGGCTGCTCAGATAATACTGCATCCCCTGCTTGGGGGGCTGCAACTTGATAGTGTTGTTGTCTAGGACCAACTCTCCTATTCCCGTTAATGTTGTTCCAACCTTCAGCATTTCTTCAGTTTCTTGAATGCCTTTGGGACGTTCTCCGCTAATGTAATGGCCAATCACATCCGTGAAGGATTGAATAGAGGGATGGAACTTTTCGTATACCGTCTCCAAGCTGAGTTCTGCAGAATCCAGGGGCTTTACCACCCTTACTGTGATGTTGGCACCGTCCTCGTGAGGCACTAAGTCAAAGGGTGTTGTGTTGGTTCTCTGGTGGATGATCTTTTCACAGTCATTCCTGGGGGAAGATAAGTGAGTGAGAAATAAAGCAAATCCAGGCATATACATTTTGCCATCAGCTGGAACATGTGATAAAGAAAAACTCAAGCCACTTTCCCCTAATTAAGGACTAGTGGTGAAATAGGTGTTCAATCTGCTTTGTTGTAAACACTCCATCTACCTCGAGACAACTTGTTTACAGTTGCCCACATGCAGCATTGCCAGATTCTGCTTGTTTCCATCCATGTGGTTTTTTTCCTACCAAAAATACTAACATGACATGCACATCATGCACCTGCACATGCACAAAGAAGTCCAAAGGGCTGTATGTGGCCTGCGGGTTGCAGGTTACCCACCACTATTTTTAAACTATGTCTATTTTGAAGGTGCATGTACTTGTCATGGGTACTTTTTAGTAAGATTTAATATCTTCTGTCCCTCTATTATTCTATGAGTCTTAAAAAGTTGTTAAAATACACACTGAAAGTTGATTCTATCCACAGCCAGGGGAAAAAAATCTTTATCAGCATTTAGCGCTACATAAGTTAAATCAACAAAGCTTCCTTCCTCTCACATACTTGCAATAGCACACTACAGTGTTGTTAAGCTCAACTAATCAATATCTGCAAAGAACTTTCAGATCCCTAGGCAAAAGGTGGTAAAGTAGTACAAAATATTACATTCACTGCCCCTGGAAAAAGGACCTTAATGCTATTAATGCCACTGAAACTTTCTGCAGTATTTGGCCCTCTTGGAAACACCCTCCTTTTCATTAGATTACAACCAATTGGATTATTGAACCAAGCACTCGTACTACTTGAATCCTGTTTATCACATGTCTTAGCAAAAGTGTCTCTAGGTCAAAATAACTCTAAAGCTGTTTCTTTCTGTAGCAGTGTTGCCTGGGGTTCTCAGTAAGCCCCTGTTTTAAATGCATACACTTCTGCTTAGCTCCATTACAAGGAAGCAGACACTGTACTTCCGTTGGCATGAAAATGACACTCAGACATATCGAATTCCATCTAATCTTCCAAATAGGTTTCCAACTTTGACAAAATGTTATGCAGCAAGAAACACTGCATGGCATACAAGCAATTTTAATAAATGTAACCCGATTAAGTGGGGCTTTGTTTAGGCTCAGAAAGCAGAGCAATGATCCGGTTTCAGCAGGTTCAATTGACAATGCGACTTCCTATTCCTTCTCCAGGTACTGAGTCAGGGAGTCATGTTCTCACAGATTTTATCATTTGAATTATATTTGTAGGTCTATTATTAAGAACTTATTTTAACATCTGGAGAATATTGCCAGGTTGCAACCATTGTTCAAACTGAACAATTTACAGCTGCTGACAAATGCTTTTAAACTTGCTAGCTTGAATTAGCATAATTATCTATGTTCACAGTACAGGCAGTCCCCGGGTTACGAACATGATAGGGACTGTAGGTTTGTTCTTAAGTTGAATCTGTATGTAAGTCGGAACTGGTGTCCAGATTCAGCCGCTGCTGAAACTGATCAGTTTCAACAGCGGCTGAATCAGGACGCCAGTTCTGACTTACATACAGATTCAACTTAAGAACCCCAGGCATCCCCAAGTCAGCTGCTGCTGAAACTGATCAGCGGCTGATTCCAGGAAACCCGGGGCAGGGGCTTCCTGTAGTCAGCCACTGGTCAGTTTCAGCAGCGGCTGACTTGGGGACGCCTGGGGCAGAGCAGCTGGGGTGCTGCTGGGTTGGTCCAGTAGCGCCGCCGCTCCTCGGCGCTACTGGATCAACCCAGCAGCACCCCAGCTGCCTGCCCCAGGCGTGCTGATTCAGCCGCTGCTGAAACTGACCAGCAGTGGCTGAATCAGGACGCCTGGGGCAGAGCAGCTGGGGTGCTGCCCGGTTGGTCCAGTAGCGCCCAGAGCGGCACTACAGGACCAACTGGCAGCGCCCCAGCTGCTGTACCACAGGTGTCCGGAGCAAAGCCGCGGAGCACGGGGGCAGCGGGACAGCCCAGACGCGCCGTGGCTGTCCTGCTGCCCTCGGGCTCCGTGGCTTTGCTCTGCTTTGCTCCCCGTCCCCCTGGTCTGTAGACCAGGGGGACGGGGAGCAAAGCGGCGGAACACGTGGGCAGCGGACAGCCCAGACGCGTCTGGGCTGTCCGCTGCCCGCGTGCTCCGCGGCTTTGCTCTGCTTTGCCCCCCCGTCCCCCTGGTCTGCAGACCAGGGGGACGGGGGGGGGGGCAAAGCAGAGCCAAGCCGCGGAGCAGCGGCCAGCTGACAGCCCAGACGCGTCTGGGCTGTCAGCTGACCGCGCGCTCCGCGGCTTGGCTCTGCTTTGCTCTGCTTTGTCCCCCCTGTCCCCCTGGTCTGCAGACCAGGGGGACGGGGGGGGCAAAGCAGAGCAAAGCAGAGCCAAGCCGCGGAGCACGTGGGCAGCGGACAGCCCTGTCCGCTGCTCGCGTGTTCCGCCGCTTTGCTTCCTCTCCCTGGTCTGCTGAAGACCAGGGAGAGGAAGGGCCCCGTTCGTAACTGCGGATCCGACGTAAGTCGGATCCGCGTAACTCGGGGACTGCCTGTATTTTAGCAGATACATGAGGGTCACAGCACATCCTGATCTTGAAATCTTTATGCAGGCTCCATAAATACTGCAGCAATTTTAGTTTTAGAGAATCCCACCCCCCCAAGACACTTCTGCTTCATACACCCAATAGTTTCATGCATTCTGAGTAGGCCAGTTACATGAAATCATCCACTCTTAATCCCCACCCCAAAGTTTCAACGGCTTGTAATAATGACTTTCCCCATGGCTATAGAGTGAAATACCCTCCCCAATGTAAACTGTTAAAATCCAATAGAATTCAAAAGTAGGTGAAGAATGTAACTGTTTGCTGCACACTTCAGTTCACCAACACTAATTTTTTATGATTTTATTGAAAAATGGTCAGACTCAGAGAGAATGCTCTACAAGGCTCACAGCTAATGATAGTTCAGGCTATGTTAAGGCTTTGCCATTCCCACCGCTCCACTGCCAAGGACTTAAGAACAAAAGCATCATCGATTGTATCAAAAAACTTCCAAAATAGTGCAGTAGCTGTTAAAAAGAACTAATAAAGTTGGCAGGCCTAAAAACCTGACCTATTTACATCAATTTGTGCAGAAATTGAGCATTTACAGGTGTCTTCGTTCTCAATTACCACCTCCAGTGCACTCTACCCGCTCATCTCAAACAAAAAAAGGAAAAAAAAAAAAAGAAAAGAAAAGAAAATGGGTTTGAGAGTGAAAAGTTTTCAGCTCCTAAAGAAAGATCTAATATGGGAAGGGGGATGGAAGACATTAAATCTTATTGAAAAGTATTCATGACATGTACATGACCTTCAAAACAGAAAGGGTATGTCTACACTACCCCGCTAGTTTGAACTAGCGGGGTAATGTATGCATACCGCACTTGCTAATGAAGCCCGGGATTTGAATTTCCCGGGCTTCATTAGCATAAGCGGGGAGCCGCCATTTTTAAATCCCCGCTGCTTCGAACCCCGTGCAGCGCGGCTACACGGGGCTCGAACTAGGTAGTTCGGACTAGGGTGCCTAGTCCGAACTACCGTTACTCCTCGTGAAACGAGGTGTACCGGTAGTTCGGACTAGGCACCCTAGTCCGAACTACCTAGTTCGAGCCCCGTGTAGCCGCGCTGCACGGGGTTCGAAGCAGCGGGGATTTAAAAATGGCGGCTCCCCGCTTATGCTAATCAAGCCCGGGAAATTCAAATCCCGGGCTTCATTAGCAAGTGCGGTATGCATACATTACCCCGCTAGTTCGAACTAGCGGGGTAGTGTAGACATACCCAAATACTTTAAAGGCAAGGGTGGGCAACCTGCAGCCCACATGCAGCTCTTTGGGCTTCTATATGTGGCCCACAAGACAATTTGTTCACTGTTGCCCACATGCAGGGTTGCCAGATTCTGCTTATTTTATGGAGTTTTTTTCTTACCAGAATTACTAACATGACATGCACATAAACCAAGGACACGTGAAGTGGTACGCGTGCTGACTGCACACATTATTGACTGAGAGAACCGGTACTCCCTCTGAGGCCAAAGGAACAACACGGTTCAATTGGCACACTGCACAAATTCTATGTACAAGAGCCCGTTAGCAAAACTACCCTATCCCGGAAGACTGTCTTGGTTACAACAATCCTGCGGCCCGCTGAAATGAAGGAGTGTTAGGCCCGCTCATTAGCCTAGGTTGCCCATTGCTGCTTTAAAGGCATTTAAAACTTTATATACAGGAATGATTTCACCCACGCTGAAACATATTCACCGCTGAAGTTAATCCAAACAGCTGATTAACACTGCACAGCAACATTACAGAGCAGTGTCACTTACCATCATACTCAGTTTTCATAGCAGAAAGAATTTAAGGAACCAAAATAAATAGAATTTGGCTAAGAACCAAGATTAACAATATTATTGCTTTTAAAAAGCGTAATTTGATCTCCAGTAACAAAGAGCTTATGCTCCAATAAATCTGTTAGTCTATAATGTGCCACAGGTCTTCTAGTTGTTTATACAGATTCAGACTACCACGACTGATACTAGTAACAAAGAGGTGATACTTAAAGATTTGATCCAAATGACAGAATTACCAGCGACAAAGAGTCTGATAATCGACACTAGAACCTTGATTCAAAATTGATCTGTAATCACTGTAAGCTGTGCACTTGTGCAGCCACTCAGGAGAAATTCAAATGCTGCCCAACAGATTAGCATAATGCCCATAGCTAGGTTTTATGTTTCTACTGTTGGTGCACATTTGCACATGCATTGGTGCACATAAAAATTATTCTGCACATGGATGAAAAAATCCACACAGGGATGGAAAAGATTAGAGGAAACATTGCTAGTAACCCATCCAAATACTGACTAGACCATGTTAAAGGTTGAATAACTCACATGACCATTCAGATACAAAGTATTTGTCTAGTTTTGAAACAGCATCCATAATTCATGGAAAACAAAATACTCACGCAACTAGTTACTAAGTAACCTGGGTTTACGGGTTACTTTATACAGAAGAAATTGCCCAGTAGTTGCCTCTCCCAATAAGAAAACTGAGCTACAAAATCAAGGTCAAGGACAAGATACAGCAATATTCAGTAGACTTCATGACCATATGAAATCCCACCCCTAAATTCTCTCACCTAATTCACTACCCAATTACTTTCTTTGGTAGATATCTTCATCATAAAACCAACAGGTGGTGCATAAATGTCTGGATGTTTTCAAAACCACAAGAGAAGTAGACATACCAGATATGGGTTGTTCGATTCCACACCATTTTGTGCTCCTGTAGTGTCAGCCTCTGAACCACCCCCTTGCAATTGTCCACAAATTGGCTGCTGAGAGTTTCCTTAACAGACTGTACAACACCTGAAAGATACAGAACCATTTTATCAAGAATTGTAAAGGTAACATTTGTTAACCATTATTTTACATACTTTTTATTACATATACAATTAGCAATGCCAGAGTTAACTCAGTTATGCAACTAAAGAAGAAGAGAATTAGTGCCAAGCCCACTGACAGGAGGGATAAAGGGGACAGTTGCCCAAAGACCCAGTGATTCAAAGGGGCCCAGGGCTTCTGGCTACCCTTCTGGTAGCAGCCAGAAGCCCTAGGCCCTTTAAATCATGGTCAGAATGCTATGTTACATGCTCTGAGGGCCGGGGGTGCGGTGCAACATGCTCTGGGCAGTGCAAAGGGCTGGCCGCCCTAGCTCTGCCCCTTCCCAAAGCACGGAGCCACCTCCCACCTCACCTAGGGGTCCATGGTAGCTGTCACTGCCACTAATTAATGCTCTCAATTGTCAGCATGTATCCCAAATGCAGAACTAGAATAAGGTCTAGGGCAGCTGTGGTCAACCCGCGGCTCACGAGCCACATGTGGATCTTGCCCCCGAAAAGTGCGGCTCGTGAAGCCAACAGCTCTCGCCCCCCGCTGGCTCCCCCTCGGCCCCCTGCTTCCGTGCGCTTACCAGGTCAGAGCTGCGGGGTTTTAAAAATGGCACCTAAGATGGTGGCCATCTTAAAGGGGCAGACTTTTTTTTAATTTTTTTTAATTTTTATTGTTTTTGCTCGACAATTCTGTTCTGGGGTTTTGTTTTGTTTTTTGCTTGACAATTCTAGTGCGGCTCTTTGCATTTTTTCTGGCTCTCTTTGTTAAATGGGTTGGCCACCCCTGCTCGGGGGGGGGGTGTCAAGTGGTGGATATAGAATAGTCAAAAAAAAACCCACTATCTTAGGGAGACTGCTTGATTTACATTGAAGGATCTCCATTAGAACAGAAATGTCTGTCTGGCATTAAATCCACTGGAAACATTACGAACTATTTTGTACATGTATATACTGAGCCTATTGCTTGAAATGGAATTTCATTATCCTTGCAAGTATTGTTAGATGACTCAGTGTCTTCTCATCCATCCTCTGCTTTAGTTACCTGAACCAGCATGAGAGATGACAATGAAAAGTATCAGAGGGGTAGCCGTGTTAGTAATTGGAAGCTGCATTTATAACTCTGTAGTGACATAGGTACTTATACACAATACCTTCAATAACTGCATATGGGACACATTTTCCTGGTGCTTCCATAAGAATGTTCTTCAAGTCTTGATCTAAATGTACTTGCTTTGCTCCCTATATAAAAAAGAGCCATGTGTATCAGTGTAGTCTAAACATGTTATAAAACAGATGTTAAGGAGATTTCTCACTTGACTAATTTCTAAAGATTGTGTTGTGTAGATAAACTTGAGGATAGGGAAAGGAGAGTTTTGAGGAATAGGGAGGGCCGTTCAATGCTAATTTACAATAGACACTATATTCAGGCTTGAAGGGCTAGATTGTTATAGGTAATTGTCAATTTAACCTACATTTACAAATAAAAAATATTTCCATCAATAATATCAAAATTTACAAATAAGCAAAGTAAGAAAAATGCTGCTTGAGAAATTTTTAGAAATTCTTAGCCCAGTGTCTATCATAATAGTTAGTTTAAACTATGACAGTGAAACAAGCCCTGAAAAAGTTTTAAAATATTGAAAATATATAAAGGGGAAAAATACATGGGAACAGGATATATACTCGAACATAAGCTTGTTCATTTATAAGAAAACCCCCCCCAAACTTAGAGAGAAAATGGAAAAAGTCACCGACCCATTTATAAGCAAGCTTGTCAGCACTGGCTGAGAGATGTGCAGGCTGCAGGTACAGAGCCTCTCAGCTCCCATTGGCTGCTCTTCACAGTTCGCAGCCAATGGGTGCCAAGAGGCTACATGCTGGCAGCCAGAAAGTCCTTCAGTCTGTGCTGCTTCCCGAGCCACGGAAAGAACCCGTTCATAAGTCAACCACCGCTCTTCACAGTGGGATTTTTTTCCAAAAAAAGTCATCTTATGAACGAGTATACGCGGTATTTCACTTTCAAAGAAATGGAGCGCTAAAAACGCACTCTAAAGCCAAATAAAGAAATATTCAATTAAAATAAAAAAATCTTCAAATAAACCAAATATTGTCATCAGAACACTTTATTCTTTTATATGGAGTTTCTAATCTGCTATTTTTACTACAGTGTTAGATACCAAATGAAAAAGTTAATACTTTTCAGTAATAAAGTAAAAAGATCACACAACTGACCTTAAGGCTGTTAGCAACTTTAGATTTCTGCCTGTAAATGGAGTACAGAATTGCCGTGATAGCCGAACTAGTGGCCAGCAATATAACTTGGCCAGTAGACGGGCGCCCCCCACTTTCCATCACTGCAATTTAGCTCTAGTTCAAACATATTAAAAAAAAAGAAAGGGTTACAATTTGGTTTTCCCTTTGATATTTTCATACCCTCTGCTCCTTGTTTCCCACCCCGTTCCATTTTTTTCCTTCCCCCCTCTCCCTTCTCCCCTATTTATTTTGGGCCTGCACATCCTAAACTCAAAACTCCAGTCATCTGAAGAAGTGAGCTGTGCCCACAAAAGCTCATACCACCATCTACATGTTCTGTTAGTCTACAGCAGAGGTGGGCAAAAGGGCCTCTGCGGGCCGAATCCAGCCCACAAAGCAGGTAGATCCAGCCTATGGATACCCTGCTGTTCCCCTGCCGGCAAAGGGGCTCCTCCACCCCCAGACCAAATCATGGTTTGGGGGTGGGGTAGCCCCATCCCTTCCCATTTAGGCCCGCCCCTTCCAGGGTGGACCCTGTGCAAAAATTGCCTACCCCTGGTCTATAAAGTGCTACCAGACCATTTGCTGTTTTTTAAGTTAATAGTGATCGGGTTATTAAAAGACTTTCCTGTGCAAAATAGCTTTTATGTCACCCTGCTTTGGAGAGGAGGATCAGCTCTTATTAATGAAAAGGATTTACAGTGGTCTCAATCTGAGACAGAAGCACTGAGACATCTAGGTGGCAAGGGAGGTTGCAGAAAGCGGTTCAGGTAGCAAGAGGTATACTTTAGGGCAGCAGCTGATAACTGCTGGCTGTGAGTCAGCTGATGTGCTCTGAATAAGCACAAGCAAAAGCAGGGATGATGGCAGGAGGGCGAGGAGAGCAGAGCAAACCATGTTGACCACAAGCCTCTGGGAACCCCCCCCCCTCCAAGAACTCTTCTCTCAGTTCTACCCTACTCTTAGCCCTACTCTTCCCCACATCTCTCAACTTCCCCCCATAAGAGCCCTACTCTTCCCTACACCCCTCAGCACCTCACCGCCCCTCCCCCTCCTAGCCCCGCCTCCCCACAGCACTTCACCGCCCCTCCCTTCCTAGCCCCACCTCCCCGCAGCACCTCAGCCCCTCCCTTCCTAGCCCCACCTCCCCCCACCTCACCGCCCCTCCCCCTTCTACCTCAGCACCTCACCGCCCCTCCCCCTCCTAGCCCCGCCTCTTCCCAGCACCTCACCGCCCTTCCCCTTCCCCTCTTAGCCCCGCCTCCCCACAGCACCTCACCGCCCCTCCCTTCCTAGCCCCGCCTCCCCACAGCACCTCACCGCCCCTCCCCCTTCTAGCCCCGCCTCTTCCCAGCACCTCACCGCCCCTCCCCCTCCTAGCCCCGCCTCTTCCCAGCACCTCACCGCCCTTCCCCTTCCCCTCTTAGCCCCGCCTCCCCACAGCACCTCACCGCCCCTCCTAGCTCCGCCTCCCCCCAGCACTTCACTACCCCTTCCCCCATCCAGCCCGAAGCGTCCTCTCCTATTGCCCCGCACGCGCACGCAGCGTATCCCCTGCAGCTCCCGCCGCCGCCGCCGCCGCCGGCCTCCCTGCCCCGCGCTCTGTGCCCCAGGACACTCACCCCACCCCGCCCTGCCAAGCCTGCCCCTTTCTCTTCCGGCGCGGTCTGATGACGTCTGCGCTCTATCCGCGAGCAGCATAGAGATGACGCAGGGCCGTAGCGCGTGGGGCTAGAGGGTTCTCCGCTCCCCCTCCCCTCTCAGGCGGGGACCGCCCCGCCCGGCCAGAGCTCCCCGCCCCCGCCCCCGCCCCCGCCCCTCTCTCTGGGGATGGGAGCCAGGGTCAGGGCGTCCCTGCCCAGCTCTGCCGCTCACCTGCGCGCCCCCAGCATCCCTTTGCAGGGGAAGCCCTCGCGGCGCTGTGCAAAGGACGGCATTGCCATCAGCCTTCGTTTATGGCTGGGGAAACTGAGGCACGAAGGGGGGGCGGGGCGACTTGCCTAGGTCACCCCCCGCAGGGCTGCGGCAGAGCAGAGAGTAGAACCCAAGTCTCTTAAACCCCGTCTGGTGCTCTGCCTGCGAGACTACTCTGCCTTATACATTTACCAAGCACCTCTCATCGCAAAGCATGCAAAATAGGAGTCATTTAGCTGAGAGGCCGTACTAGCCCAGTAGGTGCCCTAAGCAGGAATAGCTTGAGCCCAGCTTACTGCTCTTCTGCGTAAACATACAAATGGCATGATTTCCACAAAACAGAATATATACCCACACAGCGCATAGTGATGCACTTGTTAAAAACGCAATGTTAAATAAGAGGAATGGGAGCTGGGGGGTAATACTATACTTGCGGGGGCTTCTGAGTTGCTGGAAGACTTAAAATTGCTCAGTCTGCTTATGCCTGGTGACATCTTCGCCCCTGTCGAAGGGCAAAGGTCGTTGGGGGTGGAACACTACACAATTACACTACACTACATAGCAATACACAATTGGCCAGGGCCAACATTTTCAGATGTGGTGGAGGTAATAGCTAGGTACTTAAATAATCCATATTTAAGCACTCAAATACATGGCTTAGTTTTCTGAGACAATAGGCACAGCTCCTGAGATTAAAGTCTGAAATCAATTGGAATTGTAGGTGCTCAGCAGCTTTGAAAATCAAGCCACTTATTCAGGTGTTCATGTGGTGATTTAGGCATCCAAATTTGAAGTATATGGCCTGAAAACATTTTTGGGGAGGAGGTCAACCTCGCTTAAAAACAGAACGATTTCACTTCGGAGATCTGTCTCTCTATAACCTATATATGTAATTATAGCTGAAGAAGAGATTGGTGCTGGCTTGAGAGCTTGTCTGTCACCAAGAGAAGTTGATCCAATAAAAAAAAACCTCACCTACCTTGTCTATGTAATTATACCACATTTCTTCACACCAGCATCTATTTTTTGTTCCTATCAGTGTCATATGTGTAGTTTATAGGAGAAGTTTCAGATGCTCATCAAGAAAAAAAATGGTCCCATTAAATGTAATAAATATTTACAAAACTCAGTGATAGAAATGTAGCCATATTAGTCTGGTGTAGCTGAAACAAAAAACAGGATTATGTAGCACTTTAAAGACTAACAAGATGGTTTATTAGGTGATGAGCTTTCGTGGGCCAGACCCACTTCCTCAGATCAAATAGTGGAATAGTCACAACCATATATACCAAAGGATACAATTTAAAAAAATGAACACATATGAAAAGGACAAATCAAATTTCAGAACAGAAGAGGGATGGGGGGAGGAGGCAAATGTCTGTGAGCTCATGATATTAGAGGTGATAATTGGGGAAGCTATCTTTGTAATGGGTAAGATAATTAGAGTCATTATTCAAACTTAGATGTAAAGTGTCGAATTTAAGCATGAATGACAGTTCAGAAGATTCTCTTTCAAGTGTACTCTTAAAAGGCCTTTGAAGCAGGATGCAGGTAATCAAGTCGTTGAGATTACAACAAATCTCAGTTCTTTTCTGAATCAAAAAACAGGACTATGTAGCACTTTAAAGACTAACAAGATGGTTTATTAGATGATGAGCTTTCCTGAGCCAGACCCACTTCCTCAGATCAAATAGTGGAAGAATTTCTATCACATTTCTATCACAGTTCTTTTCTGTGATGCTTTCTTTCTGTCCACTAGATGGTGAGGCACCCACATTGATAGTGAAAGCAGGATCTGCTTTGACTTTGAAAGAGCTAGTGGTGGAAAGGATGGAATGTGTTTTCTGATGGGATGACCCCACTGCAGTCAGTATTTAATGTTTGTGAAAATGGCCCTGGGAGGAAATGACCATCGCTTTCCACTCAGAGGAACTTGCACATGTGCACCTGTTGCTATTATATCAAAAGGGACCACGATATGGATTTTGTTTCCAGTTCTTCTTTAGCTGATTTTACAAAACAAATTAATTTTTGCACCAGCAGAGAATGACGGCGGTAATTAATCTTCTATTCCATGCACTGAACTTAAGAGTACAGTACAAGAGCTAAAACTATGTCTACGCTTCATACCCCCTAGTGTAGACACAGCATATGACAATCAAAGACAGGGTATGCCAGTCCGAGTTTTCTGGCCAGTGTAACACTGTCTTCCTGGACAGCGTTAGCTATGCCAATAGCAGCCCTCTCCGCTTAGCATAGCTGCATTTATACTGGCTGTTTTGATGGCATAGTCAGGGATGAGGCTTCTTCACACACCTGATGACCACAGATATACCAGTTTGGAAGGTCAGTGGTTAACAGGTTAACTCACAGCCTGGTTGGGCAGGAGCTGCTGCCTGCCCGCTCATAGTACGGTATGGTGGGCCCAGCCCAGCCAGAGCAACCCGTTTGTGGCACGGTGTGGCAGGCCTGGCCTGGCCCGAGCAGCCCCTGCCCGCAGCAGGCTGCCCCATTTAAGAAGTTAACTAGTTAAATGTAATGTTTAACCAGTTAACTGTTTAAATAGGATTCTACATCTCTAATGCCAGTATAAGTTTTAAGAGCAGACCCTGTTTCAGTAATGTCAGTAGCAAAGAACCAAACTCATTTCACTAGTTCCTTCAAATAGGAAATGGATCAGGGAATAGATTTCTTGGGATATGCATTTAGAGAATATTCAGTTCTCTGCTAATGAGGTTTTATACTGCACCCATCACCACAGTATCTGAGGGTATGTCTACACTACAGCACTAATTCGAATTAGTTAATTCGAACTAAACTAATTCGAACTAACGGATCCAGACTAAAAAACTAGTTCGAATTAGCGTTTTGCTAATTCGAACTAGCATGTCCACATTAAGAGGACCCTGAACCGGGGTTAAGGATGGCCGGAAGCAGTGCCGGCAGGGCATCAGAATAGGACTTAGAGCGTGGAGCTGCTGTCTCAGGCTAGCCGAGGGCTGTGCTTAAAGAGACCCGACCCCCACCCCAGACAGACAGTTCTCAGGGGTGCCCCGCTTGCAAAGCAGTCCTGGCTTGGATTGCCCGGAGTACCCACACTGGGCACATCACAGCACTTGGCCATCAGACCGGCTGCACTTGCCACAGGCTGCCATCTGGGGAGAGGGGGCAATTGGGGGGCTGCAGGAGAGCTTCCACCCCCAGAAGCCCGCAGAGCCAGCCCAGTCCTACCCATCGGGGGCTCGTACCCCATTCCTCCCTCACCTCCTTCCACTTACCCCTCCCTAGCCCCCCTTCCTGATGTACAAAATAAAGAAAACATGTGGTCAAAAATAGAATCTCTCTTTATTGAACAAAACTCAGGGAGACTGGGAAAAGGAGGTGGGAGAGGGGAATAGAGAGGGTGGGAGAGGGGAGGGCAACTAAAATGATTAGAGGTTTGGAACAGGTCCCATATGAAGAGAGGCTAAAGAGACTGAGACTTTTCAGCTTAGAAAAGAGGAGACAGAGGGGGGATAGGATAGAGGTCTATAAAAGCATGAGTGGGGTGGAGAGGGTGCATCAAGAAAAGTTCTTCATTAGTTCCCATAATAGAAGGACTAGAGGACACCAAAGGAAAGGAATGGGTAGCAGGCTTCAAACTAGTAACAGAAAGTTGTTCTTCACAAAGCAGAGTCAACCTGTGGAACTCCTTGCTGCAGGAGGTTGTGAAGGCTAGAACTAGAACAGAGTTTAAAGAGAAGTGAGATCAAGTCATGGAGGTTGGGTCCATGGAGTGGTATTAGCCAGGGGGTAGGAGTGGTGTCCCTGCCTGAAGTTTGTGGAAGGCTGGAGAGGGATGGCACGAGACAAATGGCTTGGTCACTGTCTTCGGTCCATCCCCTCCAGGGTCCCTAGGGTTGGCCGCTGTCGGCAGACAGGCTACTGGGCTAGATGGGCCTTTGGTCTGACCCAGGACGGCCATTGTAAGCTCAGGGCTCAGGGTCGGGGGTCTCAGTGGACCACCTTGATTTTCATGCACACCTGCTCCTGGGTGGCCAGGCTGGCAGCTCTCCTGCCCTAAACGGCTGCTTTCCTGTGCCTAGTGCGGAGGTCGTGGACGAGGTCCACGATGTCCGCACTAGACCAGGTGGGTGCCCACCTCTTGCAGACCTGGGCAGGCTCCCGAGAGCCGCCAGCCTGGTCCCGGGAAGAGGGGGAGGACTGGGGGGCATAGGGTGGCTGGCTCAAGCCGTGCCAGGTGCAGTGTCTGCTAGCTGGGTGCTGGCAGGCTTGCACCTGGCACGGGCACCGTAGCCAGCCCGTGCCCCTTTAAAGGGTCCGGGGCCGGGAGGGGGGCAATATAGTTTCCCTGGTGTTGGCCAGAGTGGCCACCAGGGAAAGCTGGGGTGGGCTAGCCTCCCACTAGTTCAAATTAAGGGGCTACACAGCCCTTAATTCGAACTAGTAAGTTCGAACTAGGCTTAGTCCTCGTAAAATGAGGTTTACCTAGTTCGAACCAAGCGCTCCGCTAGTTCGAATTAAGTTCGAACTAGCGGAGCACTAGTGTAGCGCCTATCAAAGTTAATTCGAACTAACGTCCGTTAGTTCGAATTAACTTTGTAGTGTAGACATACCCCCAGTTACAGAGATATTCCTAGGATTAATGTAATCAGCTACTGTACGGCAACCCCTTGCCCCAGCCTGACCCCACCCCCTGAGCCAGCCCCCCATGTCTCCTCCTGCGCTCTGACTCTCTTGCATCTCTGCCCCAGCCCTAATCCCCCTCCCAGAGCCAGTACTCTGCACTCCCTCCTGCACACCAACTCCCTGCCTTGACCCCCCCCCTTAGTGGCAGCAGCCCAAATCCCCTCCTGTAGCACTGCCCCAGCCTGAGCCCCTTCCCAGAACCTGTTTTCCGTGTGTATGTGTGCAAGTAGCTCTGTGTGTGTGATGTGGACAAAAACAAAAAAATGGCCGCTCACATGCACCCTTTTTAATTCTCTTTATTAAAAATCACAGACCCCTGTCATGTGGAATATACACTGACGACTAATGTAATTGCCACTAGTTCATCCTCATCGGACATCAGTGTTCCCTCTCATTTTTTCCCATCCATATGTGGAATACGTTTTGTTATGTGGCCTGAGGCATGTGTGGATGTGCACCACCAGTAGCAACACACACTGCTGACGGCTGCCAGCTGTGGGTACTTTGCTAATTAGATAGGAGACATTTGAATATGTGCTGGGCGGCGGCCCGAGCGCTCAGCTTAGAGGGAATGCTGTTAGGCACATCTGCCTGCATTCTCAAAGACAGCAAGTACCAGTCCTAAGCTTCCTGCTGGAACAGCCTACCACTGGAGGAGGACTAACCTGTGATGTTTCCAGTGCTGATAATACAATCTGCCTATGAAGCACTTTTTATGTGTCAATCTGAAAGGAGGGAGAGCCATGATTTTTGGCCCTTTCATTTAAGAGAGGGGAAATGTGGTATAGAGAGGTGAAGGACCAAATGGATACCTGGTGGTAGGTTAGGTGACTAAATCCTGTAAGCTCATAGATGCACCTTTAGGTGTCTAAATACCTTAAAATCTGGCCCTTACTGACTTATGTGGGATCTCATAGCCAGTAAGTCATAAAACTGTCCAGGAGTCCTAATCTCCCATTCTATGCCCTGTCCACTACCGTGCGCTAATTGCAATGCAGTATTGACCCTCCCACCTTCATTCGCCTCCCCCTCTTCTTCACCAGAGCTCTTTGCACTGAAGGTTGCAATTGGGTTTGAAAAGATTCTCCCAGAATTACACCTGCCATGTCCGGCTCCCAGACAAGCAGAAGAAGGTGACCTAAATAAAGTGGAAAGTGGGAGCGTAACTAACCATTGGAATAGTTGAGCAACAGCTTTTATGTCACTTGGAGCCTTCAAATCAAGACATTATCAGGGTCAGTGCAGAAATTACTAGCTGAAAACTAAGGCCTGAGTTAGGCAGGTGGTCAGACTGGATGTCCACAGTTTGTCCCTTCTGGGCTTAAACTCTGTAACTCTAGATGTGTTTGTCAGGATTCAGTCCAGTTCCTGGTGAATAGGTATCTACACAACAAAATCCAAAGCAAATAGCACTATTCTCTGTTTTGATTTGTGGAGCCTGGTACTGCCACCAGTGCAACATCTGTCCTCCATGCCATCCTGGTTTGACTGGCACCCCTGGAGGATGAGAAAGAGGACACTTATTATAATGGAAAACGCCAGGATAACTTTAATTTACCAACAGTGCAGCCAGTGACTGCATCGTTTACACACCTTTGGTAGGGAGCATGTCTGCAAATCCTTGAGCAATGCTGTGGTACCGGTGCTTCCCTTTTCTTCCCATGACGGGTTGGTAACTCTGTGCCGTGCTTCAGTGAGCTAATCGTTTCGGGTTCCCTTTTGGTTATGGCCCAGAGACATCAAGGGGTCCAGTCCAGGCGTGTCTAGATCCCTGCAGCAGGAGGAGGCGGGAGTCGAGGTACAGAGCCATCTATCTCCTTCCATCGGAGAGCTGCGGGTGTGAAAGTGGCTTTAATGAGAGATGAATGTTGCACTTTAAAGGAAGCAGCACAATAGTATATGGAGGGGGGATAGGAAAAGCAATGGGAAGCAGGAGGAGTGGGAAGAGAAAGAAAGACAGAGGAGAAAGGCAGAGAGAAAATAATTTCTATGGGAGTCTGAATTGTCCTGAGTCTACTGGTCTAAATGCCCTCTGAGCTCAGGAAGAGATGCCTCTGTGGATGAAGCCCTGTGCTGTCAACTGTTCCCACCGGCTATAAAATCTAGACACGAGGTGTATGTCTAGACTACATGGCTCCGTCGACGTATGTAGATGAGTTTACTAGACACAGGAAAATGAAGCGGCAATTTAAATAATCCCCTCTTCATTTACATCAAAATAGCCGCCGCACTGTGCCGATCAGCTGTTTGGCAGCACAGTGTGGCAGTCTGGACGCGCCGTGGTTGACAAGGGAAGCCTTTGTCGACCGCTCCAGTAAACCTCATTTCACGAGGCATAACGGAGTGGTTGACAAAGGCTTCCCTTGTCAACCGCGGCATGTCCAGACTACCCCGCTGTACCGCCAAACAGCTGATCAGCACAGCGCGGTGGCCATTTTGATGTAAATGAAGCAGCAATTATTTAAATCGCCGCTTCATTTTCCTATGTCTAGTAAACTCATCTACATGGCTCCGTCGAGGGAGCCATGGAGTCTAGACATACCCTTTGTGTCTTCTGTAAGCTGAGCTCATTGCACTCCCCAGGGCTCGTAGCATCACTTTGTGCCACCCCCATTCCTCTCTATTTCTTGGATTTCCTGCAACCTCAATTCTCGCTCCCTCCATGCCAGGAGTTTGATAAGTCCTCTCTTCTCCTCCCCCAATCCCAGAATCCTCCATTCTTCTCCCATGCCAGAGGCTCTGTGTGCACCCCTTTTGTGGCCATGATCTCCTCCCCCAATGTTCCCTCTAATCTTTTCCATCCATGTGCAGATTTTCTCTGGGTAGAATAATGTTTTTATGTGCACCGAGGCATGTCCCAATGTGTACCACCAGTAAAAATGAAACACCTAGCTGTGGATGCTCTGCTAATCACCTGGGGGAGAGGGCATTTTAATGACTCTTGAGTAGCTGCAAAAGTGCACAGCTTACAGGCAACACTGGTGGGGGTCCCCCCACCCCTCCTACCCTCCCGCCTCCCACCCCTCCTACTCTCCCGCCTCCCGCTCCCTGGCCGCTGTCTGGGAGAGAAGTCATGTGGGTTATCAACATGTTTAAAATGTATTAGAATAGTGGCGGGGGGGCGGGTGTTGTTGTGCTGAAAGGCAAGTTCAGAGCTGCCATCAACCAGTTCTTTGATCTGTAGGCGATAACAGACCTGGATAATGCTGCTGGATCTGCTAGCCAGATATAAAGGGCCCACAGCCATTGATACCTAGAATAATCTGGGACATTTTGAAATAAATCAGACGTGGCACTGACAGGCATGCCGAGTTGTGTGTGAGACTCCACTTTACTTGGCCAATAGAATTATCATCACAGCTTACGGAGAGTTGAGAATGGCCACTCACATGCACCCTTTTTCCTCCTGGAGACAGGCACCAGTGTCCCTGGGTGAGCTCATTCTGGGCAGGAGAAAGGGCAGGAGCGGACACAAACAACACATATCTCTGCCAGCTGGAGAGAGATCACCATGAACGGAGCTACTCTCTCGTCCAGGGGACCAGTGGCTCCTGCCAGAAATGGCTCATGCCCTGCAGCTGAGACAAGGGCCCAAGCTCTGCCACAAAGCAAACCACACAAATGGGGCCTTTCCTTGGATATTCACTCAAATCAAGCATATTTTGTGACCGCACCAGGACCTCCTTCCGCTGTGCTAAACCCTGGGGAGTAGCCAGCCTTAGAGCTGCTGTATTCCATCCACTTGCTCTCCTTCTGGACTGGCACACTCAGAAACCACTAGGGATCACTGTCGTCTAGAGTGGGATCCCTCCACCACAGCTTTCACCATTCACAACTGCACCTTTGTCTCACTGGCCGCTGTCTGTGAAGACCCTGTTTGTGCAGACCATCAGGAATGCCAATAACTCAGTAAGGAATGGAATGCCAAGAGCATTCTGCCCAGCTGTACCCAGACTATGCATCTGCTCTCTGCCTGCAGAATTCATTTGGCCAGAACCTCAGGTAACTTCTCCTTGATAGACACCTCCAGCAGGACAGTACCCCTAACACTGAAGTGGGGGTCAGTCCATAGGGAAAAGTGGCAATTTGTTAGTCACCTGCTCCCCCTCTTAACACAGCTAAATGGCCGTTGCGGGTCTCCGACCCCAGTTCTGGTCTAGCCTAACCCTGCTTAGCTCATAAGATGTACTAGGATCACACCCCATGGCCACATCAATGATGAGCAAAAGCAGTTGAAGTTCTATGATGCGTGAGATTTGTCTAAGCTCTCCAGGGACAAGCAGCACCCGGCTAACAGGAGCACTGAGTCCACCAGGGAGAATGGTTTCAAGCAATGTATCCTGGAGTTCACTTTTGTCTCCAATTGCTTCTCTTGGCCACTCCATTCTGTTGGGGATGTGTTCCTGTCTGACAGATGCTGGCTGTGCCTGCTGTACCGACTTGCCTCTAGCTGATTAAATCTCTTGGTGGTGAGAGCTGGAGTGTGATTTCCCCTGCAGTAATCAGGCCTGCTTCGGCCCTAGCAAAGTTTTCACTTTTTAATGAATCTCATTCTTAGGGTGCTGGGAATGAGTCTGGAAATTCAGCTGGACCCCACCATGATCCTCCCCACCCCTACCTCCTGGCTACAAACTGCCAAATCCTTCCTGTAATGATGTCTTTGAGCACTACCCAGCTGCTGTAACCCTCTTTTTAAAGTTCTGGACATCCATCTGGGTTCTCTCCTCCCAGCTGCCATAACCCTTCCACCACTTACCCAGAGAGGTGCCCTGCCTCTGCATCAGCTGTTTAACCTTCCTTCCTCATAGCAAGACCACACTTCCCTTCCACAGCCACAACGCTCCTCCTAGCCTGTTATAGAATCATAGAATGATAGAGCTGGAAGAGATCTCACGAGGTCATCAAGTCCAGCCCCCTGCCCCAAGGAGGACCAATCCCAACTAAATCAACCTCCAGGGATGGAGATTCTACCACCTCCCTAGGGAACCTATCCCAGTGCTTCATCACCCTCCTAGTGAAATAGTTTTTCCTAATATCCAAACCTAGGCCTCTCCCACTGTAACTTGAGACCATTGCTCTTTGTTCTGCCATCCGTCACTACTCTGAACAGCCTCTCTCCATCCTCTTTGGAACCTCCCTTCAGGAAGTTGAAGGCTGCTATCAAATCCCCCATCTCTCTTCTCTTCTGCAGACTAAACAAACCTAAATCCCTCTGCCTCTCCTCATAGGTCATGCACTCCAGCCCCCTAATCATTTTGGTTGCCCTCCTCTGGACCCTCTCCAGTGTGTAGCCTGGCTCACTCCCCAGCCACCAGAATTCTCCTTCTACCAGTCCCCGCTGCTACTAAGACATGAACTCTCTGGCCAGGTATCTCCCACCTGGAAATCGGGAAGCATTCTTAAGGGTTAGACACAAGCATATGATGAGCTAATGGCTGCAGGTGTCTGTGTCAAGAAGGAAAGGGTTACATGTTAAATATGTACAAATTAAACATGTTCTGGTTGTGTCTAGCTGGGAGCTATACACCTAGGCTGTGCCTACACTGGCACCCTTTTCCGGAAAAGGGATGCAGACGAGGCAAGTCGGAATTGCAAATGCAGCAGGGATTTAAATTTTCCCCGCTGCATTTGCATGAACATGGCTGCCGCTTTTTTCCGGCTCGGAGCTTTGCCGGAAAAAAGCACCAATCTAGACAGGGATCTTTCGGAAAATAAAGCCTTTTCCAGAAGATCCCTTATTCCTTTTAAAATCAGGAATAAGGGATCTTCCAGAAAAGGCTTTATTTTCCGAAAGATCCCTGTCTAGACTTGTGCTTTTCTCCGGCAAAGCCCCGAGCCGGAAAGAAGCGGCAGCCATGTTCATGCAAATGCAGCGGGGAAAATTTAAATCCCCGCTGCATTTGCAATTCCAACTTGCCTCATCTGCATCCCTTTTCCGGAAAAGGGTTCCAGTGTAGACACAGCTCTATAGTTGGGCATTAAACACCTTCCCCCTCTGGTCAGGTGAAGATGGCACACAGGGACAAGCTAGGTGCAGACAAGAGAGTCAGCGACCTGAGAATGCCTCTCCTCTCTGTAAGATGAGGGGTCTTGGAAAGACAAGTGAAGAAGGTGATATCTCTTACTAGGCCACTCTCTGATGTGAGAGACAGGCTTTGGAGTCACTCAGAGTTCTTTGTCGAGTCTGGGAAAGGCAGGCCGAGTGTCACAGTGAAGCAAGGTAGAACCAATTTTTTAGCATAAGTAGTTAGCACCTATTGTGAGGGACACTTGGAGTACGGTCCCCAGACCTGAAGAAGAGCTCAGCATGGCTTGAAAACTTCTCTCTCACACCAACAGAAGTTGAACCAAAAAAAGAGACGACCTTCCCACCCCGTCTATCTAATATCCTGGACCCACAGGGCCACAACAGCACTGCATAAAAGAGAGAAGGGGTTCTGTAAGTCTTGATTGGGTGGTGATGGCACCTGGCTATACTGCTTTCAGAATGAGCTCCAGGCAAAAGGTACCAGCCACACAGAGAGGGGGGATTTGCATGGATTCTGCTCTGGGAAGATCCTTCTTTCTTCAGCCTTCGGTTACTTTCCATCCTCTCCTCCCCTGTCTCTGCTTGGAACCAAGGCTGAGAATGCAGGAGGGCAGTTTGGCCCTATCTGGCAGCAGCCAGGCCTCTTGGTCACTACTTGAAGTGGACCGTGTAGAGTGTTGCAGCCATATCTTCTCCCCACCCCTGACACTCACCTCCAACTCTCCAAGAATACACCCCAACCATCCCCACATGTTTTGGTCAAGTGGAGAGCCCAGCTGGCCAATAAATCAGTCCTCAATGCCAACACATCAGGCCAACAATGGGATGGGGGGCTGGTTTGTAAGTTGGTAGGTTAACCCTTCTCCCTAAGTTATTTTTAGGACACCAAGTTCTGAGGCTGGACTTTGGTCACACAACTTCTAAACTCTTTGATGCAGCAAAATTGGCATCCGCATCTGTAGTCCCCAGAATGAGCTATGAAAATCTGTATCCACATCCACAGATGTGGATACCTGCATATTTAAAATGGGTATTTGCAAATTGTCAGGGCTCTAGCTATGAGCACTAGAGGAATAATAATACCTCCCTGGTCTCCCTTCTTCACAGGGGAGCTAACAGCCTTGCCGGACCCCGGGGCAAGGGTTCTGTGCTCCCAGAAGGGGTGGGGCATCAGACAGAAGGGACAAGGGCAAGGCAGCTAGCTCTCAGCCCTGCCCGGTCTGCAGCTCCCCCCTACCTGCTCAGCCCAGCCCTCAAAGCCACCCCAAACACACCATGTGGTGCTCCAGCAGCAATGTATAGGCCTCAGGCTCTGGGTATTACCCCTTTCCATTACTGGGCCCCAGGGCAATTGCCCCTTTTGCCTCCCTGTCAGCAGGCTTACCCCTGCCTTAGGGACGAGAGCCTGAATCGCTAGTCAAAAGCAAACATATCTGATCCTCAGCCCCATCACTTAGCACAAAGCAAATAAGCTTTTAATAAAACCCATGCCTCACAGGCAGAGGAATAAAGGGAAAGAGGAAAAACAACCTTCTTAGCTTAAATGGGACCAGTCCCTCCCTGGTGGAAGCTCATCACAGAGGGTGGAGTTATGCCATAGTGGAATCTGGCCTCATTATTTTAAAAATGCTGGTTGCCATGACCACTGGAAACAGCTGTTTATTTGACATCATTTCCAGAAGTTCCGCTGCTGTTGGTAAGGAAGGTGGATTTTTAAAAGCACGTAGTGACCTTTTTTCAGTTTTGTTTTTTCAGAAGCTGTTTGTTCCTCCCAAGAACAGACATAAATGCCGCAGGAGTGTGGGGGTGGCAGCCCAAGGGAAGATGAAAGGAAATAATGCAGCTGTCTGCTTGCAAAACTGCTTCCGTCTGTCCCCTTTTTCCTCCTCTTACAATACACTCTGAGATGGTCCCCCATGTTAGGCCACAGAATCATTCCAGAGTTTCTCTCTTTTCTGATAATTGGTTGCTAGGAACTGATCTCCAGGCAGCGCCACACAAAAAGAGTGAGATCCTTTCATGTCTACAGTCTATCCTGCTTACAACATACACAGAAATATAGGGCTCTGTTGTCAAGCAAGTGCTTGAATGGGACATCCACATCCCACCTCTGGTCACTAAAACTGGCACTTAGGTATTTAGGCACACACTGAGACACGGATTCATATGTGCGTGCACACACACACAAATAATCACATGCAACAACACCCTTTTAGCAAACAAATTGTTAACCACATACACAGAAGTGCACACATCACCATCATCACAAAAGAGCAGGAAAATCCCTCATTTATTATCAGTGCTTGGAACCCAGTTTAGTCAAATGGTCCTCTTGGTCCAAAACCAAGACCTGAACCTGTAGCAGGAGATGGGCCAGAGTCTCCATGACAACCACTAGGAATGTTGATACTGCTATTCATTTTACAGGAAGGCACTTGGATAGTACAGTGGTGGGCAGTTATATACAACTCTTAGATCAATGGATAGGAGCCCAATCCCCCATCCAGTGCCTACCTGGTTTTGGCTCCAGTTATTACTGCTCTTGAGATACAATGGCAGTGAAATGTTTTGGAGCTTGCAAAAGATAAAGCACAGGAATCAGATTGCAGAAAATGCAAAGAAACTTTATTACAATTATCACATTATGTGTGTGTGTGTGTGTGTGTGTACACACGCATGAACATACACATCATTGGGCTTTGCATTGTGAACCTACAAAGGAGATGTGTGTAGTTGACCATCTTCCCCTGGGGTTAAAACACCCCATGTTCTGCATTAGAACAAAGCTTCTCTCTCTGTGTGATGCTCTGCATCTCATCCCCAGATTCAGATACATGTGTGCCAAATCTATCCTCAACGTAACCCCACTGAAACCAAAGCAAGTGAAGAATTTGGTTCCAGGTGTGTTATCTAGCTCATTCCTTTAAGATACAGCTTGGCAGCCAGTGCCAAATCTTCCAAGCTTGTGTGCCAAAATGTAGACCATTAAACCCCCTGTTGCTACGTAAACCAAAGAGGGTGAATGTTCACAGGTGTTGAGCTTCTGCAAATCCCAGCAATGACAACATTCGCTCAGCACCTCTGAAAAGCACAATGCTTATTAAGTACCTAAATATGAATTTAGACACTTATCCTTAGCCAAGTCGCTAGGGTCTGATTTGTAGAGCTCTGGAGTTCCCACAAACCCTTCAGTGGCCCAGCACCTTTGAAAATCAGACCCTTGGCCCCCAAGATCCATACATTTTCATCCCCCATTCCATCCCATTCCCAGCATCAGAGACATACAGGCACCTGTCCAATGAAACATGTACAGAACTGTACAAGACATTGTATTGTTGTCATAGAAGTGAAATCGAAGGGCATCTCTCTGTAAATAGATGGCTTTTTAAGATATAAATTTTAGTCGAGATCAAATAGTAAAAGTCACTCCAGCTGGAAAAGCATCTCCTTCCCTCTGAGGGATGGAAACATAAAATCCCCCAGTCTCTCTCTGTGTGTCTTTCCTTGAAATCAGTCAAGTCCAAAATACACATAGGGGTTGTTGCTCCCTACCCCCTCTGTGGCAGCTGCCCATTCAAGGAACCCTTCAACTTCCCAGAACCTGCAGATATGTCTCCTTTTAGCAGGTATGGTTATAACACTAGTCATTCATACAGTCATTTCTCCCAGCCAGTTAGAAGGTGTGTGGGAGTGGAAGTGATGGGGATATGCACCAAGAGGTGTAGGTCGCTGGGAGCAGATGGAAGATGGCAGTGAAGGTGTGTTAAAGGCAGGCTGGGTACAGCCTGCACAAGTCTGTGGGGGGAGGGGGCTGCTCAGTCAGCAGCAGGGAAAAGGACAGTGGTCTGGTTTGTCAACAGACCTAGTGCTGCTTGGCTGCCAAGGCAGCAGCCCGGGGGGGAGGCCATGCCCAGGGCTTTTCCAGGCCCCTTGTGCCCTTGCCACCCCCGTCAGACGGGCCCCTCTGGAAAGGCCAAAGAGTCTCTAGCCTGCTGGCGTCAGCAGCCCACCTAGCAGGACAAGCAGGGCGCCTTTCGGGGGGGCTTCCAGGGCGGCCTCTCCGCAGCCAGCGGGCTGCGCAGGCTCCACCCCCTCATCTCCCGGGCCAGGGTCAGCACCTCGGCCGCCTGGAGGCCTGGAGCCGTCGCGGCGCCGCCGGGGCTGGTCCTGGAGGAGGCGGCGGCGGCGGCCGCGTGGTGGCAGGAGGCGCCGAGGTTTTCCTCCTCCTCCTCCTCCAGGATGGAGCTGAGGCGGCGGGCGCCGCGGCCGCGCTCGGCGGGGGGCCGGTAGGGGCAGGTCCCGTTGAGCCGCTTGCGCAGGGGCACCCGGGGCACGAAGGCGTCGCCCAGCAGCTGGCGCTGGAGCTGGCGGGCGTCGTTCTGCCGCTGCAGGCGCTTGAACTGGCTGAAGGCGGAGGTGGCGGTCTGGTAGAGCAGCCGCGCCATGGCCCGCGCCTTCTCGGCCCGGGACACCAGCACGGCGTGGCAGCGCAGCACCACGGCCTTGTGCTTCACCTGGTGCCGGTAGACCCAGGCGAAGACCTTGGGGTGCCGGCCGTCCGCCCCGCAGTAGGTGATGCGGTGCAGCAGGTAAGCGTGGCCCGCCCGCCGCCCGCCGCCCTTCTCGCAGGGGGCCAGGCGGATGCCGTGCGGCCCCAGCGTCAGCTTCATCTTGGTGCCGCCGGCCCCGGCCTCGCTCTTGGCCCAGATCTTGGCCACCGCCTCGTCCGTGCAGCCCTCGCCCTTGGCGTGCAGGGTGACCGCGTTGCCCAGGTACCAGGCCGTGTAGCTGGGGTCCTCCTGGTTCAGCTCCACCGTCTGCCGCCGGCTGCGGAACACGCTGCCCAGCCGCTCCAGCGGGCACTCGGGCAGCAGGTCCGGGCAGGAGCGCACCAGGCTGGAGAGCAGCGAGGTGTAGCTGAGCCCCGGTCCCAGGCTCTTCCCTTTGCCTTTGCGCTCCTCCTCCACCAACACGAACTTGTTCCTGCGCCAAGGCAGCATCGCGGCTCTGCAAGGGGCAAGCGGGAGGGGAGGGGGGGATGAGAGGTTGGAGGGGCAGGGGGAGCGGTCCTCTGCTGCAGCCGCGGCCACCCCCGGGGCAGGAGAAGGGGCATTCCTCCGAGCCCACCGGGAGGTCCCTGGAGCCCTGTCCCGCTGGTCCGCCCCGCTGTCCCTCCGGGAGATGCTCCGCTTTCTGCAGCGGGACTGAAGATGCCCTGATTCCTGCCCCATTGCACCGCCTGGAATGGGCCCGATTCCTGCCCCATTGCACCGCCTGGAATGGGCCCGATTCCTGCCCCATTGCACCGCCTGGAATGGGCCCGATTCCTGCCCCATTGCACCGCCTGGAATGGGCCCGATTCCTGCCCCATTGCACCGCCTGGAATGGGCCCGATTCCTGCCCCATTGCACCGCCTGGAATGAGCCCGATCCTTGCCCCACTGCACCGCCTGGAATGGGCCCGATTCTTGCCCCACTGCACCGCCTGGAATGGACCCGATCCCCATTTTAAGGCACCGCCTAGAATTGCCTCGGACCCTACCCCATTGCACCGCCTCGAGATGTCCCCGATTCCTGCCCCACTGCAGATTGCTGCTGTGCCCCCTCTCCCCGCCCTGCCCTACTGCAAATGGCTGGAGATGCCCCTCTTTGGGCCCCCGCTCTCCTGCAGCCTTCTCGCTGTCCCTACCCCACTGCAGCTGGAGGGAGATGCTCCGATCCCGATCGCACTGCCCCGCCTGCAGGAGCAGAGGGACTCGGCTGCCCGTCAGAGGCGCAGCGGGTTCCAGCTCCCGGTCTCGCGGCTTCTCCCGCTGTGACAGCAATGAGGAGAGGATGCAGGGATTCATCCCCTGGCTGCGCTGCTCCACCTCCCGCGGCTGCTACATCAGCCGGCCGCGCGCTCACGTGCACGCGCGCACAGCAGCCCGGGGCGCTCTGTCTCTCATCGGCGCACACACAGCAGCCTAAAGCTTACACACACATGCACACTAGAGCTTACACACACATGCACACTAGAGCAGTGTTTCTCAACCTTTTTTAAAAAGTACCGCTTTTTAAAAAAAATTATGAGTACCCCCAATACCTACAGTTTTCAGACACACACTTTTTTTTTCTACTATTGCGACACATTTGTTTAAACAACTTCATCGTAGCAGACGGACAATGATATTTTGGGGTGCAAAAAGTACAAAAATGATCAAGCGCTGTAAAACTTAAAACAAAAATTCAGTTTTCTCCACATTTCAGTTGTGCTGACGTCCCCCCAGACTTCTCTTGAGTACCCCTACTCCTACCACTGGTTGAGAAACACTGCACTAGAGCTTGCTCTCTCTCTCTTACACACACACACACACACACCAGCCTAAAGTTTACACATACACCAAAGTAGTGCTTATACACACACACCAGGCTACAGTTTACACACACAGCCTACAATTTACACACATACACAGCAGCCTAGAGCTTACACACAAACACCAACCTACTGTTTACAAACACAAGTCAGCCCACAGTTTACACATGCAATCTACAGTTTATACACACACATACACCAACCTGCAGTTTACACACACACCTCCCTAGAGCTGCCTAGAGCCTACAGTCATGCACACACCCCATGACCACAGTACTCCTCAACACAACACAGTGCCTGCAGTCATATAACCATACCCACCAGCCTAGTGCTTACACACACACAGCAGGCTAGAGCTTACACACACAGCCTAGAGCTTTCACACACACCAGCCTAGAGACCAAACACATACACACTCACACACACACACACACACACACACACACACACACACACACACACAGAGCAGCCTAGAGCTTATGCTCACACAGTAGCCCACAGCACTCTCACTCACAATGCTCAGAGCTAGCTCACTCACTCACACACATACTTACTCACATACTTAACCATCTTGTTAGTCTTTAAAGTGCTACATAGTCTTTAAAGTGCTACATTGTCCTGTATTTTGCTTCAGCTACACCAGACTAACACGGCTACATTTCTATTACTATTCTACATACTTACAGGCATAGAGAGATCAGCCCAGAGCACACTCACCCACTCTCTCTCACACACCGTGGCTCAGCGATCATCCCATGTGCTCTCTCTCGCTCTCTCTCTCTCGCTCTCTCTCTCTCTCTCACTCATATGCGCGCACACACACACACACACACAAACAAACACACGCACTGAGGCTTAGAGCTCATCCAGACACCCACTTGGCTCTTGGCTACACACTGCTTTGACCATGGTCGTATGTCTGAGTGAGGCAATTCCCAGCACTCAAGAAAGCAGAGATATGCCAAAGAAGTTCACCATTGCAACTTTAGCTTAGGCCAGTGGTGTCTGTTCCTCTGTTGGGGCAGACAGGAACCAGTGCTGTGGTTCACTCAAAGCAAAAAAACCTAGAATTATCCTAGGTGGAGAAACAAATATTTACCCAGCCAAGGACATTCCAGGTCAGTGTTATGGGACTCTCATACCAGCTTCCTAGTGCTGGTTGCAAACATGGTGGGGACAATCATGTCCTGGGTGCTTATAGACAGGCAATTAAATCCACATTTATTCAGGTAAAAAAGTGACCCCATTTCCAGAGTTGCTAAACCCCTGCAAAATCAGGCTACTTATTCCAGGCCTAAAAGTGCATTGAGGTATGCACATTTGGAAGTTTTAGCCTGGCTTATCCGCAATCAACATATTTTTTTGGTGTCATTCCAAAGCACAAAGGCCATCATCACTTACACAGCCCTTTTCATCTTAAAAGAACTTGGTGAACATTTATCATAGCAACATACCAACGGGGAGGTAAACATGAGGGCTGTGTCTAGACGGCATCCCTTTTCCGTAAATTGCAAATGAAGTGGGGATTTAAATCCCCCCTGCTTCATTTGCATAAACATGGCTGCCGCTTTTTTCCCGGCTCGGAGCTTTGCCAGAAAAAAGCACCAGTCTAGACGGGGATCTTTTGGAAAATAAAGCCTTTTCCGAAAGATCCCTTATTCCTCTTTAAAAAAGGAATAAGGGATCTTTTGGAAAAGGCTTTATTTTCTGAAAAATCCCCGTCTAGACAGGCGCTTTTTTCCGGCAAAGCTCTGAGCCGGAAAAAAGTGGCAGCCATGTTTATGCAAATGAAGCGGGAGGGATTTAAATCCCCGCTTCATTTGCAATTGCGATGTGTCTAATTTGCATCCCTTTTACGGAAGGGGGATGCAGTCTAGACACAGCCCAGGAGTCCCTTTGCTGGCAGTACTATCTCCAGTTACTCAAGAGATGGTAGGTAGACTGGAGAAAGAATGAATCTGCCCACCTAGTCACATCTACACTGGGGCTGTGTCTAGACTGGCAAGGTTTTCTGCAAAAGCAGCTGCTTTTGTGGAAAAACTTGCCAGCTGTCTACACTGGCCTCTTGAATTTCCGCAAGAACACTGACGATCTCATGTAAGATTGTCAGTGTTCTTGCGGAAATGCTATGCTGCTCCCATTCGGGCAAAAGCCCTCTTGCACAAATGTTTTTGCGCAAGAGGGCCAGTGTAGACAAAGTGGTATTGTTTTGCGCAAAAAAAGCCCCGATCGCAAAAATGGCAATCAGGGCTTTCTTGCGCAAAACCGCGTCTAGATTGGCACGGACGCTTTTCCACAAAAAGTGCTTTTGTGGAAAAGCATCCATGCCAATCTAGACACTCTTTTCTGCAAATGCTTTTAACGGAAAAAACTTTTCTGTTAAAAGCATTTGCGGAAAATCATGCCAGTCCAGACGTAGCCTGGGAGTTTTGGTCAGTGTAGTAGCAGTGCTGTGTGTGGGAGGGGAGGGGAGAACCCTTCATACCCGTGATGCCATAGCTATGCCAACCTAAACTCTAAGGCTATGTCTACACTGGCGGGTTCTTGCACCAGAAATATGCAAATGAGGCTAAGCATGGAATATCGCCGAGCCTCATTTGCATATCTAATGAGCCGCCATTTTGGGGGAAGAGGCTCTTGCACTAGAAGGAGCTGTCTACACTGCCCCTTCTTACATAAGAAAAACCCTCTTGCGCGATGCCGTTATTCCTGAAAATAATCAGCGTAGCGGCATTGTGCAAGAGGGTTTTTCTTGCGCAAGAAGGGGCAGTGTAGACAGCTCCTTCTGGCGCAAGAGCCTTTTCTGCAAAATGGCAGCTCATTCGATATGCAAATTAGGCTCGTCGATATTCCACGCTTAGCCTCATTTGCATATTTCTGGCGCAAGAACCTGCCAGTGTAGACATAGCCTAAGTGTAAATCAGGCCTCAGCATCTAAGGAGGGCTGACACTTGTCTAAGGCTACATAGACACCATGGGCTAGCCTCACAGCTCCCATTCATGTACTCATGCTAGCTTGTTGAGAGTTAGCATGAGTATAAATAGCAGTGTAGCCATGGCAGCAGAGGCAGCAACTGCAGCAGCATGGCTAAAATGCATATCCACGGGGTTTGGACAAGTTTCCGCTGCTTGTGCTACCACAGCGACATTACTATTTATACTTGCACTAACTTGCCTCATGCTAGTACCAGCACACAAGCTGGGAATCGCTCCCCTAGCTCACAGTGCAGATGTGTAGCCTAAATGCCATCAGGCAGTAGCTCTATAGTTGGTTGCCAGGGGTCTGATGGCTCAGATCCAGGAGCTGAACCCGTCGTTACACAGATCCAGGACCAGCGAGAGCGACCACGCTGAGACTGCAGCTCTGCCTTCCAGCAGGTGAGTGTTTGCAAGATTCCATGCTCACTCACTCACCGTCACACATGTCCACAGGGAGTATGACAGCATGGCTGTCGCCACCACACACGTCACACTTCCCAGCAACATGGAGAGCCAGATGCTCATTTATGCTAAGTGGAGAAGATCCTTACTGCAAATGACAACGAGCCTTCACTTATTCTCCTCTCAAGACTTTATGAAACCTGAATGATTTCTGGGGTGAACCACATCTGTAAGGCAAGCAGTTGTTATAAAGTGCCCAACAATATAAACTGTATGTACATTCAGCCGCCCACGGGTACAGTCACCATTTCCACTCTTTCATGGAGTACAGTGGACACAGGCATGCACACGCCTGTGTGCAATCACATTCATACTCATCAACAGCTGTAAATATTTCATTCAATTAACTTTCAGAGGCTCAGCAAAACTCACAAAAAGAAAATAAGTGAGCCAGAATGTAGGGCATTACCAGAGCTGAGCCATGTGAGGCATGGTCCAGTGGTCTGGGCACAGATTGGGAGTTCAGAACTCCTGGGTTAATTTCTGATCCATCTGAGGACATGGGCTGCCTCTCGCTGGGTGTGCAGGCTGTAGCTAGTGTGATGGGTCCCTGATCTCAGTCAGAACCACAGGGAGGTGCTACTGCAATGTGAATCATTAACAAAGGCCTGATCCAGCATAGGAGTAAATGCAAAGGCTTCCATTGACTTAGAATTACAGTGGGAGAGGTCTAGGTTGGATATTAGGAAAAACTATTTCATGAGGAGGGTGGTGAAGCACTGGAATGAGTTACCTAGGGAGGTGGGGGAATCTCCATCCCTAGAGGTTTTTAAGTCTTGGCTTGACAAAGCCCTGGCTGGGGTGATTTAGTTGGGATTGGTCCTATCTTGGGCAGCGGCCTGGACTTGATGACCTCCTGAGGTCTCTTCCAGCCCTGGGATTCTATGATTCTAGAGGGTGTATTGGCAGGGCTGGCCCTACCATGAGGCGAACTGAGGCAGTTGCCTCAGGTACCAGACTGTGGGGGGAGGAGGGGTGCCACAGACTGTGGTGGGGGGGGGTGCCACTAGAACCCAGAGGGAAGAAAATTGTATCTGGTGCTGGTGCACGTGTATGTGTATTCTCTCGGCTCTAGATGCACAGAGATGGTGGAGTGCCATGAGAGGAGTAGAACAGGAAGAAGGCAAAATTGAGGCCTTTCAAAGTTTTGGCCCAAGCGAGGGGGTTTGGGGACATCATTTGAACTCCCCACCTCAGGTTCCAAAATGTTGTGTGTTGGGGCTCTAAATGGGAGGTTGCATGAGAAATAGCCATACCTATCCCTGGGCCTCGCACAGGGCATACACTAGGGCTGTGTCTAGACTCCAGAGTTTTGTCGACAAAAGTGGACTTTTGTCAACAAAACTATACCTGCGTCTACACTGCCGCTGAGTTCTGTCGACATAACACCGACAGAACTCAGCAGTTTTGTCAACGGCTATCAATCTCATTCTACGAGGAATAATGCCTTTTGTCAACAGAGTTCTGTTGACAGAAGGCGTTATTGCATTTACACTGTCCTTTGCATCTACACTGTCCTTTGCATCTACACTGTCAAGTCAACAAAGCGGCTTGCTTTGTCGACAGAACTGGATGTAGTCTAGACGTTTGTCGACAGAAGCTTTGTCGACAGTATCTGTCGACAAAACTTCAGTCGATAAAAGCCTGTAGTCTAGGCCAGTGGTCCCCAACCTTTTGGGGCTGCCAGGCACCCAGGGGCGGGGCCGTGCATGCGCCGAGCGCCCGGGGGTGGGACCACTCATGTGCCGGGTGCCCGGGGCACAAGAATGTCTTGGGCTGGCCTTGATCACTCGGCGGGCGCACATAAATGCCCCGGCGGGCGCCATGGCGCCTGCAGGCACCACGTTGGGGACCACTGGTCTAGACGTACCCTAGAAGCAGACTCTCCAATTTCCATTTCTCCTCGTTTGTTGATGCTTTGGGTTTTTAATTTGCTGTTGTACCTTGCTACTCCCTGAATTACTCTGACCAAAGCTCAGCAATGGCCCATCTTTGTGATCACAGTGGTGGAGAGTGGATGCTGCTAATTTAAAAAAATGACACCGAGGCCCGGCCAAGTCACGACAAGTCACAGCTAAGGAAGTGAAGATTTAATATTCATTAGCTCTACAGGGCTGGCTCACCATGAAAATGACTCGTTGAGTTGTAGCATCATGTCAGGGAGGTTCTAAAAACACCACCACATAATCCAGGCTGCGTTAGGAGGCACAGTAAGTGCCCGTGGCACCAGACATTGAGGTAGTAGGATGATGGTCAGAGGGGAGGGAGGGCCAGGTGGACACTTGACCCAGGAGACTCAACTGTTTGTGAGTTTTCAATCTGCAGTAAAACCTCAGAACTTTGGAATTCAGCTGCTTCTTTCTTAGCAATTGTTCCCGCTCCTCTCTTTACTGAGATGCAACTCTCTGGAAGGAACGGACAAAGAATAAAAGTAGGATACAGAGGAATGGAGCTGGGCTCAGGAACTTGCTTTACGTTCCACAGGATTCAAACAACCCATTTTATTTTTTGAGCAGCGTCTGTAGTTATTGAATGGAGCCTGTTCTAGGGCAGCATAAAAGCACCACCCAGATGCTCAGATACTGAGGTGAAAGGGTCCTGAGATCACTGTCATGAACCCTGGATGAAAGAAAGAAAGAACTTGGATAAAATATAAACAGTTCCTCTCCCATTCAATCTTTACTCGTTTTAGGACTAAATCATGTTTGATTTTCAAAAATGGAGAGATGTGTATAGGTGGGAGACTGACTCAATGAAGAAGAAAAGAGAATTCACGGGGAGCGATGGGGAGCAGAAATGCAGGATCAGAAAAAGGAGCTAGGAACTTTGCATTCTCTACAGCTAAGGTGGATCACATTTTCTACTGACTGAAAAATATGGCCTGGGCCTAGGGGACTACTTGCCCTATATAGGCCCTCTGTGATGTTCTCCTGGGGTATTAAGGGCCTCAATTGAGCTGGTAGATGGGGCCAGGAAGATGGATTGGATTTTCTGGAAAAGGATGCAGAGCTGAAAGCACTTCCTCTGCTTCTGGACCCAGATATGTTTATTTTGGAGGAGATCCCTGGCCTGTGTCCTACTGGAGTTCAGATAAGACAGACAATGGTCCCTTGTTCTGGCCCTGGATTCTGTGAATGAATCTATGAATTTGGGAGCTCGTTTTTAACATGAACAAAGTGTAAATGTAACATCCCACCCAGCCCAGGTGGATCCTCAGAGGAGCTTGGATTTTCAGCACCACAACACAGACCTTTACCCTGACTGAAAGGAGTAGCTCCATTAGCTGGTAGCAGGAATAGGCTGTTATCTTTGAATGGTCCAGCCCCTGGAGGGGGGATCATGACATGTCCTGTGTATTATGCTTTGTTTATGTCAGCCTGGGAGCCATCTCACACAATGGAGAAGATTGCAAAAGAGGGAGTCTCAGATAATGGAATGTGCATCTAAGCTACAGGATGAGTTTGGCTTTTCTAACTGGGATTCAGCATGTTCATTCCATCCTCCCGATGACAGGTCGAAGGCATCGCCTCACTCCGGAGTCTGAGCCTGAGACGTGGTCTTCCTAACAGCCTCCCTGAAACACCACCCTGGGATCAGCCACATTTTAACAAGCCCAAAGCCTGGCCAACGGGGTCTCCTGAGCCTTCGCTAAGCCCCTCAGTGAGTGCCGAGCGTACTTTGCTCCCTCCGAAGGAGTGGGGGGTTGTGGGAGGGCTGGATGGCCAAAGAAGGGCTGCTAAGCTGCATACACTTGCTGTGCACTTGGTGGCCTGGAAGGGCCCACATCTCACGACTTCGTGAAGCAGTGTTGCCCAGCAGCCCTCCTCAGCCAAGGGGCGATTACCAATGAGCGAGCCGGGCTGGCGCACTGGCAGGCATGAGGACACATGTCCCTTCCCAGGATGTGTGGTGCAGCCAGCCAGGGCCTGTGGCTGTCCCTTGCAATCAGATCAAGGGGAGGCGAAGGCGGTGGTGAGATGCAGCCCTCTAACGTGCAATGAGTAGTAACTCTGACATGTCTCACGCTGAGCCAGCAGGGCTGCTCAGCCGTGCTTGTGACTGGCCCTGGGGCCCTGGCGCTACCCTGGATAAAGAGCATTATTCAGTGACATCTCCAGCTCCCCTCCCTCTGCCTGCCTCCATCCCTCGCCGACGCTCATGGCAGTGTGATGAGCCCTGGGTCATGACCATGTTAATTTACCCTGCAGCCTGTACCTTGGCTCTGTTCTGCTCCCTTAGTGGGGAGGACAGAGACCTTTCAGAGAAGGTTGGGATGGTGGGACCAAGGGGAGCACCTCTGAGCAGGCTGATGCTGGACAGCGTATGGGGTGGACTTTCCTTTCTCCCTCCCTTCTCCCTGGCCCCTCGTGGTGGGGCCACCGTGTCAGTCTGCACCCGTTTTGGAGAAAAGGTTACAGAAAACATGAAGGATGAAAAACTTGGACCCTGTGCCCGGGGTTAGCATAATGTAACGCCCGTGTTCTTGGTGTTCTGGCTTGACGCTGCCTGTCTCCCCAGGACAAAAGCAGGAGTGGAGAGTTCATAGGAATGAATAACCAAAGGGAGCAAGTGATGAATAACATTGGAACGAATGATACCAATTGGAACAAATCTGCTAGGTTCCATGCACGCCCAGGCACTCTTCTGGATAGACTCAGCACTGCTCACCTGGGTGTCAGTCTCCTGGACTATTGGCAGGTGGCAGAGCAGTGGTGGGTAACCTGCGGCCTGCAGCCCACTGAGGCTCCATCTACGGCCCATGCAGCCCCAGTCTGCCCCCTTCCTCCACATGCCTCCAATGCCCTGGGGCGCTGGAGCCCTGCACTTCCTTCCCCCCCTTCCTCCCAGCACTTCCCGAGCACAATGAATATGCAGATTCACGTTCCTTCCCTGCTGCTCCTCCTCCCTTCCAGGGCTTGAAGCCCGGGAATCACCCTAACCCCAGTGGGCTGTGGCTACAGGTTGCCCACCACTGATTAGGTGGCCCACTGAGTGGAAGGAGGCCACCCATGCAGCCTAGTCTTGGTTGCCCATCATTGTAGTGAAGAATCTCCAAAAGCAGAGGCATCTGAGTTGCTAGCCACACTGTCACCATAAAGTTCTGAAAGATTCATTGTGCAGCACCAAGACAACCTCCATGTCCTAAATCAGCCCTGCAAATCCGCAGGTATCCACATCAGCTGCTCATTTTTGTGGCTACAGTGGTGACTGCGGATACACATTTTTTATCTAGAACCCTGCAAATTTGTGGATATCTGCTTTATAGCCACAGGTATCCACACCCGTGGATATGGATTCAAATATCCGCAGCTCATGCAGATACAAAGTTGTTTATCTATAAATGGCCATAGATTTTTTTCCTCGAGTTACTTTGCCTTTTTCACAGCATCTCCGATCCAAGGCTTTCAGAGCACGATACTGATATTAATGAACTATGCTTCACAGCCTGGAAGATTAGTAATATCCCCCTTTCACTCTTGGGAAAACAGCAATTCTAGGGGAACTTACAAAAGACTGTTGTTCATTGTTAGGAATCAGGATTGGGATCATTGTTAGGGGTGGGAATTGAACTCAGAAGTTCCTGGTTACCCATGATGCAGCCACTTACATTGCATTTATCACCACTTACATGTGTCAACACAGAGCTCAACCCCCTACACCACACTGCCTGTGCATATAATGGAGAACAAAGTTCTCTAGCAGGCCAGCCTTGAGCGCTGCAGTAAGCCAGGCAGAAAAAGTCATTCAACCTAGATTGGATGATGGGTGGTGCTGCCGTCAGATCTTTGTTATCACTATCCAGCAGCTTTTCAATCCAGCTAAGAACTGCTGGCTCTTGTTAACAGTAAAAATCCTGCATACATTTGCCAGGCTCCTCCCTGCTTCTGGCAGCAAGTGCTGAGGGGACTGAGAAAGTGGTCAAGGAAAGGGCCCAGCAAGGAAGAGGGACTCTTTGGTATGGCAGGGAAATCAATGTACAACTCAGGAACAACCCCTGGCTCAGGAGAACTTTTCGTGGTAACTTCCTGGTCTCTTTTGTGCCTTTCTGAGACCAACTTCCCTGCCCCCTTGTAAGCACTTTTTTCCCAGCAATTTTTTCCAGGGTCTGTTCCTTTAACTGCAGCAGAGCCAACCAGCTGCAACCTTAAGAAATCTGTTTTACAGCCCAGCTCTGCTCCTGTTCTTCTAGTTGGTAAGTTCCCTGAACTCCTTTTCTTGTTAACATTGCTGAGCAGAAAGCACGTTCCCACCGAACTCATCGCAGATGGTGGGAAGGGGAGACCCCACTTTAGCAAAGGGAAAATAATTGTCATTAATACCAGCAGGTTGGACACTGAATTGGTACCCGAAGCTCCAAAACCCGTAAAGGCCAAGGCCTGTGTTTCCAAACACAGGCTGAGGAACTCGTAATCCTGCATATTTCCAGTTGAAAGTCCTCCAAAGGACTCTTTCCCAGTCCAGTTTCCTGGGATTATGAAATCCAGAAAGTTTGCATGAAATTACCACAATGCAAATAAGGTACCAGCATGCAGCTTGCTTTCCCTTTCCCCTTCCCCTTCCAACACAGGCAAATACACATATGCATCATATTAATACAGGCAAGCACCCCATTTCCATGCAAATACACCACATTCATACATGGCTCATTTGCAAACACAACCATATTCACACACACTCACTGTTGTCACACTTCCCCTCCCCACTCCCATTACAGATGACACCCAGGCACCCACAAACTCCTGTTTTCATTTCCAACCGCATATGCCATGACACCAACAAGAATGCAATGCAGATCTAGAATACTGGGGTAAAAGGAACACAATCAAAATAATAAAATGGCTTTGTGCTTTATTCTAGCTCCAGGGTAATGATTTTTCAAAGGACATTGCAGTATCCACCAAATCAGGCCCAGAATGTGGTGGGGTTTTGTTTATGTGCTTGCTTTTGGAGTGGGGTGGCGTTATTCAATCTAATGAAAATGCCTTGAGGGTTGAAAGGTGCCTTCATACGTCATCTTAAAGGTTGTGAATCTGCCCTCCATAGTAGCATCCTGCTAATGCCTCAAAACTAGAAAGTGAAACTGACTACACACTGTTATGAAACTAACCAGTCTGGTTCTTCTGCCAAAACTGAGCAAAATGCAAGACTTAAACAAACATAAATGCTGAAAAATTCCTTTGCAAGGATTGTAGAGATTCTATCTATCCATCTACATGTGTTTCTCATTATAGATAACACAATTATCTCTGTGGCATCTGAACACAACACTAAGCATTTTCATTTTCTGTGATGTTTTTGGTGCCAGAGGTAAAGAGTCTTTACTGAATTCCTTGACTTTTATATTGACAGGGTCTCTTTCAGCAGATTTAAAACCTCCCCAAAAGCTGGCGTTTGTTAGCTGATTTATTTATAGATCCTACATTATTTAGGAAGTATGTTTTTCCCCCTCTCTGGTTTGTGCTTTTCTGCCTCCTATTTGCTGCTTTTGAGTCCCCTCCCACAAACTGCAGCACGAAAATAAATAATTTTTTTTACCCTTGACATTTTGCTGTTTAACTTGATCATGGCTTAATACCAACTGCCAATCAATCACTCTCTGTGTGTCAGTCAAATCAAGGATGATTGTCCACACTAGCGAGCTTGATGGCATTTCTATTGTTTGTCTGTCTGTAACGTGATAACTTTCCAATGCCTCATTCAATGAATTGCAGGATTTTAGGGCATGTTCTAGGCATCAGTGGCCAGAATCCTATTGATCTGGGGGGATGAGGCGCCCCTGCCATCTGTATAGTACAACCACAATTTCAAGTGCTTCTGCCATTGGCTACGGATCAAAGAACTGCTTGGTGGCTCCTGTTACTACCCTCCAGCATAAGGATACATCAATCTCATCTCAACCTATTCTCCCAATAGAGTTTAATACGCTGACACCCCTGAATCACTCAACCTTCCTACCAGATCAATACTCATGATGGGGGAAAAATGTAGGGAGGCATTCCCACAGCCCCTGGCATGGGGGAGGAGAATGGGAGAGAGGAGGGGCAAGCAGGACGCTCAGAAATCCTGTAGTGGTGGGGATTGGATGCTCCGTGTATGGAAGAAAGGTGGGGATGGGAAGGGGGGTTCACACAGTGAGCTAGGGAGGAACATGCTAGCAGCCAAGAAGCTTAGCCTGCAAAAGCTCTGAAGCATGCAGCTCTTAGTATGAACCACTGTAGGGAAAGAACATCAACCTCTTCTGACTGCTGCATTAACTTGGGCTTCCCCCAAGGGCTGCAGAACAGCCATCTTCTAAGAGGATGTTGGCTGGCAGGTTCTCTGGAGATTTTCCCCATTGATACCTCCAGGGAGCAGTCTGCTGGCTGCCTGCTCTGGGCAGACGGGGGTTGCTGGCGTTTCAGGTGACATGTCAGCTGGAGCATTGGCCAGTGCCGCAGTTCACACTCCCTCTACACTGCCATTAGACACCTGTGGCTGGCCCGTGCCAGCTGACTTGGTCTCATGGGGCTCAGACCAAGGGGCTGTTGAACGGCTGCGTAGATGTCCAGGCGGAGGCTGCAGCCGGTGGTCTGGAACTCTCCCACCACTTAGGGTCCTAAAGCCAGGTTCCAGCCCCAGCCTGAATGTCTGCCCTGCAATGAAACCACCTGTTAGCCTGTGAGCTAGAGTCAGTGGGGTTTGAACCGCGGCATGGATCCTGGTTTCCCTCGAAGTTTTGAAATCCACGCGCAGGATGCATTGTGTGGTGTGCACCTGTCATGTGACACGTCACCTCCACAGGGGTGCACGTAACAAAATTAATTCTGCACGTGGGCACTGTGTGGCAGGGGTGGGGCCGAGGTGTCTCCAGTGTGGGAGGGGGCTCAGGGCTGGGGCAGATGGTTGGGGTGTGGGAGGAGAGTTCTGGCTAGGAGTGCAGGCTCTGGGGTGTGGCTGAGGATCAAGGTTTGGGGTGCAAGCTTCCCTGGATAGAGGACTACTCCCAGTCCTCTCTCACTGTAAAAGCTCGAGGCCAGATAAGAGCGGAAGCTGGCCACAGCTGCACCAGCTGCAGTGAGGTCAAGCCAGGGGAGGGTCCCTCTGCCATGGCAGGTCCATTGTAAGACTGGCTTGGGGCTGAGGTGCCTCTCTCCTGGCTGGGACCAGTCCGGGGCAGGGCCAGGTTGGGAGCAGCAGACAGAGGTGCCTTTCCTGCTGCAGTAGGACCGGAGCTTGGGGAGAGATAACCCTGAGCCTCTGCATGGGGCTTAATGTGCAGGTAGGTGGCCATGCAGCTTAGAGGGAATTCGACACGGACGCACCTTGAGTTCTCTCCATCAAGCAGAGGGGTTGGGCTGGCGCCGACCTTCCTCTCAGTCATGCGCACCACGAGTGTGAGGCAAAGGGGCGAACTGAAGTGGGGTTGGCACCCAGCGGTCAGTGAAACCGCAGCTTCCCGTTGCTTGGTTCCATGAGACGGGCAGGTCCCTGCCCTGCCATCACCCGTGAATGAAATACCAAGGTGACGTCTGTCTCAAGGGAGGTGAGTTTGACAGCCTCCAGCTAGGGGACACGGCACGTTTGCCCAAACTGCTGCTTGACCTAGACTGTCACAGCTCACAGGAGAGGCCGGGGGCAGGACCGGGCAGGTGAAGGTGACTGACTGCCATGCAGACAGCACCTGAGAACACCCCATGGAGTGGCAAGTGAGGGGGCTTTGTGCTGGAGCCGCAGGGGCAATGAGAAGAAAGGCTGCATAGTGGCACCCGGTGCTATGGAAGTGAGGAAGCGGCGAAACTGGAGTGAAGTCACAGCAGAGCAGTATCGATGATTAACTGCAGAGGTTCGCTCCTGAGGAAAGGCTATAACAGCGAGATGGGCAGCAAGCGCTGGGTGACTAAACCTACTGCTGACTGAACTGTGCCAAGGCGCAGGAGGGAGGCTAATTACTGAGGGGGGCACCAGGTATGGAACTAGCAGACGAGGGAGGAAATGGAGGGGAGAAGTGTTTGAGCTTCGCCCTCAGGAGAGGCTGCATGACAGAGAGCTGAACGGGCATTGCCAAGACACACTGCTGGGGTCCGCTGTCCAGCTGTTTCTGACCTTAGATTGGGAGTCGTGGAGACAACCCCATGGCCTGAGCAGTTGGAAAGCAAATGGGACCAAGCTCTAGCAAACAGAGTGGGCCATCCCACCGTAGCCATCCAACTAAGGGTAGGTCTGCAATACTATTTCGCAATACCTAGCGCTATTCCGAAATAACTTAGTCCGCAACTACACACCAGGCCGCTATTTCGAAATAGTGTCAAAATACTGTCAAGCTGGAGGACTTCTTACTCTGACGCCTGTAACCCTCATTGTACGAGGAGTAAGGGAAGTCGGGGGAAGAGAGCTCTATCTCGAAATAAGTGCCGTGTAGATGCTCCCTATTTTGAAATAAGACACACAATTGGCGTAGCGTATTTTGAGTTAAGCCCTGCAGTATAGACGCACTCCCCTCCTAGGGGAGGTGATGGAAGGAGTCGTGGGGCTTCCCAGTCCACCTCCAGCTTCCGTAGTTCGATGCCAGGCTGTGTGCAGGAAGCAGTCCTCCTGAGCGACCGTGCTCACGCCTACGCTGACAGCAATTAGAAAGAGGGTAGAGCTTCCTGGGAGCTCATGAGGTGAAGGACATAAAGGGGTGACTTGTTCTCCTGTGATAGTAGGAGTCCTTAAGTAGAGTTAAGGATAGTATTGTCCTTAACTCTACTTCCTTCTGCCCTTTGAATGAGAAATGCGAATTTATCACGCTGACAAGCTAGACTGCCATGCCCACCTCTGTCCTTCCCAAAACAGGGCCTGTGCCTCATTCTCCAGCTGGAAATGGAGCAAATCTGCGCTTTGCACCGTGTGAGACATTTTGTCTCAGGAATCCCAGATAAAATAATCCTGACGTTTCTCCTCCCTCAGGAACTCAAATGGAGATGTCTAAATGCGGGGATTGTTGGTCATTTAGACAAGAACGTCTCAATTTACATCCAGATCAAATCTGTGTCTCTCTGCACCTGTGGTAAGAGCCCCCCCAAAATGGACTGAGTAACACCTGCTTTCCTACGCAGTGTGACTCATTTAATCTTGTGAGGGAATCAAGTTCCCAAGAAGAGTAGGGATGGAAGCTTAAAGCAGTTAGAAATAGCAGACTGGGTTATTCAAGTCCACTTCACGTGTTTTCACCCCAGCTTAGAAACTACATTTGTCTGCCTTAAGACTCAAACATGCAGGTTCTTACCATGTGGAAATGAAGTTCTGAAGGATGTGAAATGAAAGTCCTGGATATAATCAAAGAATGTATGGACCATGTCTACTACATTAGAGGAATTATAAGGGATTTTGTTTTCTCCACATATGATGGTTGCATTCTAGAAGTGATGTGAATTGTATAGCACCAGCAGGACAAGGGATATTAAATATAAACATCTCCTGCTGAAATATTACAAGAAGTCCCTTTAAAAGTGAGGGGAATGGGTTGCAATTGGTGATCTGGATTACTAGAGAAATACAGTTCTTCAAATGAACAAAACATAAAAAGCCTTGGATTAAAATCATCCAAATGTCCAAAAAGAAGTTAGAGGGCTTTCCCCTCTAATCACTCCTGAAAACAAGTGATAAAAGTGGTATTTCCTTATGCGAACTCAAAGCCAGAGTTTGCTGAACTGCAAAAGAAGCACCGGAATCCAGAAGAGTTACCCTGTTGATTTCATTTCTGAGACCGTGTTTCTCTTTGTGTTCTTAAAGAGAAGTAACTAAAAGTTCCCTGGCTGCGTCTATGCTTTCTAATGAGACCCCCAGGAACCATATTTTGGATTTTAACCAGAACTCCTAAATGTGTGTTTCTCCTTTCTCAGTCAAGGTCCTCAAAGAATAACTTAGCAATTGCTTTGATGTTTCTCACGGATCGTTTAATAAACCAAACACTAAGGTTAGCAAGGGCTACATTCTGCATAGTGCTTCAGATCAAGACACAGCCTCACTTTTCGGAGAATTGCTTAGGTCTTGTCTACACTACTGGTTAAATTGGCACTGCTGCAATCAGTGCAACGGCGTCGATTTAGCAGATCTGGAGAAGGCACGCTCCACCTGAGGGCGGGTCTACACTATGGGGGGAGATCGATCTAAGTTACACAACTTCAGCTACGTGACTAGCACAGCTGAACTCAATATACTTAGATCTACTTACCGGGGTGTCTTCGCTGCAGTGCGTTGACAGGAGATGCTCTCCTGTCAATTCACCTTGCTCTTCTCGTTGAGGTGATGTACTGGAGTTAATGGGAGAGCACTTGGCAGTCCATTTATTGCGTCTATACTAGACATGATAAATCGACTCCTGCTGGATCAATTGCTACCCTGTCATCTGAAGAACTCCGGTCATCTGAAGAAATGGGCTGTGCCCACGAAAGCTCATGATACCATCTACATATTTTGTTGTTTTTTACCCTGTCCCTGTTAGTGAAGACAAGCCCGAAGTGCCGTCGACTTCAGTTAAAATCCACACCCGTATGCAATGCAGTTATAGAGGCCTAACCCCTGGCATAGACAGGGCTATATCTATGGAAGTGCTTCTCCTGCCCACATAGTTACTGCCTCTTGGGGAGCTGGATTAACAAGCCGATGGAAGGGCTCTCACTACAGCAGCACATACATTGATACCGCTGCTCATTGCACTGGTTATATTCTGTCAACGGGAGCTAGCGTTCCCTCGTCTCCGTAAAAGAGGTTATCCTAATTAAATTCCATTCCAATGCTGGCAATAACTTCAAACTGGCACATCGAGTTTGGTAGCTTTCAGTTGTCAAATCTAATCGACGCTTCAGCAAATTCACAACATCAACTCTCCATCTCTGCCTACGCTCCCATTGGGAAACATTTTTCTTAGTTTACTGATGTTCTGCGAGAGTTTGGGACTTCTCTGCAGACCACCACAGAGGGGACAGCACCTGCTTCCTCTCCCCGATCTCCAAGATCTCTGTGTTTTAAGGACTCAGAATCCCAGATTTGTGCTGCATCAGCACATGTTGGAGATAAAACTGCTGACCCACCTGCGTTCTGCATTTGGATGAAGAGGTTCCATGCCCAGAAATCATCTTCAGCAATAAACTCTTCCTCCTTCAAATGCCAGCAACTCCTAGAGCCCTCAAATAGGCCCATGTAGCAGAACCAGACCTGGGGCAGTGATGCATCAAGTGGAATGCCACTTGAGTGGCTATTTCACAAGCTACAAGCCACTTCCAGGGGGAGGTGCCTTAGCCATTGAAAATGCATCCAATAACAAGCTACCTCTGGAAACCTTCCGTGCTTGACAGCATCTGGGAGGGTCGAGAGAGAGCTGTCAGGTTAAGGCCCTCTGAGATTTCCCAGCAAGATACCCTGCTCCTTTTCTACTCCTTGTGAGTTCACCAGCACCTGAAGGAGGTGAGAGCAGCAGGGTTTTGGTGTATGGGGCTGAGCATACTCACAGCAGGTGCCTTGTTTGTTTGACTGTCTCCATGTGGTTTTTAGGCATATGTTACCCTGACTGAGAACACAGCTCAGGAAATGTGGAACAGACGGCGATAATCATAGAACATGTTGTGGGATGACAGTTAATTTTAATAACGTGAACGAGCTTTGGGAGCAGGGGAGCCTACCCAACCTCGGATCAGCTCTCAGCCTTAGTAGCTGGCAGCCCTCTGTGCATGGGAAGCGGGGGGAAGAGACATAAATTGTGGGATGCTGGCAGAAAGAATTTGCAGAACCTTTTCAACATGCACAGCCGTTCTGGAGATCCACCCTGCCCTGCTGTTCCCTCGCTGCATACGAAACACATTGTTAACCGGGAGATGAAGATAAAACAGGGCACGGGATGGAAATGATGGACAGATGCTGAATTCCAAGCCTCCGGTGGAAGGAAAGGAAGCTAGTGGTTCTGGTAGGGGAGCAGCAAGGGTCAGTTCTTGCAGTCTTCTCTCATTCCTGCGAATGTCCATGGGGTTTATGTGTGGAAGCCTTAGAAGTGCTACCTTTCTTCACTGAACCTGCAGAAAAAAAATTGCCATGTGATGATGACTCTGCCACTAGTAGCCAGAGACTGTGAGGGTGAGTCTACACTGCACCCGAAGCTTGAAATAAGCTACACAATTTGAGCTACACAAATTGCATGGTTTATTTTGAGCTCATTTCAAAATAGCTTATTTTGTGATTTGGTGCTGTCTACACAGGGTCAAATTCTGAAACAGCACTATTCCAAAACGTCCCTTCCTCCTTGTGGAATGAGGTTTACAGGGACGTCAGAATAGTGAGCCCATTACGTTTTGAAATAAAGGGCTTGCTCAAAAGATGCAGAATAGCTGTTTTGGAATACCAGAAGTATCCCCAAACAGCTCCGCAGTGTAGACATAGCCTTAGTGAGCCTCTCTTGATCTTTCTCTGGCTGTTAGGGTTTTATGCTGCCATCCCCATAGCAGATGAGTGTTTTCCATGGGAAATGAATAACAGGGTCCCTTTTGACTTCAGGGGCTACATCTAGACTGGCATGATTTTCTGCAAATGCTTTTAACGGAAAAGTTTTTTGTTAAAAGCATTTGCGGAAAAGCGCATCTAGATTGGCACAGACTCTTTTCCGCAAAAAAGCCCTGATCGCCATTTTCGCGATTGGGGCTTTTTTGCGCAAGACAAATCTGAGCTGTCTACTCTGGCCCTTTTGTGCAAAAGCTTTGTGCAAAAGGGACTTGTGCCCGAATGGGAGCAGCATAGTATTTCCGCAAGAAGCACCGATTTCAGGCAGTAGGACGTCAGTGTTCTTGCGGAAATTCAAGTGGCCAGTGTAGACAGCTGGCAAGTTTTTCCGCAAAAGCAGCTGCTTTTGCAGAAAAACTTGCCAGTCTAGACGCAGCCCAGGGAGTATTTTGCTCACCATCCTTTTGGGTTAAACACTCTGTTTGGGTTAATCCTTATTTTTTTGTTAGAAATAGGTCGCTGGATGTAAAAGCTAATGACGCATTCATGTCACACCGCGATGCAATGGCCCAGTGGGTGAGCGGCTGACACGTTTTTCATGGGTTGATTCTAAGCTCAGAAGGCCAAGACTTTGTTTTACAGTAACCAGTCTGTCATTTATCCTAAAGAAACACCATCATAAACCAGCAGCCCTTTGAGCTGCAGATCCTGTTCTCCCCAGATAGCTGTTTCCATATCAGAGCCTGATCTGAATTTAAACTTTCCAGCTGGCTTTTATCTGGGTCATGAGCTGAACCAAAACCCTGGAGCCAAATACCCCGGAGTGCTGAGGAGCTGAACTTTGCCCCCAGACCTATCACTGTTAAGTATGCTAATGCAACAGCCCATACATTAGAGTGGGGACACCCCGGGGCCAAATTTTTAAAGGCTTTCTAGACTTGGAATGCCTCAAGCAAGGACACAATTGTCTCCTATAGCTAGCGGAGAACATGAGCCAGAACCTCCCATGTGCTCATTTAGGCCTTTAATTTGCTGTGTGCCTTACTGCTCTCCCGTTCCCTCCCTGCCCAAGCCTTACAGGCAACTGTGGGCAACAAGCAACCATCAGGTTCCACGTGTGACCCCCAAGACATTTTGTTTACTGCTGCCCACATGCAGCGTTGCCAGATTCTGCTGGTTTGCATCCATGGAGGTCTCCCGGGACAGGGTAGTTTTGCAGACTGCGCTTGCAAACCTAGAATGTGTGTGTGGGGAAGGGTGGGGGTTTGTGTGCTGGATGAACCATAGCAGCGCTGTGATTGGATGCAGAGGGAGCGCACGGCCCTCACAGTCAACGTGATGTGTGATCAGCATGCCCCTCCCTTCATGTGCCCTTGCTCTGCATGTGTTTTACTTTAGTAACAGTGGTAGGAAACCTGCAGAATCAGACATCCCTGAGCACAGGCAACAGTAAAGAAAACGTCTCATGGGCCACAAGTTGCCCCCCACTGACCTAACATCATAGGCAGGTGGATTTGCATCCAGTGGGAGGGGAGGGGGAGGCTGATCTATTCAGTTCTCCCTGCCCCAGACCCTGGCAACTTCTGATGATTCTGTTGCCTCCCTGGGAATTTTGTGTCTCTAATTTATACCCCGCTGTAGGTGTGAGGTTCTGAAACCAAAGGGCAGCAGCAGCAAAGAAAGCCAGCATGCTGCATGTGCGAGCGCGGCGCAGGCACTGCATTTGTTGTCTCCTCGGTGGGTTTCAGCAGCTCTCGGAGGAGGGTATTTCATTTTTAATGGCACAGGCTGAGCAATTGTGTCTTGTCTTTTCAGACTGACTCTCCCCACCCGCACCCCTGTGAACAGCAAGCAGGGCTGGGAAACCCACGTTCCCTTTTGTCTTTGCACGTTACATTTTGTGTCTATCATCGGTCATGCAAACGCACAGGCAGGCCCGGAATGAATTCAGTGCGGCACTCAGCCGTTCTGGACGGTGGATATGGGTGTCTAGTAACACTGATGACACAGCACGTTCCATGTGTTACGTACTTCAGTGACATTCATTAACCCTTCACAGCACATTGTGGGCTGGGAACCTTGTTCCCATTTTTATAGATGGGGACACTGCAAGCAAGGTTAATTAGTAATTTACTCAAATCTACAACGAGCCAATGGCAGACGGGGCTAATACCACGTATGTGTCATGTCATCTGAGTTCTCCGTGGCAAACCTAACAGGGCCAATCTCCAGCATTAGGTTTTTCAAATGCAATTAGCAGAGTCTCTTCTTTCCTGATAATATAAACTTGCTACACTCAATATACCCAGCTGGCCCTCTGGGGCCTAGCAACCTGCAGTGGAATCAGCAGTCCCTTCCACAAATGCTTACAGCCCCCATGTGATACAGGCTGGGCTCCAAGGTTTCACTGTGTTCAGAAGCTTCAGTAAAGAACCCCCTTCCAAGTCTTGTCCCTTCACTGCTATGAGGAACACGAACCCCGAGACATGGCTCTGTCCTGCTGACCCTCTCCCGGGACCTAGGGCTTCTTGCTCTTCAGGCTCCTGCTCCCTGGATGAAAAGTTAATGATTCAAATCTGCTATGCATAATAGAAGACAATTCCCCAGCCCGGAGCCCTTCTCTGTGTTCAATGTGTTAGTTGAAACAGCCGCTCCTCTGCCCGGTTCCTATAATTAATCAGTAAGCCCCTGGAGGTATAGTGAGCCCCATGATGCCTGTGTCAGAGAGATATTTAGCATACTCCCAGAAGGCGCTGTGGTGAGCCTGCTTTGCCAGTGTGTTTTAGCTTATGGACCGCCTTGCTATTTAGCTGTGAAAACAAAGGGGTGGAAAAGAAATTAATTCTCTGTCGCTTTAAGCTTTGTATGCCCTGGCGCCTTGTGTGTATCCATCGTGTTCGTCTGTTACACATTGTGCTGGGTTCCGCCAAAGGGCCTTGATCTAGCACCCTTTGAACTATGGGTTACCAAATGAAATCAATAGGTAGCAGGTTTAAAATACAGAAAAGGATTTTTTCTTCATGCAGCGCACAGTCAACATGTCAACTGGTGGAACCAGTCAACCTGTGGAACTCCTTGCTGGGGTGATTTTTTTTTTTTTTTTAAGAAAACAGTCCAGTTGTACAGCTACAATTTGTAGTGTAGACTGCTAAGCTGCATGCTGGCCAAGCTTATTTCCCATCCCTCACAGGAATGGCTAGACCAGTATAAGCATGCTACACTGGTTTGTCTACACTGCCAATTTCAGTGAATGGCACACACAGGGTCATCATGACACCAGTGCTGGGCAAAAGCTCTCCCAGTGCTCTAGGTAACCATCTCCACAAGGAGAGAAGCTAGCATCGCTGGGAGCCTGTTTACACTGGTGCTTTGCAGTGCTGTAACATGCTGTGCTGGAGGGGGGAAGACGTTCACACCCCTGAGCAAGAATATTAGAGTGCAGCAAAGTGGCAGAGTAGACAAGCCCTTATATTGGTAGAACAGTAGCTACACTAGGGAGCCTTTTACCTCATGAACAACATGTTGTTGTAAAGGTTCAGTTAACACAGTACAAGCTTTGCGTTGGCAAGCCCTTACTTAATACAATTTAGCTGAAACTGACCACAAACCAACATCACTTACATTGGTTTATGATGTTTTTAAACCGATTTAAGAGCATCCACACCCACACCCACAATTGCACTGTTTCAACTAATCCGGTTTAAAAATCTCACTTGGTTTCCCCATCTTTGCAGTGGGGTGAATCATGAGCGTCTTTCATCAAGTCTACTGAGGTGAAATACACTGGCTGTGCCCCCAAGCTGACCCTGACCTGTCAGCCTGGGTCTGTCAGGTCCCTCACACCCCCCGATAACCTTTTCTCAGAGGGACATGCCCCCCACTTCACAAACCTCTGGGCGAGAGGTAACACTGGAATGCTTGTGGTCATCCTAGCCACATGCCTGCCACATGGGAGCAGGGGCTTAGCTGTGTGCTTCATTGACAATGTGGTATCAGCACAATTATTGTAGCAGGCAAGCCCCCTGATGGGGAGACAAGGGGGGCAGTTGCCACAGGGACCGGTGTTTCAAAGGGGCCTGGGTCTCCACCCACCTCTGCTGCAGTATCAGTAGCAGCAGCTAGAACCCTGGGCCCTTTAAATCTCTGCTGGAGCGCTGCACGTTGGGCTCGGGGCAGTGCTAAAGGCTGTGGGAGAAGCACCATGGTCCAGGTGCCCCTGAGCCTGCCCCTTCCACCCTTGGCCCTGCCCCTTCTGGGAGCATGGAGCTGCCCCTTCCCCATACACACACCCATCTTGCCCAGGAGCCCCCGGAGGCTGTTGGCTCTGCTGGGAGCAGCTATCCCTATGACAACCCAGCTGTACCTAGACAGGGAGCAGAAAACCCCTCTGGACAGGGTTTTCCACACCCACCGGGCAGGGTGGGGATCAGGAGGCTCCTAGCAAGATACCGAAAGCTCCAGCAGTCAGGTCAAACCACCCCTATGGAGATCCTAGCCCTGCCCGGGGCCAGGCCAGGACTGAACATCCCCGCGGCTGGGTTGGAGCTGGAGGTAGGGCAGGTTACCCTGCAGGTGTACAGGGGAGAGCAGGCCTGGCCATAGGGCAGGGCACACAGATCTGCCATCTTCTCTCACTAGGGCTGTGTCCAGACTCAGGGTTTTTTTCGGGAAAAGTAGCCTTTTCCTGAAAAAACTTCCCCTGTGTCCAGACTCAAGCCGCGTTCTTTCGAAATTATTTCGAAAGAACGCGGCTTTTCTTTCTATGGCGGTAAACCTCGTTTCACGAGGAAGAACGCCTTCTTTCGAAAGTTCCTCTTTCGAAAGAAGGCGTTCTTCAATGTAAATAGGGCTTCCTCGAAAGAGAGCATCCAGACTCGCTGGGTGCTCTCTTTCGAAAAAGCGGATTGCTCTTTCGAAAGATCCGCCTGCAGTCTAGACGCGATCTTTAGAAAGAGGCTCTTTCGAAAGAAGCCTGCAGTCTAGACATAGCCTAGGTGAGTTAACTAGCAGCTGGTCTCTGGAGTGGAGCAGCTGGGGGCACAGGTGCAAAGCACACCTGGGAACACTAGAGGGAGCCTAGGGCAGGAAGAGAACCAGCTTGTGGAGCTGACACAATCCAGCCCCTTTGACAGCGCTGCTCCTCCCCCAACCTGCCCTCCCCTGCCTACTGCTGCAGCCTCCCTCCCTGCAGGAAGCTGCTCCCTCAATTCAACCCCTTCTACTTTCCAGTGAGCTGCTTCCATCAGCGGCCCCGTTAAGATACCTGCTCCTAAGGCTTCCACCCCTGGAGTTAGGGGGTTGCTCTTTGCTACAGGATGGTGCTGGAATTAGGGGTGCGGGGGGTGGGGGGAGGAGGTGCTGTAGCATTCCCTGTCTTGAAGCAGTTTCCATGATAAAAAGGGTTTACAATTGGGGTGAATGGCTCCCAGCACCCCCACTATGAAAACAGTTCCCACCCTCCTGCTGTGTCCCTTTTGCATTGAATGTAATTACTTCTTCCGTGTAATTAGGAAGGCAGATGCCTGTCTGGCGCCGTGTCTGTTGCAGATTATTACACAGGGAGTTTCTACAATTGGACCCTTCCCCCACTGTGCCTTTCCCGTGTGGCATCCAGCTCTGGGGTGGCCACAGTCTTTCCAATGCAGCCTCTAACTCAGAGGATTTCAAAGCAGGGGGGATGTAAATGTTAGTGGGGGGCGTGAGGACCAGCCAGGGCCAGGCTGAAGGGCCAGAGCCAGAAGGGGTCTGGAGAGCAAGAGATGTGGACCAGGCGAGGCTCTGGGCAAGAGTCAGGCATCCTGCTGGTGTGTCACTCCCCCGGTAGCACTGGAACAAATCTTGGAGTGGGGGGTGCTGAGCTGCACCCACCTCTCCCAGCTCTGTCTGCGCCCCTCACTGCTCCCTGGAGCCGGGGCCAGTCACAGAGCTGTGAGGAAAGCTGGGCAAGCAGTGGAGCTCTCTGGCCAGTAGCAGGGTCAGTGGCTGGGACGTTGGGGCCAGCGATGGCATCCCCGGGACCAGCGGTTGAGTGGGACTCTGGGGCCAGCAGCCAAGAGGAACCCCAGGCAGGCAGCAGAGCCCTCTGGCCAGCAGCAGGGTCGATGGCCGGGGGAGCGCCACATGCAGGGCGAGCAGCCAGGACCCTGGTGTCAGTAGCAGAGTCCTTGGGGCTGGCAGTGGAGCAGGCAGGACCCCACCCACAAAGCATGGGGATGCTGCAGCACCCCTCCCCCACACACACACATTCCTGCATACACTCCCCCACCGTTGTTACCAACAGCAGTTACCTGCCTGTGCTGGGAAGGCCACTGGGTCTCTGAGCAGGGAACTGAAGGCTGCAGCCCCGGAGTACGGACCCCACTACCAGAGAAATCCCCCTGCTGATCCAGGCCCTGGGGCACAAAGCCCTGTCTGCTTCCCCTGCCAGACCAAGTTTTCTGAAGGGTGGGGATCAGGAGGGGTCATGTCCAGAAGGTGAGACCACTGACATACTGCAGGGAGTAGAAGGGAAAGGAGCAAGGGTACAGCTGTCCATGGACTGCAGCTGCTAACTCTCCCCAGACAGCAGAGAATCGTGTCCATATGCATCCAAGCTCCAGAAGCTGCATCTCAGGTCCCATGCATGGTCATTAGGCGCGCAGGCCCATGAAGAATGAAAACACCCTAGTCTAGGGTGTCGTGGCAAGAATGGTCTTGTGGAGTCCATCTTTCACTTAACGGCAGGCACTTAGCTCCGTGTGGGAAAGGACTGGTAAAGTCTGAGCACAAATCAGTGGGTGGAGAAAGCTACTTCTGCCTGATGGTTCCATCACCGATAACTCCCTGGCTTTCAGTTTCCTTGGTCTTTATAGTACAAACCACTGCGTTATGTGTGCAGCACAGCCCTTGGGGATGGGATTCATACTTGCGCCTTGAGCATAAGAAGTGCAGCAGGCAGTTGCATTGTCCACTAAGGGTATGTTCAGAGTACATGCCTCTGCCGACAGAGGCATGTAAAATAGGCCACCCAACATAGTCAATGAAGCGAGGATTTAAATATCGCCAGCTTCATTACAATAAAAATGGACGCCGCACTGTGCTGGCTCAGCTGATCCTCTGCACAGCGCGAGTCAAGACGCAGATCGGTCAACGGGGAAGCCTCTGTCAACCGCTCCTGTAAACCTCGTTTTACGAGGCTTTTTTCACATCCGTCTGAGCTGAGGCAGTGGGGCAGCAAAGCCTGGGGAAAGAAAGGAGCAGAAATGACCCCTCAATCCAAACAAGCTCCCATGCTGGGCTTGCGCTTGCCTTTTGCAGGAGTAACAATGTGTTAAAATTGATGGCTGCCACACAAGTCCAGAAAGTGATTCTGTTTTTCTCAGTCTATTTATTTAGGAAGTTCTAACACAGGGGTGGGGAACCTAAGCTCTGGCTTGCCTAGATTCAGTCCCCGAGCTTAGGACTCCACCCTCCCAGCACTGGCGAGCCCAGGCTGGTGCTACAGCCCACCCTCTTCCCCCCCCCCCCCCCGCCAACCTCCACCATGGGGCTGGAGCACACAAAATCTACTATAAAAAGGGAAATACTTTAACTTGTAAGCCTACCCCATTTCTATTAGCATTCACTCTGTTAAGCATCCAGTTACCACTGACCTTCTTGGTGAAGACTGAAACCAAGAAGTCGTTAAGCACCTCTGCCATTTCCAAGTTTTCTGTTATTGTTTTTCCCTTTTCATTGAGTTGTGGGTCTACCCTGTCCTTGGTCTTCCTCTTGCTTCTAATATATTTGCAGCACGTTTTCTTGTTACCTATTATGTCTCTTGCTAGATTGAGCTCATTTTGGGCCTTTGCCTTTCTAATCTTTCCCCTGCATACTTGTGTTATTTGCTTATATTCATCCTTTGTAATTTGATCTAGCTGCCACTTTTTATAGGACTCCTTTTTATTTTTAGATCATGAAAGATCTCCTGGTTAAGCCAGGGTGGTCTCTTGCCATACTTTCCATCTTTCCTACGCAAGGAATAGTTTGCTCTTGGGCCCTTAGTAATTTCCCTTTTAAAAACCGCCAACAGTCTCCAATTGTTTTTCTTCTTAGTCTTGTTTCCCATGGGACCTTATCTATCAGCTCCCTGAGTTTACTAAAATCTGCTTTCTTGAAATCCATTGTCTTTAGTTTGCTGTTCTCCCTGCTACCATTCCTTAGAATCATGAACTCTGCTATGTCTATACTACCAGGTTATTTCAAAATAAGTTATTTCAGAACAATAACTCCCAAAATAACTATGTTGAAATAGGCTTACTGCTATTCACAAGCAGGAGTTATTACTTCAAAATAACAAGCCCATTATTTCAAAATAACAGGTTTAGTAGTGTGGACGCTCAACTTGTTATTTTGAAATAACTCCCCAGTATAGACGTGCCCTCTTCTGATGTCATGATCACTTTCACTCAACATGCCTTCCACTTTCAAATTCTCAACCAGTTCTTTCCTACTGGTTTAAATCAAATTTAGAAGAGCTTCCCCCCAGTAATTTTCTCAATCTTTTGAAATAAAAGATTGTCTCCAATGCATTCTGAGAACTTGTTGACTAATCGGTGCCCTGATATGTTAGCTTCCCAACAGATGTCTGGATAGTTGAAATCCCCCATCATGACCAATTTCTGTGCTTTAGATGATTTTGTTAATTGTTTAAAAAAAAGCCTCCTCCACCTCTTCTGCCCAGAAAGATGGCCCGTAGTAGACCCCATGATATCACCCTTGTCTTTTATACCTTTTTTTCCTTACCCAAAGACTTTCAACAAGTCTGTCTCCGATTCCCATCTTAACATCAGTCCAAGTGCATGGCTACGTCTACACTGGCCCCTTTTCCAAAAGGGGCATGCTAATTTCACAGGTCGTAATAGGGAAATCCGCGGGGGATTTAAATATCCCCCGCGGCATTTAAATAAAAATGTCCGCTGCTTTTTTCCGGCTTTTAGAAAAGCCGGAAAAGAACGTCTACACTGGCCCCGATCCTCCGGAAAAAAGCCCTTTTCCGGAGGATCTCTTATTCCTACTCTTATTCCTACTTTGAGGTAGGAATAAGAGATCATCCGGAAAAGGGCTTTTTTCCGGAGGATCGGGGCCAGTGTAGACGTTCTTTTCCGGCTTTTCTAAAAGCCGGAAAAAAGTGGCGGACATTTTTATTTAAATGCCGCGGGGGATATTTGAATCCCCTGCGGATTTCCCTATTACGACCTGTGAAATTAGCATGCCCCTTTCGGAAAAGGGGCCAGTGTAGACGAGCCCCATATGTTTGTAACCTATAAGGCCACACCTCCTCCCTTTTCTTCCTGCCTGTCCTTCCTGAGCAAGCGGTGCCCATCCACACCAATATTCCAATTGTGTGTATTAACCCACCAAGTGTCGATGCAAAGATCTTCCCTGAGGCAGACTCAAGATGCCCCTGATATTGCATCAACCTATAAGGTGGCTGGAAATGTCAATGGGTCTTCAATGACCCAATAATTATACATCCAAGAAGCAGTAGCATTGATCTGCACAGCCCAAGGGGTTGTATGTGCTCAGCATGCCAATTACCAAGCACTTGGCTGCCTTGCACTAAAAGGAGCTTGTTTGCAGCCTGGTGACAGTCCCATTGCTCATCAGGAAAACAGCTCTGTCACTTCAGCCTGGCTAATGCGAGTCCCACTTTAGGTTGATTAGAGCTGTCATAGCTCAGGTCATGAAAGGCACAGAATGTACCGTACAATGGTTTTGAAATCAACTTAAAAAGTCCCCACAAACAGTTTAACCATTAGGCTGCTTGGCTGCAAATCTCAACTCTCCTGAGCCCAAATATTGGGCACTGTCTTTTAAAAGGTGTGTGGAGGACCATATTCCCCATGGGCTTGGGGGCCAAGTTACTCCTGGTGAATTAATTACCTGGCAAATTCATAGAATACTAGGACTGGAAGAGACCTCGAGAGGTCATCAAGTCCAGTCCCCTGCCCTCATGGCAGGACCAAATACTGTCTAGACCATCCCTGATAGACATTTATCTAACCTACTCTTAAATATCTCCAGAGATGGGGATTCCACAACCTCCCTGGGCAATTTATTTCAGTTTTTAACTACCCTGACAGTTAGGAACTTCTTCCTAATGTCCAACCTAAACCTCCCTTGCTGCAGTTTAAGCCCATTGCTTCTTGTTCTATCCTCAGAGGCCAAGATGAACAAGTTTTCTCCCTCTTCCTTATGACACCCTTTTAGATACCTGAAAACGGCTACCATGTCCCCCCTCAATCTTCTCTTTTCTAAACTAAACAAACCCAATTCCTTCAGCCTTCCTTCATAGGTCATGTTGTCTAGACCTTTAATCTTTCTTGTTGCTCTTCTCTGGACCCTCTCCAGTTTCTCCACATCTTTCTTGAAATGCGGTGCCCAGAACTGGACACAATACTCCAACTGAGGCCTAACCAGCACAGAGTAGAGCGGAAGAAAGACTTCTCGTGTCTTGCTCACAACACACCTGTTAATGCCTCCCAGAATCATGTTTGCTTTTTTTGCAACAGCATCACACGGCTGACTCATATTCAGCTTGTGGTCCACTAATTGAGCCCTTGTTTGGGAACATTTGCCTTCTGGTGGATTTGGCCGCCAAAAGTATTCGCAGGCTATTTGGAAGGGCTGTTCTGAGCCAGTTGGGTCTCCAGGAACTGTTGACATCATTCATTTCTCAGAGTATGTGATTGGTCCACTATGCCACATGGTAGTGCTTCTGTTTCCTGATTGGATGAGTTAGGAGCTCTACACTGGAGAAGGAATGACAAATGGACAGTAAATTATATTAATTATGTACAGTAGGGTAGACGCAAGGGTCCCCATCATCAGGATAGGGTCCCCACTGCACTAAGTGCTGTTCTGAGACATGGGAAGATGGGGAGCAAAATATTTGTGCAATTAGAAGCCATAGTCCCCAAACATTTCTATAAACAGACACTGTTTGGGAGAACCTTCCCACACAGCTGATAGAGGGCACTCCCACTGGCAGCTGAGTCTCAGAGAGAGGCCCTTCCTTCCAGGCACGGTCAGATGATGTGACAGGGCACCTGCCCTGCACTGGCCCTTTAATGCCAAGACTCAGGCCCTGAGCCGGGGCTGAGAACAGAGAGGTCAGCTGAGGCCATTAGGGCTAGTGAGAGCCCAGCTGGCAGCCATATAGAGAAACACAGTTGGCTTGAAGAGGCTAGCTGAAGACGTTAGGGGGTGAGGGCCCAGCCAGAAGCTATATAGAGAAGCACAGTTTGCTTAAAGGGGGAGAGCCAGTAAAGGGCTGACTGCAGAGGAAGCAGGGGCTCCCAGGAGGGAGAACAGTAGGGGATAGCCAAGACTCCCCCTGGCTAGGGGCCGGAGGCAAGGCCCAGGGTTCAGAGGCGGATTACAATGCAGTCTAGGTAAGCGGGGCAGTAGAGGTAACCCCAATGTCAATGATGAGCAACCCGTACAGACTGTAACTTGCCCTGAAAGGGGCTAGATGAGGACAGTCGGGGCACTGAGGCATGGTGGGGGCGTGTACCCTGACAGATGGGGCTAAACCAGAGGCAAGCAAAATATGGCCACCAAACCTTTGGATCCAGCCCCCAGCCTGCCAGACCCTCAGGCAGGCTCCTTGCCTGCTGCAGGCCCAGGCCACTCAAAGTGGCTGGCTGCTGGGGCCTCTCTGAACTGCTCACCGAGGGCAGGGGGAAGAGACTTCACGTGCTGCCCCCACCTCCAGCACAATCATTGCAGATCCCATTGGCCAGCCTGAGGGTCCCGCTGGGCTGCTGGCTGGGAACAGCCTAGGTAAGCGCCTCTGGGCCAGAGCCTGCCTTGGGCACCCCAGACCCTCCTGCACCCCAGCTCCTGCCCCAAGTTACCACCCTATCCCTCTGCCCCTCCTCCCCTTTGACCCATGTCACAACTCCCCCTCTGACCCGAAACCCCTTCCTACCCTTCCCCTCAGGCCAGAATCCTCTCCTGCACCCATCCCCCCTCCCTGATCCTGCACTTCCGTTTCCTGCTCCAGGTCACAACCCCCCTCCTTCACCCAAACTCCTGCACACCCCACACTCTCTCCTGCACCACAATCCTCTACTGAGTTCCCTTCTGCACCCAACCTCTGTCCCAGACCCTGCACCCCCTCATAGAAAAGTGCGGCCCTCGACCACTGGCCAAAATCTTGCCTATTAAATGATTGCCCACCTGTGGGATAAACTAAAGGGGTCAGAGCACACCTGTCCCTCCTCTGCTCAAAGCAGAGGGGAGCTCGCTCTCTCCTGTCTCCCAGGCTTTCACCAGCACAGTGGAGGGAAAGGGCTGGAGGACGGATCCCCTCCTGGAGGACAGCACAGAAAGCAAGAGAGGGAGGGCAGCCGGCTGCGTCTGGAGGGCTTAGTGCTGCAGCTGCTCTTTCATGATTCAGCCCTTCTCTTCCCTGTTTGGGCATCAGCCGGGGGATAACTCCAGCACGGGGTGGGACGGAGGGAAACGTGGCTCTTGCATGATGAGTGCAGTTGGCCTCGAAGCAGATGTCTAAAAATAACCCCCGCCCACAGCGCCTGATGATGCAACATAAATGGCCTAAATGGTTAGTGAGCAATGAGGACTCCCAGAGTACTGCCTGTCCTCAGTGCAGCCGGGTGAGGAGCAGTCAAGGCAGCAGAAGATGCTGGATTGGAGAGTGGGCAGGACGTCCAGTGAAGAAGCCGGAGACAAGAGAAGACGACCCCGATGCAGAAAGGAAAGAAGAGTGGCACATCCAGCATTGACAAGCAGCCACTGGAGACTGTCCAGAAGCAGGCAAAGGAGTTTACATGAAAGCTGGAGCCATGTGTCCTAAGCCAAGGATGCATGAAAGAGTTTGGGGGTGGGAGGTGCAAGCTTGTAATGGAAAGAGAAAGTATGAGTGTGCTGCACCTCTAAAGACGGAGAGGTCTCCCCATCTGCTGCTTCAGGGCAGCTGGGAGGCAGCTGCCAAAGTTCCTCTCCCTTCTGCTACAGAAGGTTAGCAATGGCATTTGTCGTGTCACGTGTCTCTGTCTCACTCGGGGTATGCTCACACACGGGCTGGGGGTTAGCAAGCCCGCTCTTAAGGTCTGATCTCTTAGGCTATGTCTACACTGCAGGGGTTTTGTGCAAGAGGTCTTTTGCGGAAGAGTTCTTGTGCAAAAACTTCTTGCGCAAAAGCACGTCCACACCTCAAAGCACATTGCTTTTGCGATGTGCTTTTGCACAAGAGGGTGTCCACACTGCATGGACGCCCTTGCGCAAGAAAGCTCTGATGGCCATTCACACCTGTGCTTTTTCCCATAGGCATTTCTTGTGCAAGAAACCCCTGCAGAGCGTCCACACTTGCCTTTTTGCACAATAGCTGTAGCGCAAAAACGGGTTCTGCCTCGTAAAAGGAAGTTTCCCTACACTGCAAAAAGGCCTCTGTTCTGGCATTTTACTGCCAATTTACTTGCGCAAAAGTGCATTTGAAGTGTGGACGCTCTGCAGATTTTTGTGCAAAAACGGCTGTTTTATGCAAAAACCTTGCAGTATAGACATAGCCTTAGTCATGGCTCACCAAGTGGTGGCGAGCCCGGCTCACCAGCCACACAGAACTGCACGCTGCGCATGCGCAGACCGCACTGCATGCCTGGGTCAGGCTAAAATCTACTCGCCCGTGGCCTTAACTGTCGAGCCCTGGCCTTAATTACAGCTTCCACCTATCCAGCGAGCAAAGCCTGCTTTTCTCAGTCAAGGGTAGTTTTGGGTTTAAGACAAGGAAACCAATAAGAAAGAATAAATGTCAAGTCTGTGCAACAGCAAGAGACACAATACGACTTTCTGCGTCCTTGTGCAACACAGCACCCCCGGCAGCAGGCAGGGAGACCCCAGGTCATTTCATAGGGTGGCATTTTGCAAACAAAAGGTCATCTACTTTTGATTACTTGGCTAGACCTGCTTTTTGTTTGGATCCAGTGCTTTGGTCCAGCCAATCTCTAAGAAAGGGATTGTTTGCTAAATCTGCCCCACCCCTGGTAAATTTCAGGAATGTTCAACTCTGGAGTTTGGGCCCGTTTCAACTTTAAATCTGAGAAATACTAACTGTCACATGGAATTGAGACAGGGCTCAGCGAGGCTGCAGGGAACAAGAGTGGGAAAGTTGGGTGGAGTGTACGCAGTTGTGAAACCACAATCTCCCCCTTTCTTTTGGTCTTTGGTCTGTGTTCTGCTCCTTTCAACTCCTGAAAATTCTCCCGGTGTGCACAGATGAGCCAATTTATCCTGAGCTGCTGCAGCTTGTTAGATGGGGACATGCACTCTTTCTTTCTCTGCTCTTTTCCGGGGACGTTGCATTGCTTCTTCATTCTTGTGCTTTTCCTTAATCAAAGAATGTGAGGTAGATAATCTACAATGTCTGGATCACTTGGCATGATGAGACTAGGCAAAGCTAGTGGGTTTGATGTCAAATCTCAGCAGAATCAGGGGTTTCACTTTTAGTTTCAGGCTTCATTTGAACCCCCCAAACGAAGCAACATTCAAGAGGTGGGAACCCATAACTATTAAAAATGTAGAGTCTCTCGTGGCTTTTCCTAGCATCTAAGGGGTTACCCTGCATAGCCCAATATGTAGATGCGAGAGATTATACACTATCCTTATCCCCAGCATGAAGGATTGTCCTGTGGCAAAACTATTGGTCAGGAAGTCTATGATAGTCTGTATTCCTATGTCCATCCCTTCCCCAAGACTATAATACCTTACAAGCCAGATTTCTATACAGAATGTAGCATCTGAAAATTCATGATTTGCTGCTCTTTATTGTCCTGGTAAAATATGTGCATCAACATTGTAAATAGTTATGAAATTCTGCTGTATGACGTTACTAGGGCATGTTCCGAATCTAGGGAAGCAGCCACAAACCAGTGCCTCTGATACAACAGGCAAAGTGACACCTCCGACAGGTGTCAACAAAATCAAATGGACCATCACCTGATTAAGTGGGCATTCTTTGGCAGGAAAAAGGGCGTGAGAGAGAAATGTACACCCTGGCAAGGAAACAGCTGGAGGTTCCTGTCCTCAAGGACATTCTATCTCCTGAACCTCATCTGGAAGTGATTCTCACAGAAGGAGAAAAGGTAGAAGAATGGGGAACAAACACCTCCAAAAGATTCCTCCCTTTCCCTGCAACTGTGACAGCAATAACAACTGATGAACAAAGAAACAGCTTTGGACTGAGGGAGGGACCCTGTCTGAAAGGAATTCAACCAATCAGACTGCGGAAGCATGTGGTCAGAGAGACTTTGGCCTTATAAACACTTTGCTTGTTAAGTTAGATATGACTTTGCATTTTATCTTTTATTTCTTTGTAACCGATTCTGACTCTTATGCCTCGTTACATGCAACCATTTAAAATCCTATCTTCCTATAGTTAATAAACATGTGTTAGTGCTTTATTTAAACCAGAGTGCTTGGATTGAAGTGTTTGGGGGAAATCCCTCTGGGATAACAGGGTGTGTGCATATCATTTTCTGTTAATAAATGACGGGCTCTATATGAGTTTGTATTATCCAGGAGAGAGCTGGGCAGTACAAGACACACACTTCTGGGAGAAGGGCTAGGGGTGTTGCCCTGTGGGGTAACTCATGAGTGGCTGGCAGTAGCAATGGTACAATACAACTGGGAGTAGCTTACATTCTGGAGGCTGTGTGGGAGCAGAGCACCAAAGCAATATAAAAGGCACCTCAGAGTGGAGAAGTGAGGGGACCCAGTTGGTCGGCTGTCCAGATCATAATCTAGGTAATGTCATAGAGAAATAGATTCTGTCCCAGACTCTCTATTGCCTGTATGACCTTCACCAAGTCGTTCCACTTCTCTCTGTCTATGCTTCCCAAGCTGCATAAAGAGTTGCTGTGAGACTGAACCTTTAATGTTTGTAAATTGCTTTGAGATCCATAGGTGAAAGGCAATACAGAATCCAGATACTCCCCCTCCCTGGAAACACTATAGTAATTTTAATTAGTAGTATTGCATTGTCTTCTGCCTGTACTGAACTGCAGTGTTATACAGCTGTCATGTTCCACCTCAGAGGTGGCTGCATTTCAGTGATGGATAACATGGTTCTTCTTTCTAAAGCTCGTTAGGATCCTTCATCAAGACAGAGGCTACTGTGCAGGTGTGGAATGTTGCTTTAATATGGCTGGATGCCAAAAATCCTCAGCGTGTCTGTAGCCTGCGGGGGGACACAGCACAGCCCCCAGGGCTGGGAAGCGAGAATCAGCAAGGGTAACACAGAGATGAGGCTATTATCCACCTGCAGAGGGAATTTGACAGCACTGTCCTCGGCAAGGTGCATGAGAACCCATCTCTTGGGGGCTGACACATGATGCATTCTAGAATCTCCCTCCTTTGACATTGATGACTGTTGCTCGTATTTTATCCCCACGTCTAGCACTAACAGGCCCTGTCGAACAGTGCAACTAACGCTGGATGTCACTTTGTTTCTTACCTGCTGTTCTGGACTCTCCTCCATGTAGTTCAAAGGAGGCAAAACTAGGGTGTGTCTAGACTACAGGGTTTTGTCGACAAAACTATACCTGCGTCTACACTACTGCCGCGTTCTGTCGATATAAGGTCGACAGAACTCGCCAGTTTTGTTGACGGTGGTAAACCTCATTCTACGAGGAATAACGCCTTTTGTTGACAGAGTTCTGTCGACAGATGACGTTATTGCATCTACACTGTCCTTTGCGTCTACACTGTCACGTCAACAAAACAGCTTGCTTTGTCGACAGAACTGGCTGTAGTCTAGATTCTCTTTTTCGACAGAAGCTTTGTTGACAGTATTTGTCGACAAAGCCTCTGTCAACAAAAGCCTGTAGTCTAGACGTACCCTAAGTCAACAGAACGCGGCAGTTTTGTCAACAGTGGCAAACCTCATTTTACGAGGAGTAACGCCTTTTTTCGAAAGTACTCTTTTGAGAAAAGGCGCTATTGCATGCAAACTGCTTTTTCGTCTAGACTCTTTTTTGAAAAAGCGGCTTGCTTTGTCGACAATACTGATCGTAGTCTAGACAACAGAGGCTTTGTCAACAGTATCTATCGTGCAGTCTAGACATAGCCCCTCATGCCAATGAGAAGGACTGAGACCCCAGGGCAAGTGCTGGCAGGTTGATAAGAGTAAGAACCCATCACTGCTTATCAGCTGGCTTTGCAGAAAGGAGATGCAAGGAATCACGACCTGGCAATCAGCTTTCTGTGCCAACCCAAGCCACTGGCAGGACAGCACTGGGGGCTTCATCCAGCAAAGCTGTGACTAAGGGAATGTGTCCTGGACCGAGTGCACAGTTCTGTGCATTTGGGGCTTTTGTGTTAAAACGCAGATTAAATATTGATCAGAGCCTTTGGGGTTTTTGCTCTGTCAGCGCCTCTTCTGGTGCGAATAAGTAGAGTGCTGTGCTGATATAAAATTGGTCTCTGTGTCTGCATCTGCAGAAATGATCTGTGGATCTGAATGCAGAGACCCCTGGATCTAAAGTGGATATTCACAAACGTGCAAGGTTTTAGACACAAAATTTGCATCTGTATCTGCAAAAATGTCCTGCAGTTATCTGCATCCAGATCCGCAGATGCAGCTACCCACCAATATTAAGCAAATATCTGCAGGGCTCTATCAAGAAGATCCTCCTTACCCAAAAGACAGCTTGGGATCATTCAGGTGGCCTTCAGGACTTCACACTTGGTCTGAGTGAGATAGGACCTCAGCTTTTCCCTGGCTTTGCAGTGCCTCCTAGTGTGTGGTAGGTATACTTGTCTTTAGCAGTCACCTGCATTTTCAAGAGGCTAGTGATTTTTTGATGTCCAGCTTGAGACACTTTAGGGGAGAAATGTGTTGAGCACCCTGGCCAAGGGTACCCTAAATTATACATGACTTTAGAACATTCAGACTAAGTCCAATTACTGTCAAATACTGTCAGGGCTCGTTAATCGATTTATCTTATTCAGAGGCGTTGTGTGAGGAAAGTATACAGGGTCATGTGCCCTCTCAAGTTTGCCGCTTGGCCTGTACTGAGCATGCCCACCCAGACTGAGCATGCTCTGTAACACCGCTGAAGTTGTCTGACCTCACTCTACCCACTCTCTCTCTCTCCCCCTCCCCCCCCCCAACTCATTAGCAGCAGGCACAGACATCTTTGTCTTAAGAACTTATCTGGGCCCATTATCATAGTATCTGAGCATCTCATTAACTTTAATGTGGTACTCCTCACAACACTCCAGCGAGGTCAGGAAATGGTGTTAATCAGTTTTACAGAGGGGGAACTGACACACAAAGAGACTAAACAACTGGATGTTATTAAGAGCAATAATAACATCTTTCATGATGGAGGGTCTCTAAGGCTACGTCTACATTATGGGCTTTTGCGGCAGAAAATATGCTAATGACGGACTCATTAACATAAGTCATAATCTCATTTGCATATTTTCTGCCGATCCGTTTTTTTCATTAGGCGTTTTTGTGCAAAACGAGCAGTGTTGATATTTCCTTTTTGTGCAAAACACCCCTTTTGCACAAGATCCTTATGCCTCAAAAAAGGAGATGTATACCGATCTTGCACAAAAAGGGTTTTTTGCGCAAAAAGGAAACGTCCACACTGCTTGTTTTTGCACAAAAACCCCTAGTGAAAAAATGGATTGGCAGAAAATATGCAAACGAGAGTGACTTATGCTAATGAGTCCCTCATTAGCATATTTTTTGCTACAAAAACTTGTAGTGTAGACATAGCCTGAGTGAGAGGCAATATAATTTGCCTTAGGGTATCAGCTGAGCAGTCAAAGGGGTCAGAAAGAAATGTTTTTGCACCTATATGTACCATGTTTCGGTGCATTTACATATGTTGTTTGTTTCTGATCTCCGTTGGAACCAGTTTTAGAGGACTTGCTAGACCAGTAGAATCAGATACCACAATGGTGAGTCTAGGATAAATGTTTGGATGGATAGATAGATAGATGGCTAGATCTAGGACAGGAAGCTAGTGCGAGTGTTGAATGATGCGCTCTAGAATTAATGAGCTGACATGACATCTGCCCTTTCCTGACACATCATCCTCTAGTGGTGTCTCTTTTCTTTAAAAGGGAAATGTTCCACAAGGAGTGTTTTCACTGTCAGTTGCATGGTATTTGCCGTGATGTTCTCTGTCATATTTTGAAAATAATGTATGTGATGGGTTGGACTCCCTGGAATACCGCCCAACACACAGGTAGAGCCACAGCCAGCTGCAGAATAGTACAGACACTGAGATCAGCTGTGGGAAGGCTCAGCTTAAGGGATTTGCCACAGCACTCAGCAGTCCACCTCCCTTGGAGTAACAAATGCAAAATTCTACGAAATTCTCCTGACCTCCCCCTATGCAGGGGAAGGTATGCATAACTTCCTGACCTCCCCCATTAGAAATTTCATAAACTGGGTTATACTATAAATCAAAAATAAGTTTAACAACTACAAATGGTGTATTTAAGTGGTTAAAGAGATAGCAAACAGAACAAAGCAGATTATTAAGAAAATAATACAAAACATGCAAACGAAACTAGAGTCACTAAAAAATCTCAGAGGGGTAGCTGTGTTAGCCTATAACTTTTGTCATCATCTACAGTCCCCAGCTTAAACTGTGGTCCTACAATTGACAGATAACTGCTTTTGCTTTTATATATACCCTGGATTCTGTAATTTCCACTCCAACTCCTCTGATGAAGTGGGTTTTATCCACAAATGCTCATGATCTAATATATTTAAGGGTCTTTAAGGGTATGTCTACACTGCCACCATAGTTCAAACTAGGGAGGCTAATGTAGGCATTCGAACTTGCAAATGAAGCCCAGGATTTAAATATCCCGGGCTTCATTTGCATGTTCCTGGGCGGGTGCCATTTTTAAATACCCGTAGCTCGAACTACCTGCCCGTGGCTACACACGGCACGGACTAGTTAGTTTGAATCAAAGCTCCTAATTCGAACTACCATTAAACCTCCTTGCTGCGGGCAGGCAGTTCAAACTACAGGCATTTAAAAATGGCGTCTGCCCAGGAACATACAAATGAAGCCTGGAATATTTAAATCCCGGGCTTCATTTGCAAGTTCGAATGCCTACATTAGCCACCCTAGTTCGAACTATGCTGGCAGTGTAGACATACCCTAAGGTGTCACGGAACTACTTGTTGTTTTTAGAGTCACTAAAGAAACTGGTTACAGATAATAATTCCTCACCCTAGATATTGTTTATGTAGAATCCTTCATAGGCCAGATATCTTTCTAGCCTGGGTCCTGCAGTTCTTCCCCATCCCCCTCAGTTTGTGTCCTTTTGTTTCCAGGTGTGTTCAAATATCTCTTTGGGGCTATGTCTAGACTGCAAGCCTCTTTCGAAAGAGAGCGTCTAGACTGCACGCGGAATTTCGAAAAAGCAAGCCGCTTTTTCGAAAGAAAGCACCCAGTGAGTCTGGATGCTCTCTTTCTAAAAAGCCTGTTTGCTTTCAAGAACGCCTTCTTTCGAAAGAGCACTTTCGAAAGAAGGCGTTCTTCCTCGTGGAATTAGGTTTACCACCGTCGAAAGAAAAGCCGCATTCTTTCGATTTAATTTCGAAAGAACGCGGCTGCAGTCTAGACGCAGGTGAAGTTTTTTCGGAAAAAGGCTACTTTTCCCGAAAAAACCTCTGAGTCTGGACACAGCCTGGGTGGGGAGGTGGAGGTGAAGCCAACTGAAGACATTGATTATTTTCCTTCCCTGCCTTATGTAGGATTTCCATAAGGTTGGAATCCTTTGTTTGATTGCCCCACTTGCCAGTGGAACAGTTCAGCAGTCCAAGGTAGCAGATCCCCTGATAATGAGACCACCTGACTCTGTAGCATCATAGCTTCCATGAGTCTGTGACATTTTGGAACTCCAGGAAGGCCAAGCCTTTTCACTGTCCATTTCCCTCGCTGATGGACCCTTAGCCTTATCTGGTTCTTCCATTGTGGTACCTAAATGGAGAGCAGTGGGTGTCACTATTTCAAAATAGGCTTATTCCTCTTCACAAGCAGGAGTAATTATTTCAAAATAACAGGCTTGTTAGTGTGGATGCTTGCACTGTTATTTTGAAGTAAGGGGAGTTATTTCGAAATAACTCCTCTGTAGACATGCCCTTTGAGCTGAGCTGTATTCAGTGTCTGTGCTGATCTGCATGGGGGGTTGTTACCCCAACTCTGCACCTTTGCTGGGAGAGACCACAGTTTTTGATACAGCAGGACAGGGTGGTGCGGCCTCCTAGTGGGCAGGTTGGCAGACTCAGTGACATGATCAGCACACCAAGTGACAGCCCCCAGGGGATCTCTGGGATCAAACCCATCACAGTATGTACCTGGACAGAACAGGAACTAGATGTACGGATTCCCACATCTTTTCTTTAAGCATCAGGCCAAGGGGGAAGTGTTTGGCTGGAGACAGAGGAATTCCTTTGGCAGACATATTTTCTGGGAGAGTTTTCCAGTCCCTGGCAGGAATTCCACATGCATGGAACATCGGCTTCCTTCTACCCCCGGCCATAAAAGCCTCATGCGCCTTGCTTGGCTACGTCTACACTACGGGTTTTGCTGGAAGAGGCAACGCAAATGAAGCGTGGATTAGCATTTTCTCGTGCTCATTTGCATAATTTCTTCCGATCTGTTTTTGCACAGGGGGTTTTTGCGCAAAAACAAGCAGTGTGGATGCTTCCTTTTTGTGCAAAACCCCCCTTTTGCACAAGATTGTTATGAGGCATAAGGATCTTGTGCAAAAGGGTTTTTTTGAGCAAAAAGGAAATGTCCACACTGCTTGTTTTTGTGCAAAAAAAGATCAGAAGAGATTATGCAAATGACGGGCGAGAAAATGCTAATCAGCGCTTCATTTGCATTGCCTCGTAGTGTAGACGTAGCCCATCTTGCTGCTGCGAGATACCAATGTAGCTAATAAACAGATCTCGGCCTCCTTTCTCCTTTGGCAATCCAGCTCTGAGCAGTGCAATGAATGTCGGCTTTGCAAAGGCGATGCCGACATAATTGCTCGTTTGCGCTGGTCTCGTTTTCTGTGTCTCCCAGAGATAAAGGGTGCGGAGGAGCAGAGAGGTAGAATGACACTGCCATTTTAATAAAGCCCCTGCCACCGTCAATAGCATCACTGCAGTCACCCCGGACGGCTCCCATTCATCCTCCGGCAGCCCTCTGCAATCAGATCGGAGGCAGGAGGACACAGAGGCATAGGGCCATGATGGGTGATGCCCAGCACTTCTGGAATTGCAGGGGAGGGCCAGAGGGGGGAGGAAATGAAAAGACATGAGTGAGGCAGAGGGTGCTGGGGATCCGAATACCAAAGATGCTTGGTTGATTGATCTATGTTTCATATGCCACCCCCTGGTATCTGGACCCCTGCTCACAGCACACACAGACCCAGACACACTACTGTCTGTCTGCCCTTTCTGCTCTGATAGGGGTGTTTGAGGATGGCTCAGGGTATGTAATCCTGAGAGGATGGAAAGTGGGATCTTTGTGCTGGTTTGGTTTATTGGCTGGCTGGGTCATTTTGTGTCCAATGCGTGACTATTTTTATCCTGCAGTGTGGTCATTATTGTGTGATTGTTTGAATGACCCGTTAAGAGGCCTTGATCGCTGCATAGGCACTGCTTGGTTGTGCAAATCCAAATAAATAATACAGAGGAAGGATTTGTAGGGATGCCCATTACCGTAGTGTCAGGGCTAACCCCCTGAGTGTGTCGTGTGGGTCCAACATGGCAGCACTTAAGCAATGCTAGTACATGCCTAAGTCTCACTGTACGTGTGTAAGAGCTTTCCTGAGTCCGGGCCACAATTCCGTTCATAAGGTGACAGCATATAGGGGTGAAATCCTGGCCCCATTGAAATCAACAACAAAATGTCTGACTTCATCAGGTCAGGTCAGAGAATCACGTTGTTCATCTCTAGTGGGCTCTGTGTTTGCAATGGCACCTAGGTTTTATTACGGCCACGTCCAATAAGGATGAATAACTCTGTAACCAAAAACTTCCAGCAGTCGCCCACCCGGACAGCCAATGAAGCAGGAGCTGCTTTCAGTCACTACTGCCCTTGCAAGGATCCAAACTGGTGCCATAGATGGGGAAACTGAGGCACAGAGCAAGGCAATGTTAGGGCCTGAGATCACAGAGTAAGTATGTGATGGAAGAGGAGCTAGAATTCAGGTTCCCTGGACCCCCAGCTCCAGCTATTGTGCTCCAACCATTAGCCAGTGCTTGCCCAATAGAAGCATTAGCTGCTATGCTTTTATTTGGCTTTAGAGCAGGGGCAGGGGATTATATAGACAGTAATTCCACTCTGGAAGATGTGCTGACAGCTGCTTTTCTGGTCAGGCCTTGATCCTCATGCCCTAGAGCAAACCCTACAGTTTCTCCAGCCAATTGTGATTTGGGGAGGAATTATGGTTTGCTTTTCCCCCTGGCTCAGGACAACAATGAACTGCCTGAGCTCGGTGCTCATCTACCGTGTATATTAGCCTCAGGCAGCACTTTGAGAGGAGAAAACCCTGCTTCCAGCTTTGATTCTGCTCGGCTTCCCTCAGCGATACATTCCAGATGTAGGACGGGGGCTTTTTATCTGAATTGCTTCTGGCCCTGACAGGAACTGCTGGGCTCACCCTTGTCCCGGGACGACATTGTGCCTCTGAGCATGATTGTGCCCTGCAACACCACATCCACAGTCAGATACTTCACAAAGGGCCTCTTTTCACAGAGACACTGAGGCTGTGTCTACACTGGCATGAATTTCCGGAACTGCTTAAAACGGAATAGTATTCCGTTTTAAGTTTTTCCGGAAAAGGAGCGTCTACATTGGCAGGCTGCTTTTCCGGAAAAGCCCTTTTCCGGAAAAGCGTCCGTGGCCAATGTAGACGCGCTTTTCCGGAAAAGAGCCCCGAGCGTCATTTTCGCGATCGGGGCTTTTTTCCGGAAAAGACTACTGGGCTGTCTACACTGGCCCTTTTCCGGAACAGTGTTCCGGAATAAGGACTTATGCCCGAGCGGGAGCAGAATAGTTTTTCCGGAATAGCGACTGATTTTGTACAGTAGAGCATCGTTGCTTTTCCGGAAATTCAAGGGCCAGTGTAGACAGCTCGCAGCTTATTCCGGAAAAGTGGCTGATTTTCCAGAATAAGTGGCCCAGTGTAGACACAGCCTGAGGGTTATTCACCTCTGCTCCTTGCGCTGCTGTGGTGACAGCGCTGGAGACGGCAGCCCATCGTTTACCTCGGCCCTCTCGCTGATATTATCCTGTCTGCTTCACCTGACCCTGGGGGAGGGAGAAATAGGCTCTGTTCTTCTTCTTCTGTATTTCATGGCTGTTTTTGAAAATGAGTCCGATAATCCCAATGGAGAAGTGCTGAGGGACCGGTGGGCAATAAACAAGCATCACAGTCAAAAACAAACCAAAAAGGCACCAACCTAAAATTGACAAAGCGTGAGAGAAACCAGCTCTCATCTGGCACCTAGATAAGGCCATGCATCAGCTCCATAACCCAGCCAGGGGAGCTGTTCGGCATAGGAAGAGAGACGGATGAAGGTTTCCCTTGCCCTTCTCTTCATGCTTGTGTCTCACTAGCTGTCTCCCAGGTCTTATCTTCTAGATCAGGGGTTCCCAACCTGGGCTACGCATACCCCCAGGGGGTACGAGAAGCTTGTCAAGCGGGTACGGGGAATATTTGGTAAATAACTAGATTATCCTAATTGAAATATTCCAAAAGTAATAGTGTTAGTGAAAAAAGTTGTGGATTCTAGAGTCTCGAATTTATTTCCCTTCATATAGAATAGGAGGTATGGGAAGGTTTACTAAAAGCCAAGGGGGTACGGGGACCAAAAAAGGTTGGGAACCCTGATCTAGACTATAAACTCTCCAGGGCGACGTCTGTCATTTATTATCTTTGTACCACCAGCTGAGGCCTCTAGGCCTTACCCCAAGCCACTTATTATTCATAGTGAGCTCACAAAATGGTAAATTCCGTAATCCATTCCAAATCACACCAGCTACTAGGATTAACAGGGCACCTGCCACTTACTGTATCTGATGTTGCATTCGCCAGATATATATTGAGTAATCAAACGAACGGGTGAGTCTAGATTATCACCACCTACCAGCTGGTCTTACTGGGCAGTCAGTGCCTAGCATGCTGTGCTCTGAATCCTGCAATCCAAGATTCAAATCTCTGTGGGGCCAGCACATGCCTTTACGATTGACCACTGCAGGGCGTCTTCGCTGCCAGCAAAGGTGGGGTTTTGCAGCAAGATAAGGAGTAGGCCTGAGCTACCTCGTTTTGTTAGTGTATAAAGTGCTACTAGACCATGTCTTGGGTTTTTTTGTATAACCCTAAGGAGTCAAGTCTCTTTCATTCTTACCACAATGTATCCAGGAGAGAGAGAGCACAGGCCTTAGCTAATGGATGCTAGTTATTTCCAGTGCTTAATTCAAGCTAAGCCCCATCACCTCTAGGCCTGGCAGTTTGTAGCCCTAGAACAGTGGTCACCAACCAGTAGATTGGGATCTACTGGTAGATCTTGAAACCTTTGACAGGTAATCCCGAGAGGTTTGGCCGGGAGGTTGTCAAGTGCCAGCACTTCATCTACCCCTCTCTCCTGCCCTCTGCCATGGAAGTGCCCCTCACCCCTGGGAGCCTCCGGCTTGCTGTGCAGGGCACAGAAAGAAGAGGAAGGGGGGTGCTGATGTCAGGGTGCCCCTCCCTCCACCCTGTACCCCATCTCCACAGAGCAGAGGGGGGCAGGGACGGAGAGAGTTTGCTGGCTGCTTTGGGAGTGGTGCAGGTCCAGGGGAGGGGTGAGCCTGCCTTAGCCCCCTGCACCCCCACCCAGAAGCCGCCTGTGGTAAGTGATGCCCAGCTGGAGCCTGCACCCCAAACCCCTGCCCCCCGCCTGATCTGAGGAGGGGCGGGAAGGAGGTGGGGAAGGGTGTTTGGGTTTGAGGTGGATCCTGGATTGCACTTAAAATCAAAAAGTGATCTTATGCTTTAAAAGCTTGGAGGACCCCTGCCCTAGAACCTCTGGGCAGGGCCGCCGATGAGGGGAGGGAAGGGGCAGCTGCCTCGGGGCCCAGCAATTTAAAAGGGCGTGAGGCTCGTGGCTCCTGCTCCCCTGGGATCGGCGGTGGCCGGAGCTCCAGGCGGTGCAGGTCAGGTATTGCTAAAGGCCTGGCTGGGGGAGAATAGTCCCCAGGCCTACTGCTTTCACCAGAGGCCCAGCCCTGCCTGGAGGCTGAGAGCCACCCTGTTCCTGACCTTGCCCAGGGGCCCGGCATTTCTGTCGGTAGCCCTGCCTCTGGGCTTGTGAAAGTAAAAGCAATTGCTCAAGCCCCAGCACTGCTGTCATGACCAATGCAGCAGGGGAGTATTTTCCTGCCGAACAGGGGAGCCCACAGCCACGCCGAGGCCCAGGGCAAGGTGGACGGGGCTGGTTCTGCATTCCCAGAAGGGGCGGGGCCTCAGACAGAAGGGGCGGGACTGAGGGCAGCCCCTTGGACTGTGGCATTCCTCTCTCCAGCGCTGCCTGGAGCATACAGCGTAGTGCCCCTGCCTGCCCTGGCAGCCCTAGGAGCCACCTGAAGCATGCCTCAGGCCCCTTTTAGGCCTTTTGACTCGCCAAGCCCCAACGCAAATGTCCGTTTGCCCCTTTCCCCCGTTGGTAGGGCTGCTGCAAAATCACAGTGGAGACTGGTGGTGAAACCGTGCTCTTACACTCCTTCTGAAGCAGCTGGCACCAACTCCAGAGGGCAGGATCCCTGGCAAGGTGGCCCACTGCTCTGATCCTATCGCAATTCCTCCCCTCCGACCACTCAGGAAGTCCTATGAAAGGGTGTCTGTCTGTCTGTCTCAGCTCTAGTTCTCTATCAAACAAAGGCTACGTCTAGACTGGCGAGATTTAGTGCAAATACTCTAAACGCAAGAGTTTTTGCGTTACAGTATTTGAGTAAAACAGGACTATGTAGCACTTTAAAGACTAACAAGATGGTTTAAACCATCTTGTTAGTCTTTAAAGTGCTACATAGTCCTGGTTTTTGTTTCAGCTGCACCAGACTAACATGGCTACATTTCTACCAGTAGTTGAGTAAGAGAGCATCTATACTGCCATTTTAGCCATCGGGCTTTCTTGCGCAAGAAATTGATGTTAACTGTCTACACTGGCCTCTTGTGCAAGAACACTTGTGCAAGAGGACTTATCCCTGAGTGGGAGCGGCAGAATATTTGCACGAGAAGCACTGATTTCATACATTAGAACGTCAGTGTTCTTGTGCAAACACTCGCGGCCAGTGTAGACAGGCGGCAAGAATCTTGCCAATGTAGACGTAGCCAAAGTGTTTTAGCCTGTGCAAGATAAAACTCCCTGGACTGGCTTGAACTGCTCTGGTGGGGGAATACCCGTGGGGAGGAAGTCATGGAAACAAACTCTTCCCTACCATGTTCCCTAGAGCATTCCCATCTTAGAGCCTTTGGGGGAAGCTGCTGGGGTGGGGAGGGGGGGAGAGGGTGTTGCAGAGTTCCAAGGCCTTCTCTCCCTACCCCATGAATCTTTAGGCTCTGCAGAGCTGGCTGCTGCTCTGCCAACCTATTACTTCCTGGTAGTGCAGCACCAGTTGAATTGGCTGGGTTCTCTTGCAACAGCTTGGCTCTGCTCAGTCGGCCAGAGACAGGCAGTCCACTCCCTTCCAAAGGCCTCTTCCCATCAGTTGGGCTCAGTGTCATTTCAGCATTAGACAACGTAACACTGGTTAACAGAGAATCAAAGCAGGGATCAGGCAAATCCGTGCTGGAGAAATGGCTCCAGTGTTCTCAAATCCATGCTGGAGAAATGGCTCCAGTGCTTTAAGCTACAGAATATGCAACGTCCACATTCCTGTGATTATGGATGGAGGGTCTGTATGTATCCAGTAATAATTATTCCTGGTTATTATTGTTATACAGGAGGGTATTGATAGCTGCCAGCAAGTGCCTTAGTTCTAGGGGTACTCACAGACCTGGCTGAGGCTGAGGGATGCGCAAGCTGCCCTTCAGTCTGGCTAAACAGAAGCAGCCTTTGAACTCCATATGGAGCAAGATAGCTAAAACAACACAAGCTACTGCCCAAAACATTGGCCATGTGAAAGGACTGAGCAAAGACTAACTCAAGGAGAATCAGAGATGTTTCCCTGGGAACTGATGAAAGATGCCGGGGCTGAGGCATTGGTTGTATTGCAGCTGTGCATCAGAATCAGAGGCTGTGTCTAGACTACATGGCTCCATCGATGGAGCCATGTAGATTAGGGTTGTAGGCAAAGGGAAATGAAGTAGCGATTTAAATAATCGCCACTTCATTTAAATTTACATGGCTGCCGCGCTGAACCGACAAACAGTTGATCAGCTGTTTGTCGGCTCAGCGCGCTAGTCTGGATGCTCCCCTGCCGACATCAAAGCCCTTTGTCGGCAGCCCCGTTATTCCTCGTGGGATGAGGTTTACCGGGGCTGCCGACAAAGGGCTTTGATGTCGGCAGGGGAGCGTCCAGACTAGTGCGCTGAGCCAACAAACACCTGATCAGCTGTTTGTCGGCTCAGCGCGGCAGCCATGTACATTTAAATGAAGCCGCGATTATTTAAATCGCCGCTTCATTTCCCTTTGCCCAATAAACAAATCTACATGGCTCCATCGACGGAGCCATGTAGTGTAGACGTACCCAGAGCAGGCTACCTAGTCTGAGAAAGAAGCTTATTAAAAGAACGTGTGTGTGAAATTTTACATGTAACAAGTATTGCATGAAGCTTAGCTGGCTTGTTTTGTTTTAATTTACTCAATAACTTACTTTGATCTGTCTGCTATTTCTTATGACCACTTAAGTGTGATGTTTTATATTTAATAAAATCATTTTTGTTTATTAATAAACCTGGTGTAAATAATTGTTACCTGGTGGAGGAGGAAACAGCTGTGCATATCTCTCTGTCATTGCCAAAGGGGGCATACATTTTATGAGCTTGCTCTGTATAAAATTTTCTGCAGAACTTTTCTGTGATGGGTTTCTCTGGGGTTCTGATCCCACTGGGGCTGTGCACCTGAGAGCTGTAGTAAGTCCATGTGACTGAGCCCCCCCAGAGCTGAGTGGATCTCAGTGTGTGTTGCTCTGCTGTGGGCAGTGACTCCAAATCTGTGCCATCACTGGAGGACACTGGATGTTCTGGCTCAGCAGGCCAGAGTGATGGGGCACCCCAAAGGGCAGATAGGCAGGTTCAGTGGTATTTCAGAATATCAAGTGACAGTCCCAAGGGGATCTCTGCGACCAAACCCACTATAGAAATGTTCTACAGAAAGGCGGGTGAAGGATGATTAATATGTTACACTCATCTGACCTCTGACCTTGCCTGACCTGTTTGATCTCGGGACCAAGGCTGTCTAGTGCAGTGGTTCTGGTGCATTGCTAATCATTTTGGGGGCAGCCTGCTGAAATCGATGTAGAAATCTATTTCATGGGCACCAAACTGTGCCCCCTCCTAAAAAGCCCAATGTTTAAAGTACTGGAGTACTCTCTCTGCTGGGCAATCTACCAAGAACTCCAACAGGGCATCAAAATGGGTAGCAACCTTTTGGATCCCAACCACCATAGGACCGCTGATGCAGCCAGCAGTCAAATGTCCATGCACTATCACTGCCGCAGCTGGAATAAGGGGAAAATTGATCCTATCTGCTTGTAGCAACCAAGAGATTTTGAATTATTCCTTTGGAAAGGAGGGGGGGGGGGTGTGATATAGACAGTCAAGATTAAACCATCTCTTTTAAGCATTCATTTGGCTGTCAGCCTGGAAAATGGCAGAGTTCTGAGAGTTTGCATATTATCTCTGGATTTTGCCTGTGGGCAGCTTAAGCAAAAGAAAGGAAGCAATTTCCCATGTCACCAGCTTTTTGATGTGGAAGAGAGAAATAACATGGTAATTACATAGCCTGGCCCTTCCTGGTGCTGCAGCTACCACTGGGACTCTTGTTCCCATCCACTGCTGAAAGTGAAAAGCACTGACAGAACATCCATCCCCAGCGAACTGGCATCTTTGTACACAGACCACTTGCTGCCTTGCCTCCTTCTCGAGCAGCCTCTGTCCTGGCAGGATACCCCTTTGCACACTGCTACTGCCTTGAGTTTTCCAGGGTCCATGTGACTGGGCGTCTGTCCCACACTGGCCCTTTAAGAGTTAAAACCCAGCCCTGGGAGAGAGCTGGGGGAGAGCCAGACAGTTAGGGCTATAAATAAGGGCTCTTGGAGGGGGTGGGCCCAGATTCAGTCTTGGAGTAGGAGGTGCTGCCCTGCCCGGGAAGCTAGAGACTGCCTAACACAGAGCAGGGCTGGGGAAAGGCAGGCAGAGTTGGGGAACTCTGGCCAGGCAAATTCCCAGGCTGCAGGGCCTGACGCAAGGCCTGAGGGTACTAAGGACCACAGCCAGGATTGCAGAAGGCAGCAGGTGCACAGCCCTTGCCAATGATGAGTGGCCATTCCAGACTGCAGTTTGCCCCTGAGGTAAGGGGCTAGATGATGGCTGGCAGTGGGTCACTGAGGCAATGTGGGCATAGGGGATTGGCTGAGGGGGAGGACCCCAGAGTGTGGGAGCACTGTGGCAGGGCAGTACCCAGAGGGGAGGATGCCACAATCAAGGAGGGACGTGGGTCCTAACACCAAGTGGTGGAGAATAACAGCTAATAGCAGGTGTGACACCAACAGGCAGGGGGTGCTCCAGGGCTGAAGGGTTAATTCTCAGTGTGACCAGCAGGAGGTGCTATGAGGGTGAGTTGCACCCTGTTACAGTCCAGGATCAGTGAGATGAGTGCAGGGAAGTGACCTCCTTGAACTGTTGTAGTTTAAAACTTTCCAGAGCATGACCCAATGTTTTAAGTACGGACAAGCTGCTGTTCTGGATGGAAGCTGGTCACATGTCCCTGCTGGGGAAATGCACATGTGAAAAACCAGCACCAGTGGCCCTAACTCCAAATGCCTCCCTGTGCTGCCTCAGAAGAATTATGAAGATGTTTTGTATCTGGTATCGCTACAGCTTTTGGGACAGAGGCAAGCAGGACAAATGGGTCCTTTGGCCCATCTGCTTTCCTTTGACGTTCCAGGAACAGGCGCTGTCCAGAGAATCCAGGGTTAACCTGAAGCTGGCTGTAAGGTTAGACACCAGCAAAGTTTGCAGGCCAGAGGCAGAAAAGTGTAAGTGATTGGCCTTAAAGTGGATAGCAGAGTTGGGTTTAGCATTAGAGCTGGGTGAAAAATGCCTGTTGGCTTTCATGTGACATTTGCGGGGCGGGAGGGGGGGGAGGAGAGGGAAAGGGTGTTTATTTTTGGTTTCATTTTGTTTTGCAAATTTCCCATTAAACCTGTTGATTTGTATCCCCTATCCCCCTCTCCCCCCTCAATTTGGAAAACTCAAACCCAATTTTTCTAGAAACCACACTTTTTTCAGTTTTTTTTAAACATGTCATCTCTGTTCAAATGTTTGAGTTTTCATGAAGATATGGGAAAATCTGGAACAAAATTCAAATGTTTAGTTTTGGGGAGAAATACCATTTTCTAGTGGCTGTGGAGGCAGAAACTGACAATTTTCTATCAGTTCTAGCTTCAGCTCAGTGACTGCTGATTCCCTTCCCCTGCACTAGCAACTAGGCCACACTCCCTCCTTACAGGTGCTGTTTCTCACACCACCTCCTTGGTCCCTATTGTCTGTATTAGATTCTGTGATTTTTGTTAACCCATGAAACTCTTCTTTCCCCACCCCGCCCAAACTCTCTGGGCCCTAGCTCTGAACTTCAGTAGCTTTCCAGCAAGGCCGTGAGTTTGAGCCTCCTTTCTGCCAGGTTAGTGTTTGTGACTTCTATCCCAGCACTCTTTGCCTGGATCTGCTGCAGAGAGATCCGGCACAGCATCCGGTCTAGGGCTTCTTGTTTGATCTGCCGCCGAGAGAGGCTTTTGTGTGACTTCCATTGTCACCAGAAACACCTGCCTCACTCCTGAGTGCTTCACTGTATGTTATCCCAGTGAAAACCCAGCAGTGAGGAGTTAAGTGCTGCTTCTGTCCTCATCTCACCTGTTTCTCCTGGCTCCGTGCCCAGAGCAAAACACTGCTCCTCTCCTGTCCCGCAGCCCCTCGCTGCGTGAATGTCAGAGCAGCGAGCAGGACGCTAATGTTGGCAGAGTGGAATCCCCGAGGGCACCTGACACTGCAGGCTGGAGAATGGCAAATGATGGCATTTCTATTCCAGGTCATGTTGCTGTACTTGAGCTACACAGGGAGCCAGGGCTGTAACCTCCCTGGGAGGAGGTAGTGCAGCCATGCAGAGAAATGATCATTCGAAAGGACATAGACGCAGTGAGTTTCTAAACGGAACCTCTCATTTTCCTCCTTACTGGAGAACGATTGTCAACTAGTTTCAGTCCAAACTGCGACCTAGTTTAAGCCTTTGTTACAGTCTGGCTGGGACTCTGCCACTGGTTGTCTTTGATGACCCTGGGCAAGTTACTTCCCTGCTCTGGGCCTCCATTTCCCCATATGTAAAATGGAGATACATGGGGATCATGCCTTTACAGGGCATTTTGAGTCTACTGATGAAACATGCTATGTAAATCTCAGAGGAGTAGCTATGGTAGTCTGTAACTTTAAAAACAATGAGCAGTTCTGTGGTATCTTAGGATGTGTCTACACAGTAGCCTAAACTCGAAATAAGATATGCAATTTGCGCTACACAAATTGCATATCTTATTTAGATTGAATTCTGAAATAAAGTGCTATATCGAGACATCTCCTTAACCCTCATGGAAAGAGGATTGCCAGGATGCTGAAATAGTGCTCCCGTTATTTCGAAAAATATTTCAAAATAACGGGCAGCTTGTGTAGACTTAGGGTAGCTATTTCCATGCAGTATAGACATTCCCTTAGGCTTTGTCTACATTATGGCTTTTGCCGGAAGAGGCAATGCAAATGAAGTGCTGATTAGCATTTTGTCATGCTTCATTTGCATAATCTATTCTGAGCCATTTTTGCTCAAGAGGTTTTTGCGCCAAAACAAGCAGTGTGGCTGTGGCTGTTTTTCACAAAAAAACCCTTTTTGTGCAAAATCTGTATCTTGTGCGAAAAGGAAACATCCGCAGTGCTTGTTTTTGCGCAAAAACGGCTCGGAATAGATTATGCAAATGAAACATGATAAAATGCTAATCAGCGCTTCATTTGCATTGCCTCTTCCAGCAAAAGCTGTAGCGTAGACATAGCCTTAGAGACTAACAAACATATTAGCTTTTGTGGGTAAAACCCACTTCATCAGGAGAGTTGGAGTGGAAATTACAGAATCCAGGATCTATATAAAAGTAAAAGCAGTTACCTGCGGCTAATCTGCCAATTGTAGGACCATTGTAAATGAAGCTAATTAACTCAGAATGGATGTGTCCCATTCATAGCATTTGTTGTGGAAATGTGAATATCGAAGGCAGGGGAAATTGCCTTTGCAGTTTAACCAGTTAATATCTTTATTCAAGCCCAAGCTGATAGTGTCAAATTTGTAAATTAACTCCAGTTCAGCCATCTCCCTCTGTAATTGAGTGATAAAATTCCTTTTTAGAAGAATGGCTACTTTTAAATCCATTATTGAATGTCCAGGGAGGTTCCCTGACAGGTAAAATGTTCTCCTACAGGTTTGTGTGTTACCATTCCTGATATCTGATTTGTGTCCATTTATCCTTTGTCACAGAGACTGTCTGGTTTGGCCCATATACATGGCAGAGGGACATTGCTGGCACAGGATGGCATATATCACGTTAGAGAATGTGTTGTTGTTTCTACTATTATTTGGTTTAGCTTATGCTGCTCTGAGGGAGGTTAACTAAATCACTAGGACCATGTCTACACTAGGAAACTATTTCAAAAGTAGTAAATTCAATTTAAAGCTTGCAACTTAACAAATTTGAACTAGCGTGTCCACATTAACAGAGCCTGCCTCAGACTAATTTCAAGGCTTCCCCATAATGTGGATGTGCTACCTTGGACTTAGGACCCCAGGAAGCACCGGGGAGTAATTAGTTCAAAATAATGGTACTGGAGCATCCATACTACTGTTATTTTGAAATAACTATTTTGGAATTAGCATTATTCCTGATGAAAAGCGGGAGTACAGATTTCAAATTCTGTGGCCTATTATTTCAAAAGAACAGGTTTGGTCGTGGGGAACGCTCCGTTTATAAATTCGACTTAAGGGGGTGTGACGGGGCGGACAGGCCCCGCACTGACGGACAGAGGGTGGCCCAGGCCCAGCTGGTAGAGAAAGCCCCGCCCCTTCAACCCTGCTGGGCATGCTCCCAGCAGAGGCCGGCTATAAAAGCAGAGGGAGCCCTGCAGTCAGGGAGACCGCAGGGTGAGGGCCAGGGTTTCTGCAGCCACTGGGACCAGAGTCACTGCCTGTGCTGGACCCTGACACCGAGGCAGCAGCCACCGACCCCGGGAGGCCGGAGCACGCCCACCACCCCGGCAGGTACGGCCTCGGAGGCGAAGGGGCCCCAGGGGAACCGGGGCGCGGTAGGAAACAGCCCAGGGCAAAGGATACAAAGTTTGGCTCGGTGTGTATCGGCTGGATTCCCCGCCGAGCCGGCAGGAGCCACAGACCCTGCCTAAAGGGCCCTGGGCTGGGACCCGGTGGAGAGGGAGGGCCCGGGACCCCCTACCACTCAGCCCTCCTCCCTCCCTCCCGCCCCCCCCCCCCCCCCCCCCCCGGCCGTGGAGGCAGGAGAGGCTTCTCGGAGGGAGTTGGCCTCTAATAACGTATATCCCCTGATAGAGGGGCCTGGACTTGTGTTGGGACTTTGGATACTGTATATCCCCTAATAGAGGGACAAGGACCTTTGGGGTGCAGTATAGGGCCGGACTGAGACATGGGCCAGGAGAAGGGGGCCGCAGCCTCCGTCAGGGGCATACCCCCTGACAGGGGGGTTATTTTGAAATAAAGTCCTAGTGTAGACTGGGGCAGAAAAAATACTTGGCTCTACTACTGGAGTTAGAGCATCCACACGTTAATTTGATTGTTGAAACTTTCCCATGTAGACCAGCCCTTAATCATTGAATGTGGATGAAAACTCCAGATGAGGTTGCAGGAAGATTTTAGAAACATTGACAAATGCAGTTCTGTTGTCAGTGACTCCAAAGAACAGTGTAGTAAGGTCCAGTGGCCACCCAACTCCTCCTGTTAAATTATGTGTTCATCTAGCAGATGGCTTTTAATTTCCTGAGAGGAACAGAAGATACAGCGACTGCCAAGCTTTCTGACATTTTGTCAGAACGTGCTGTGAGGTTCCCCCGTCGACTTGCACCTGCTTTAGTGAGGAGATTGGGAGTCTGAATTTGAAATATTTATCCCCCTATGCTGCAATCTGGGAACTTGAATGCTTGTTACAGGCCCCCAAGTCGATACCCAGATTTTTCACCCTATTATATACAGCCAGTCCCCAAGTTACAAATGGGTTACGGACCAAACACTTGGCCGGAACTCGAAATGTTCGTAAATCGGCAAGGACGGATATAGGGCAGGGCGAACGGGGCAGCCGTCCTGGGCTTGCGCTTCAAAAAGCCCCACGCATGCGCCGTGGTGCCACCGCACATGCGCATGGCGTCACTGCGCATGCACCGTGGCAAAGGGGGGGCCCCGCGGAATTATGCTGCCCGGGGCCCCGCAAAACGGTCATCTGCCCCTGTAAATTGGACCCCATTGAGTTACATTGCGAACGCGCTGTTCATAAGCGTGGGTCATGTTCGTAACTCGGGGGCTGCTTTTATGACCGCTTACTGGGAGGTTTGGTTGTAAATGCGAATGATCGTAAATCAACCGTTCATAACTCAGGTACTGACCTTATAGGAATGTAGACCAGATTTCCATTGTTTGCTTATGAATTGGTGTCCTATAAGACCCTTACGGTGTGTAAATTAGGGTACCATTATGTGAATGCAGTCCTGCAGCGGGGTGCTGGAACAATTTGTACAGTGGAAGCCATGCCGAAAGCCATTAAAAACAGACTGTAAGCCCCAAAGCTGTATATGATGGAAACTTTTCAAGCCAAGTGGTGTGGTAGCTCCCCAGCCCCCGTACCAATGATGGGAGATATCATTGGTGTATTGCATGCAGCAGATCACCGCCATGGCTATACAGGTTTCAGAATTACTAGCTACGTCACTGTTTCCAGAGCAATGCTGACATCAGCACTGACAGGGAGGTGATTTGTCAGTGGTTATAGTAGTAGCTGGGAGTCAGTGTAATGCCACTAGGTGGAATTGAACCTGGAACCTCTGGAGCTTAGTGCATGAGCTAAGGCTGTAGAGCAGACTCCTTAATCTCTCATTGCCACTAGATGGGACAGTGCCCAGCAGCTGTGTGGGTTACATCAGGATACTGCAAAAGCAATGAGGAGTCCTGTGGTACCTTAGGGTATGTCTACACTACCCCGCTAGTTCGAACTAGCGGGGTAATGTATGCATACCGCACTTGCTAATGAAGCCCGGGATTTGAATTTCCCGGGCTTCATTAGCATAAGCGGGGAGCCGCCATTTTTAAATCCCCGCTGCTTCGAACCCCGTGTAGCGCGGCTACACGGGGCTCGAACTAGGTAGTTCGGACTAGGGTGAAACGAGGAGTAACGGTAGTTCGGAATAGGCACCCTAGTCCGAACTACCTAGTTCGAGCCCCGTGTAGCCGCGCTACACGGGGTTCGAAGCAGCGGGGATTTAAAAATGGCGGCTCCCCGCTTATGCTAATGAAGCCCGGGAAATTCAAATCCCGGGCTTCATTAGCAAGTGCGGTATGCATACATTACCCCGCTAGTTCGAACTAGCGGGGTAATGTAGACATACCCTTATAGACTAACAGATGTATTGGAGCATGAGCTTTCGTGGGCAAAGACCCACTTCATCAGATGCATGTAGTGGAAATTTCCAGAGGCATGTATAGATATATAGGCATAAGAAAAGAGTACCAATCAAGAGTAAGGCTAGAGATAACAAGGTCAATTCAGTCAGGGAAGATGAGGCCCACTTCTAGCAGCTGATGTGGAGGTGTGAACACCAAGTGAGGAGAAACTGCTGGTGAGGTTGGCTAGCCATTCACAGTCTTTGTTTAATCATAAGGTGACGACGTCAAATTTGCAGATTAACTGTAGCTCAGCAGTTTCTCTTTGAAGTCTGTTCTTGAAGTTTTTTTGTTGCAGGATGGCTACCTTTAAGTCTGCTACTGTGTGTCCAGGGAGACTGAAGTGTTCTCCTAAAGGTTTTTGTATATTACCATTCCTGTAATCTGATTTGTCCGTTTATTCTTTTACGTAGGGACTGTCCCAAACTGGACAGTGGCATTGGCTCCCTGTGGTTTTAGAAACAACACGTCATTTTTTGTTGCCCTAGTTTTCCCATCCCTCTGTGCAGTGTGACCCCAACCTTCCCCGGCTGCCCGGGAACCAGACAGCCGTGCCTCATGACCCCAGCCACAGGGGAGCCAGGCTGCTGCACCATGCCACGTGTCCCCAGCCTCTCCCGGGCAGCTGGATAGTGTAGGCAATTTTGGAAGGCAATGCCTTCCCTTGCCTACATCACTAGCCACGCATAGCGGGTGGCCTAAAATGCCACCAGCCACCCCAAAGAAACGTGAGCTCCCTTGAAAGGTCAAGTCCCAGCTCCTCAGCCATTCTCCCTCCTGTGGCCCAGGGAAGGGGGGGAGGGGCACAGAAGCTGAAAATTTGGAAACCAGAGAGAAGTCCCTCTTCTAGGAAAAGAGTCTGCCCTGGAAAGAGTTTCCTGAAAACTCCAGGTGGAGGGAGCTCTTTGTTGCCACCTGTTGGTGAGCAAGGGGAAAAGACTGAATGGGGCAGGCCTCATTTACATTTTTCTTAAGTTTGGGATGTTTGGATAAAATTCACTTATGTTTGGGTGGCGGTGGAATTTCATTATCCCAATTGGAGAAATAAATTACTAGTGAATGATACAAAATGTGCCTGGAAGGAGGGGTCATTTACAGTCTGGCATGACTGGGTAGTTGTGCCTGGGCTCCAATTAATGGGAAAGGGATTTTTCTTCGTATTGATTACTTCCGGGAGATCAAGCTGTTCATTAAATGTCTTATGAAACCGATTCAAAAAACGAACAGTGGGAATGCAGTCTAAGGGTACGTCTAGACTACATAGCTCCGTCAAGGGAGCCATGTAGATCTGTTTGTTTGGCAAAGGGAAATGAAACCGTGATTTAAATAATCACGGCTTCATTTAAATGTAAATGGCTGACCCGCTTTGCCGATCAGCTGTTTGTCGGCAGATCGGGGCAGTCTAGACGCTCCCCTGTCGACATGAAACCCTTTTATCGACCTCCCCGGTAAACTTCATCCTATGAGGCATAACGGGGAGGTTGATAAAGGGCTTTCAGGTCAGCGCAGAAGAGTCCAGACTAGCACGCTGAGCCGACAAACAGCTGATCAGCTGTTTGTTGGCTCAGCACGGCAGCCATTTAAATTTAAATGAAGCCGCGATTATTTAAATCACGGCTTCATTTCCCTCTGCCGATCAGCCTAATCTACATGGCTCCATCGATGTAGTGAAGACAGGCAACATGAATTTCTTGCGCAAGAAAGCCCTATGGTTAAAATGACCTATGGATAAAAGCACATCTCTTGTGCAAAAGCACGTAGCAGTGTGCACACACTCTTGTGCAAGACCTTTTGTGCAAGTACTCTTGCGCAAAACAGTTCATGCTCAAAAAGCCTGCAGTGCAGACGTAGCCACAGAGTTCTCATTCATCTAGGTTCTCCCCCATGTCCTGGCCAAATTCCATCTTGGGCAATTGCATTCTGCCTCTTTACTTCCCCCTACAGCTTCAATTTGCTTTGCTTCTTGACTTTGATACTGTGTGCTATTAAGCAGCTGTTGTGTTTCCCATCAGAGGTGGCTTCATAAAACAGATCTTTGAGCTCTAAGGCAGGGATGGGCAACCAGGAATGGTGGATGGGTCACATGAGTGGCCCTCCTTCACCTCAGTGGGCTGTAGCAGCCCATGGCCCAGTGGGGTTCCACCTGTGGCCCCATACCCTGCCCCATCTGGCCCTCCACACCCCTCTCACACCAGGGCACCAGAGCCCCGCACTTACCTGCGTCTCCCCCTCCCTCCCAGCACTTTCGGAGCATGCAAATCATCTGATTTGTGCTTCGTCCCCACTCCTCCCCATCAGCTTTCCCAGAGGCACTAAGTTGGCTATTGACTATTCTGCACTTTCAGAGCCATCCAGAAAACATGGAATGCTGTGAACAGCTGATTTGTGACATTACAACTCTGGGAAGGTGGGGGAGGAGCAGGGATGCACCTCGAATTGGCTCCTCCAAAGGTGCTGGAAGGGAGAGGGAGGAACAGAAAATGTGAGACTCTGGTGCCCCAGGTGTCTGAGAGGAGTTTGGGGGGGAAAGAGACAGCCGGGGGGGGGGGGTCTGTGGGCCACAGATGGAGCCCCAGTGGGCTGCATGCAGCCCACAGACTGCAGGTTGCCCACCACATAGTTTCAATGTGCAAAATGCCTGGGGATTCTTTAGGTATCTTAAATGATATATAGGTGCTACCAGATTGATAAGGCAGGCAGCATGCTGTTCACTTCAAGTATTGCAATTACATGTTCCAAAGACCTTCTAGAACAGCGGACGCATGTCTTCCGAACAGCGCTTAGAAATCCAGCTGACCCTTCCCAACTCTCTGCATACCTGTGGAATGTCTATTTTTTTCAGCTTTCCCAGAGGCGCTAAGTTGGCTATCGACTATTCTGCACTTTCAGAGCCATCCAGAAAACATCTCTGATAAATTGGACAGCAGGTGTAAAGATAAGGAGACAGGTGCTTACCTTCCACATCAGCATCTCTAGGTTGAGGAGAGAGGCTCCCTTTTAATGAGCATAATAAAAGAGGAAGGGAATACAAGAGCTGATGTGTTCAGTACATCTGTTCTGAAGGAGGTTAGGAGGTCAGGATGTGGCATATGTTCCCACTGGTAGCTGAATTACCTCTTGATCTGCAGCTCTAAGGAGCTCGTACATCATTCATTAATTTGTTCCTTTCTGCTCTCTGTTTCCCATCCATTTTCCTCCTGACAAAAGGAGGCAGAATTTACCAGCAGAGAGCTGGCTGAGCCCTTGTCTCTGTTACGGGAAGGAGAAGGTTGATGAGACAGGTGTGGATGGAGTTATCCTTGCTGCCTTTGTGAGGCATTCTCATTTCACATCCCTTCACAAGATCCCCCTCTCTGTGGCCTCAAGAAGGACAAGTTAGGTAGACAGAGGAGGAAATCCATCAACCTTGTCAACCTGGTGAATTTTAGCATCTTGATTCTGACACGTTATTGACAAATAAAAATAGTTCCATGACTCAGTCGGACTTGGGCGGAGGTGGAGGACACAGGGACTCACCATTCCCTTTAAAAGGGCAGAGGAGGAAAGAAAATCTCATTTGTCAGGATCCGTTAGACGGAACCCCATCTGTTTCTGCCTGTTCCTCACCATGGTGCAACATACAGTGCGGAAGCGAGTGACCAAATGTGTACACTGATGGGGCACCCCAGAGCATATGTAAGTGGGCTCAGTGGTATTTTCAGCATATCAAGAGACAGTCTCAAGGAGATCTCTATGGCCGAACCTGTCACACAAACCCTTCCTCCCTGGGTCAGCTAATCTGGGATGAAAGAACCTCAAAAACTAGGTAAAAGGCTTTTCTGTATGGACAATAAAGTGCTTTGGGCCAACACCCAGGTGGAACCTGGGTTACTTGTGCAGTGAAGATATACCCTAAGACTGCATTTGACTGGTGTGTTCTGGGCCAGGTTCTTCCCATTTCCACCACCACAAGCCTCGCTGACTTATGGGGTGACACTCTGGGTGTCTTGGGGGGGATTCGAGGGGGCCCAGTCTGGCCCAGTGGGGTGCATGCACTGCAGAGTCCAGCCCTTGCTGAAAAACTTTAATGAGATTAATCTGCTGAGGTGACTTCAGCTATCTAGAGTCCTGCAGGGATAATGGGGAAAGAGCTTTGGCCCTGGGGAACGGCTGGACAGCGGGTGTGTGTTTGACTGCAGAACTTTCTGAGCTGGCATCTGAGCAAAAGCCCATTGAAAGACTCCCTTTGATTCCAGTGGGCTTTGGATTAGGCCCCAAATGATGTTCTGGCACAAAGGTTCAAAGCTAAAAACCCTCCATGCAGCAGCTTTAGTCATTCAGTACCTCAGCCAGGTCTTCGTAATGCCATCCTACAGGGGAGAAATGCAACACTAGTAATTAATCGTGGCCAAGTTTTGGGCATAGCCAGCTGGTGAGGACAGCAAATCACATAGCTAATATTGAAAAGGGAAGTGACTTTGAGCTTATTTTGGTAACAGGAACATTTTGTGCCTAGAGATGTGTCCTTCCCCCTGCTTGATGCTTGATCTATTCAGTGGCATTTACTGCACATTGCTTTTCTTTTTCTTTCCACCTCTCTGGTGGCTCTTAATGACGTTAAAATTGGGTCTATTAATCCCTTGCCTGAGATTCCTTCTGGGTTTTTAAGTAACTGTCAGCCCCCACGTGTCTTCACAATGATTGGGCATAGCGATTGCCTAAACCTGCGGAGTTTTTATATTTCCATCAAAGGCAGAAATCCATGCACCTGACGCCGAATTTGAGAGGCATGTATACTCCCTGCATAAGAATGCTTTTAAAAACCCACCCCCAGGGTGATTTTTAGAGGGTCCCAGGAGAGCTACATTTGAAGGAGCTTCTGTTTCTTTTTCATCACAAGTTTATTTGCTCAAAGCCGGGAATGGGCAGCGTAAGGAGGCATGCTGAGAGGACCAAGCGCTGCTGCTATTTGCGCCTAAAGATGGTTTTGTAAATCCATTTCTGAAAGTTGGCAACGGCTGTGTAAACACCTGGGTACCTGGGACTAGCACAGCTGTTCCCCCAGGACACAATACCGAATACTCGGCCCTCACACACCAGTGGCCCGCCAGAATCCCCCTAGAAAAGAAGCAGACAAAATAAATAGTCTTGAGGTGACCTGTCCATCATAGTCATAAACACCTCGCCTGTCTATTCAGCCTATTTATAAATGATCTGGAGAAGGGGGTAAACAGTGAGGTGACAGAAATTTCAGCTGATACTAAATTGCTCAGGATAATTAAGACCATAGCAGACTGTGAAGAGTTTCACAAAGATCTCACAAAGCTAAGTGATTGGGCAACAAAATGGCAAATGAAATTTAATGTTGATAAAGGTAAAGTAATGTACATTGGAAAAAATAATCCCATCTATACATACAATACTATGGACTAATTTAGCTATAACTACTCAAGACAGAGACCTTGGAGTCATTGTGGATAGTTCTCTGAAAACATTCACTCAGTGTGCAGTGGCAGTGAAAAAAGCAAACAATGTTAGGAATCATTACAGAAGGGATAGAGACTATCTTATTGTCGCTATATAAAACCATGGTACGCCCACATCTTGAATAATGTGTACAGATGTGGTTGCCTCATCTCAAAAAAAGACAGTGGCATTGAAAAAGGTTCAGAAAAGGGCAACAAAAATGATTGGGGTATGGGGCCTGTTCCAAACCCCAAGGAAGAGAGATTAAAAAGCCTGCAGTGTAAACATAGCCAGAGAGAGGAAGCTGGAATCCCAGAGAGATTTAGTCTAGACCATGGGGACATTCTGCACCTTCCTATATGTTGTGCTGCATCATCATGCAATGACCCGGCATCATGAGATCATGCCACAAAGTTAATATGCTGATTCGGTCCTACCAGAAAAACGATAATTAAAAAAGAGGAGACCACTGTAATGTACATTGGAAGGGATGCCGTCAGCCCCATTGTCCTGCATTGCTATTATCTTACCCAGGAAGAGAAAAAAACTAGATCATTTCTGGCTTGCCATTTTGGTTTTTTTGCTATAAAAATAGATCCACCTTCTCCACCCACCCTCTGTGCTTCAATTCCGAGCGTGAGTCATCCTCCGTTGGGAGGTGTATGATCAAGGCTTTAACTCTATGGGAACTTAAGAACAAAGGCAGACCTGAGGGCCGCTTTCTACTGCGTTCCTGGTCATGCATTTTTCTCCAGATCGCCTCCCATGATGCTGCAGTAATGGTGGTTAAGATTTTCAGAAAGGACTAGCAGTTTTGGGTGCCTGACGTGATCTCCTGAGAAGAGCCTGTTGGTTTTTTTCCCCAGAAACCTCAGGAAACCAGGCTCTTTTAAAGGTGAACTGGGCACCCAAAATTTGAGTCCCCTCAAATTGACTAGTCACTGTTGATGGTCTTGGCTTGTATCTTCCAAGTTTGTCTCTCTAAAAGTATGACTTTCCTGCCATATGTGGAGGAGGGGATAGGTACTTTTTAAAGGACATGTGGCACTATGCCCCATATTTTTCATAGAGTATGTCTACACTAGCCCCCTAGATCAAACTAGGTAGGCTAATGTAGGCATTCGAAGTTGCAAATCAAGCCCGGGATTTAAATATCCCGTGCTGGATTTGCATCTTTCTGGCCGGTCGCCATTTTTTTTTTTTTGAAATGTACAAGTCCGGACTAACTGCCCCTGTCTACATGCAGCAGTGACCTAGTAGTTCGAATTAAAGCCCTAGTTCGATCTGCCTGTTATTTCTCCTGGAATGAGGTTTAACAGGTAGTTTGAACTAGGGCATTAATTCAAACTACCGGGTCCTTGCCGAGTGTAGACGCAGGCAGTTAGTCCGGACTTGTAAATTTCAAAAATGGTGATCGGCCGGGAAGATGCAAATCAAGCGCGGGATATTTAAATCCCAGGCTTGATTTGCAACTTCGAATGCCTACATTAGCCTCCCTAGTTCGAACTAGGGGGCTAGTGTAGACATACCCATAGTGATATGCTTACAATATGAACATGGCATTGCTAAGATGTATTATGCAAGGTGGATCATGTGAGATATCATTGGAAAGGTTATGATTTGCAGAATGTGATTATCCTATTGGAGAGCATGTATCATTTCTGTATCTAAAGTTAGAAATATCGACTGAGTATCCATTACAAATGTGTTTGCAACTGGGAAATGCCAATGAATCATTAGGCAAGAACCATAAACACTGACGTCTCCTCTAGCCAGGGGTTGCTCACCCCTCACATCCACCCCCATTCCACCTCTTCCCCCAAGCCCTCCCTCCCCCCCCCTTTACTATCCTTGATGCCCCTGCCCTCCTGGAGCATCCTGGACACTGCAAAACAGATGTTTTCTGGTGGGCAGAAAGCACTGGGAGGGAGGGGGAGGAGTTAGTCAGCAGAACTGCCAGTGGAGAAGAGGCACTGCGGGGAGGGGATAGAAGATTGAGCATGGCTGCCAATAGGTGCTGAGCACCCGCTAACTTTCCCCATGGGTGCTCCAGCCCCAGAGCATCTCTGGAGTCAGTGCCTCTGGGAAGAACAATAGGTCTCTAGAAGATACTAATCTCCCACCTTCCTGAGAAGCTTTCTGGGAGGCTGCTAACAACCTTGACTCAGGACTGTTTTGACATTGCAAGGTCATGTGATCATGTCACTTGGCACTGGACTTCATCTTGGACTGCTAGTATTTTCCCACTAATAGGGAGTAGGGAGCAAACTGGGAAACAAAGGATTCCCCCCCCCCTAATTTTTAAATCCTATTTAAGGCTGGGGAGTGAGATAATCAGGATCCCTTCTTTTCTTCATGGAATTCCTGCCCAAGATAACTGCTGTCCTAGGGCTGAGCAGGGGAAGAAAGGACTGGACTCAGGCTGGAAAAGGTGTCTGGCCAGTAAAAGAAAAGCTTAAAATAACATTTAGGGTGAGAAATTACTACTTGTAGCCAGTTTCTTTAGTGTATTAAGTGTGGTTTGTGTGTCTGTTTTATTTTCTTGGTGATCTGCTTTACTCCATGCTTCCTTAAATTCAATTAAAATCTATCTTTTGTAGTTAATAAACTTGTTTTATTTTCTCTAAAACCTTGTTTGTGGAACTCCTAACTGGGAGCAGGGTAGAAAGCTGTGCACACCTTCCTCCACATTGAAGGAGGAGGTGAATGGCCTGTGCTAGGCCTGAACCAAAGCCTTGCTCTGCTGCCAGACTGAAGAGCAGCAGACATTAGTTGTAAGGCCTGGAGTCACATACATTCCATCTAAATTGTATTAAAAAAGTGTTATACCAGGCTGTGAGGAGAGGACTTTGTCCTGATAGCCCCCGCCCCCTGCTCCCACTGTCACCAGATAAAGAAACAGATCTCAAGATGGGTAAAGAAAACTTAAGTCACACCATTCTGTCTGGCAAGAAACTGCTTATCAATAGAGAATGTTGGGAATCCTCATTCTATGATCATTGTCACTCATTACACTTTCCTATTGTTTGATTTGTGATCTCTGTCTGGTTTGTAACTGTTTCTGTCTGCTGTATAATGAATTTTGCTAGGTGTAAGTCAATTAAGGTGGTGGGGTATGATTGGTTAGATAATTTTGTTCTGATTGGTTAGTAAAATTATACTAAAATAATTGGTTAAGGTATAGCTAAGCAGGACTCAGGTTTCATTATATAAACTGGGGTCCAAGAAGGAGACCAGGAGGAAGAAGATGGGAAGTAACAGAAGCAGAAGGAAAGAAGAAAAGGCTGGAAGAAGACCAGAAACACCAAGAAAAAGGGGAAAACCTGGAAAAGAAGAACTCACCTACGAGACAGCCTAAGACCAGAGAGACTGATATTGCCTGGCCAACAGGGGAAGTCTGCCTGCACCCGGATTGATGAGCATGACACTGTGTGCTTTGTATGTGTATTCTGCTTGTTTGGGAATTGTCAATAAATAGAGGATAAGGACATTACAGTGTGAGGCTCTTTCAGTGGCTGAAGATCTTGTAAAACCCGCAGGAAGATGCGCCCTGAGCCCTAGGAATTGGGTAAGGGTGGGTGTGTAAATGAAGAGGGTTGCACCTTGAGCCCTAGGAACTGGGTAAAGGTGTGTTTCCCTACAGTGTGGAAGGGATAGAGAAATTTGTGCGGGTAACAAGAGGAGATTCAAGCGCCTGGCTCAACAGGACAGGGTGAGGACATTCAGGCTGGTGGAACAGAGCAGGGCTCAGTGGAACCCTAGTATACTGAGTTGCATCCCCCCGATGGGGGTGGGAGTGGCGGGGGGCAGTGACACATCACAGGATGGATGGATTCTTTTTAATGGGACCCAGGCAATCTAAAGACCCAACTGCCAGTGAGTGCCTAACTACTGGCTCACTAGCAGGACACACTAGCTGTCCCCAGAGGAGAGGTTGGAACATGCAGCTTCCTCTGCAGAATTAAGGAGGGCAGCTGTACCTGGCAGGCATCTTTGCCCCCTGTGTTGAACCCAGCGCAGATCATGTTCTTGGTGATGTATCCCGCGTAGGAAGCTGTGCTGTTACACTTCCCGGCAGAGATGATCGGAAGGTGCACGCTGCGGAGAGTGTCTGAAGTCCTCCCGCCCATGGGAGTGGTGTAACCCCAGCCAGAGACTTGGCAGAAGCGGCCCTCCTTCACGGCCGCTCCTTGCTGGGGAAGTGGCACAATGGAAACAAAAGCGTTATGCACCAGCGGCCTGTTCAGCTGTTCGGAGACACCAAGGGGAGAGTCATTACTGACTGTGAAGAAACAGGCAGGAACAGGTGACTGAGGGTGTAGGACTGTGTGCATTGAGCCTTTGGCTAAAGCATCTTCCAGAAAGCCAGCAAGCTTGTGATCTGGAGACATCAGAAGATGGATGGAGAATCCATTACCTCCCTTGGCAGTTTGTTCCAATGATTCATCTTCCCCAGTGTTAACAATATGGGCCTTAATTTTAATTTTAATTTCTCTGGCTTCAGCCTCAGGTCATCAGTAGTTATTTTTATGCCTTTCTTTCCTGGATTAAAAATCATTTGAATATTGGTATTTTCTCCCCATGAAGGTACTTATATACTGTAATCAAACCCCCGCTTGAATTTTGATACAGTAATAAACAGACTGATCCCTTTAGGTCTTTCACTGTAAGGTGGGGTTTTTTTTTTTCAGCCCCCAAATCATTTTTGTGGCGCCTTTGCTACACTCTGTCCAATTTTTTCAACATTCTTTTTCAGAGATGGACACCAGAACTGGATCCCATATTCCAGTTCTGGTGCCACCATTGGCATCTAGAAATGCAAATTCTCCTCCCACCTTGTACTCAGGACCCCCAGAGTTATACATCCAAGGATGGCATTGGCCTATTTGCCACAGTATCACAGAGTGAGCTCATGTCGCGTTTCTTGTCCACTATAACCCCTAAAGCCCTTTCAAAGTCAATTCTAAGTCGTGCCCCCTCCCCCCGGGCTGTCTGTTGAGCACACAGCAGTGTTCCCTCTAACTTTTTCCACACATGGGTGGGATCAATTTTGTGTGCACCACCAGTCAACGTTGAAACCCATGCTGCTGCCTGTGGGCACTGTCGACACTGCTAATCAGCTGGGTGGCACCGGAATCTTTCCTGGGGGGCTGCCTAAGTGCTCAACCTATAGGAAACACTGGTAGAGTGTCCTTTGCTATTCTGTGGTGACAGTACTGTCGTTTCTAGTGCTTTGGGTATGATATACTACTGTGTGTGCAAGCACTAGGGATGTGAATGGGTAGCCAGTTAACCAGTTACCTGGTAAACATCCCCCTTAATGGGTGATGCTGATGGGTAGCAGTTACCCATTACCCGGGAAGCAGTCCTCCACCCGAGATCCACCATGGGTGGAGGGCTGCTGACTCCCAGCAGCCTCGTGGGGACGAAGGGATGGGGGGGACTGCCCCAGAGCCTCCCGACTCCCAGCCCGTGAACCAGCAGCCCTGTGGGGTGGAGCAGCTGGGCTGGAACAGCTTCCCTTCCCCCCTCCCATCCACCCCTGTTTAATCAGTTAACCGGTTAAACTTAACATTTATCCGGTTAACTAATTAAACGGGATTGTACACCTCTAGCATGCACACACGCTGTCTGCAGCAGGGCCACGCAACTGCAGGAACACAAGCAAAGGGCTATATTCATTTGCACGCCCTCCCTGTTGCTCGTGGCAAGAGCCTGCCATCTGGGTTTTCTGTCTCTCTGAATGGTTCACACTAATGCTTTGGAAGTATTTAATTTTAGGGGAATAAGAGCCAGGCTACTAGGGGCCCTTCGGAGAGAACTGAACCTCGGCATTGTATCCCAGCAGCCTTGGAGCTGCTGCTACTTCAGTCAAAAGGCTCCAGTACGTTCCCTTGGGGGGAGTCTTAACAAATTGGAGCCTTTAATTGTTATTTAAACTTGAGTCCATTCTTATTAACACACAATGCACTTTGCAAGCCTGTTTGCAAGTCTGAATGCCGTTTAAGTGGAAGTGATACCGGCTTAGCCTGAGACATTCCTTTCTTAAAGGCAATACATCCTGGGAATTTCATTTAGTTCCCCTTTGGTTTCCTTCCCTGGCTTGGAGCTTCCTTTTGAAGCTGCTCGATTAGAAAAGGACATGCAATCTTAATGAGTCTCTGTTATGTTGGGTACTAGGGTTCTTTGACTTGCAGAATATTTTGAACAGCCAATGCTCTTTCAATAAGGGATTGCTGTGTGGGAAAAGTCATCAGAGAAACCTTTTTGGTCAGGAGGCACCTAGCATTTGCCTAGAAGTCTAGATACAGTGAATTTGTGCTCTGAGTGGGAATTTTGTAGGATTTCTTTCAGTGGCTGGGCTTGGATTCCCGCAGCTCTTTGATTTCTTTTTTTGCCTTTCACCCTATGGACCGACCTACATTTGTCAACGCGGTTTTTTTTAATACAACAGCTGTTGCAGCGTATTCAGTCATTTTGTCCCTGCCTTTAAATGATTCATTAACACCGGTCCAACTCCCTCGTCGGAGCAAACGCTTCCCCTCATTGCTCAGTGAGATTGTCAAGATCTGGTTCCAAAAACAAAACACAAGTGAAAAGCACACACAGGATCAGGAAGTGCCATGTGTCTATGCAACAGTGACGTGTGTCCATTCACTCACTCCCATGAACGTGTCGGCATGGTGTGGGGGCACAGAACTAGAAGCGGGAATGATTATATTCTGCTCCAGTGGCTAAAATGTGTTGCAGCAACTGCACGTGCAAATTCAGTGTGCACCAGCTTGCATCACTGTTTAAACCTATGGCACAAGCCGAGAGGCTTTGGGGCTAACTGGGCTCCTACTCATGAAGATACTCTGCAGAAACCTTTTAGATGTTTTTTCTTTGCAGGGATGGAAGGGCAGGTTGACCCTGATACTGTGTACAAGCCACTCCATGCCCTTTGGGGATGCCTTACCACTCAGCCTGATCAATTCCTTACCAAGGAGAGGTAGGGGACTGACAATGACGGAGAGCCCGGTACTCAGGGAGTATAGCTCCAACATAGGCAATGAATCAGTGCCTAGATACCAGAGGCTGGGACTCATCACTAAGTTAAATATGTAAATAGGCCCCCAGAGTGAAAGAGACCCCATGAGAGCTGAAATGTACAATGATCAGTAACCAATCTTCCCTCCGTTTTTTTCCATCCATGTGTGGAATAATTTTTGTTATCTGCACCAAAGCATGTGCAGATGTGCACCACCAGCAGAAACACATGCTGCCAGCTGTGGGCACTGTAGATGCTATGTTAATCAGCTGTGCATCATTTGAATCTCTCCTGGACGGCCGCCCAAGCATTCAGCTTACAGGGAACATAGTCAGTAACTTATTTATACCTAGCACTTGCATAGAAGTGTCACTTTACAAATGGGGAAATTGAGGCACAGAGCAGGGATGTGACCTGCCCAAGAAGAGCTATGACCAGAGCCCAGTTCTCCTGAGGCCTAATCTTCCCTAGGGCCTATTGGCTTTCTGGGTGAAAAAGCATCAGAGAGCAACAATCCCAGAGAAGCATGCACACCCCTCCTGTGAACAAAATGTCCCCTCTCCAGTGGGCTTGGAGGTAGATGGCCCCATAAGTGCAGGAGTTGGAAAGAGCAGTCATCTGTGTCCCGATTACTAGTTACGAACCGCATCCCATCATGCATTGCATTTCTTTTAGAACTCCAGGCCCTCCCATCATGCACTGCATTTCTTTTAGAACTCCAGGCCCTCTGCCTCACAGGGAGCTGTAGCCCTAGTTGTGCTGAGGAGGAAGAAGGAAATACTCGTGGTGCATAGGGGCAGAACAGTCTAGGCCACTGGGATTGTTACGTTGGGGTAGGACAGCATCTCCAAAAGGGCTGCAGGATTCCAACCTCCTATTTCCAGTTGCTAGTAACTTTGCCAACACTGTTTTGAGAAGACCACTTGGCAGGGATTGGTTAGTTTGCATGTTTTCCAGGTTTGAGAGAAGGGAGATGAAGACACTCAGCGCCTCCCACAATCAGAGCCTACATTTATGTCAGCAGCAGTGCGGATGGGGACACAGGACTTGCACTCCAGCATGGGCTCTCTTCCTCCCTCTGCCACCGGCCTGCAGAGTGACTTTGGGTGAGTCACATTGCACCGTGCCTCAGTTTCCCCATCTGTAAAACAGGAGCAGTAATGCCTCTCTCCTTGTGTAAAGTGCTTTGAGATCTACAGGTGCCAGGTGTGCACAAGAGCTAGATATTTGTTGTTATTAGGAGTTTGTTCCTCTTCTCCTTGACCGTCTGCACATTTCCACCAGCCCTGTTCCATGGCTTGAACGTGCATGCACAATGGAGCACTCCGCTGCTGTGAACAGCCAAAACAATCTGTAGTCATCACCTCCCTCTCCAGCCACCTGCTCACTTTGGCCTGGGGAAAGCTTGTTACCTTAATCAGCATGATGTCTGCGTTTTTGGAAGTGGAGCTGTAGTCCGGATGAACCACCATCCGCAAGGGCCGGAAGATCTGCTCTGTGCCTTCAAAGGTGGAGAGAGAATATTCCCCCGCGACAATCATCATCTGGTTAATTCTATCGGGAGACAAGCAAAGGGCATGGTCACCCGGCTTCACTGCGGGGAAAAATATCACCAACTAGGGATGATTTAAAAGGCAGTTCCTCAAAGGACTCAAAACATTTAAAAATGCAGCCCTCCCTGCACTTCCCATGTGAGATCTTGTGCACCTTCGTTTTAACTCTCTTGGTGTCAACATGGAAGTGATGGAGATACACGTGCGGGAGATGCTATGGGCTTGCCTAGTGCGTAGATTTGGATATATGACTGCTTGGAGGTACACGTGAGTGTGTGGGTGGGCGGCACTGTGGGTAAGAAATTGCATCATTTCCATTTTGCAGATGAGTAAACCAGGAAAGGAAGTGAGAGATGTAAAGATATAATGACAATGATTCAAGTGGGAGAGATGGGAACCCAGGCCTCTGCTGTGATCACTAGAGAACCCCAGTCCAGTGGTTAGCCACAGAGAGGCTAATGCATCAGCACTGTGAAATGTCGGTGGCAAGGAACAAGCGAGCTGGGTGGGCCGAAAGAAAAACTGATTTTGTGCCCCAAACTTTGGCTGCACCTATAATGAAAATGGAAAAATGCTGGTGAGCTGATTTTTGTTGTTTTCATATGATATGCTTTCTTGCTTTCATATGCTGTAATGGCTCCCCCAGAAGAAACGCCAACCCCTCTCTGCCCAACCAGTCTCTTGTCTGATTCCCAGACATCTGCCTGCGTGCTCTGGACGCTGATGTTAAGTGGCACTGGATTCTGCCTCTCTGCCCCCCAAAGAAGGCTGTTCCTATGTCTTAAACAGTCAGGAAATCCTGATGATTCTAGGGCCCTGATTCACAGTCCCATCCCTATTTAGCAAAGCAGTTCAAATACAGGCTTCACTTCAAGCATATGTTTCAGATATAATGGGGGTCTGAGACGCCAGGTAGATGAGGACTTGCTCAGGATCACACGGGGAGTCTGGAGCAGAGCTGGGAATTGACATGAATGGAACATAAGCACATACTCAAAATACCTTGCTGAATCACGGCCTTAGTGAGACAACCTGAAAAAGTTTCTGGTCCTGGTCAGTGAGACCCAAGAGGCTAGGATAGGTAAGAGAAGATGCAAACCTTCCTGCCTTTGAAAAGTCATCCCTCATTACAGCTCACCCGTGTGTGGGTGTAGCAGGTACAGGCATGTGAGGCTGGGGGGCCTGTACATGGATATGTGCCAGACCAAGGACCCAGTTCTCAGCCTGAGCACTTAAACTTAGGTCTGGTCTACACTAGATCTGGAAGGTTGGCTTAAGGCACGCAACTCCAGCTATGTAGAATACGTAGCTGGAGTTGGTTTGCCCTAAGCAGGGCGCAGTGGTGTCCCCACAGTGGGAGGCCGATGGCAGCAAACCCTCCCATCAGCTTCTCTTACTCCACGACGGCGAGGAGTCCAGGCACCAGCCGGCGCTGCCCTCAGCATTCGATTTACGGGTCGATACTAGACCTGCTAAATCGAATGCGAGAACATCGATCTCCAGCACGGCGAGTGAAGACATGCCCTTAGGTGCCAGGTTCCTTGTCTAGACACTGCAATGGGAACATAGGCCACCAACTTTGAAAACTGAGGTGGGAACATGTGTATAACTATAGGCAGGACTCTCTGGAGCTGTGATGTTTGCCACAAGTCCAGCACCCCCGAGGCAGGTCTCTTGTCTGATTCCCAGACGTCTGCCTGTGTGCTCTGGACGCCGATGTTAAGTGGCGCTGGATTCTCTGGCATTCCTTACTCCGTTTTGCAGTGAGCTGCCGTCAGGACCCAGCTTCGGCTGACCAGTGACCCGCCACAGAAATGGAAGCCTGTCTTCCTCTTGAGGGACACCAGGTACTTGGAGGAATGAGGCGCCACGATGTTACCCCCAATGATGCGCTGGAGGCTGTTCTGACCATCTGCAGAGCAAAGGCAAAACTGTCAGGAGAAGACAGCTGGCAACCCCAGCGAGCCCAGTGGCTCCTCTCACCCCAAAGACACTGGGGCACTCTGCCTCTCCACAACTCCCAGTATCACCGCTTGCAGCTGGACTGACCAAAGTGTCATTCAGTGCATGCCACTGGCCGGCCTCCTTTTAATGCAATAGGACCTCTACCCCAAATAACCTTCCAGGACCTTTGTATTTCAATCATGAGTCCATGAGTCGCTGTGACAGCTCCAGCCCCATTAGGGCCACCCAGGGAGAGAGAAATGGGACTATAGAAGAAGCTACACACCAAAGAGGCATTTTAAATCACCAACAAGGTGCCAGCTCCCCCGCATAGGCTCAGATAGCTGCCATTAGGTGTCAGACATCGGCACCACAAGGATGGATAGATCCCGCAGGAGGGATTCTAACTGAGCTGCCACTCTATTATCATCCTCTCCCTGCCATTAGCAAGATGAGAGTCCATCTATTATTCACGCAGCAACAGGCCTTGCTTTCTCCAGAGGCGATGGAGCAATGCTAACTACACAGCTTCACTGTGTTTAACAGGGGGGTTAATCCATCTGAATCCAGTTCTGTGCTCGCTGGAGTGAGGGGCTGATCATACTCACCTGCCGGAGGCTGAGTGCAGGTAGGAACCAGGCATCTATCCCACCTTGGCTCCCCAGCTCTGATCTGATTTGCTTTCCCAACCCCAGGCTCCAGCGAAGCGCCACTAACGCACGTCCTTGGTGATTTTGCGCTCCCCCTGCTCTCCAGGCCTGGGCCCTCTCAGCCAGGGGCTGCTAACTGGTTATGTGAGGAAACAGGCTCGGGGCTGAGTCCGTCACACACTCAGGTCTGCTCTTGGGCAAACAGAGGGATCGGTGCTGAACGGAGAGAGCCTGAGCGCTAATCTAGTCACCTCCAAGACAGACGATCCAGTTGCGTCTAGTTAAAGGGTGAACCTCCTGGCACAGAGCAAGGCTTCCTGTTAACAAGTCTGCTCTGTTCCTCTACTTAGAAGCTGTTCGACGGCTTCCTTTCAAGAACAGGTAATGGCAGAAGGGCTTCGATTTGCCGAGTTTGCAGACAGAGCCCCTGCAAACTGTACTGGCTTTATACATCAATAGGCAAGGTGCTGTTGTGAAAGTTACCGGCACTTGCGCATCACTCCGTGGGTGGTGGGTATAAGAGGCAGGGGAAGGCAACGATACCCCAAACTGCCAGCTCAGTGTGACTCCCCCAGGCTGAGCACAACCTTCCCCCCTTCCTGCTCACCAGTGCTCTAGCCAGAGCCGGGGAAGGCTGGGGCCATGCGCTGCTCCCCCTTCATCCCTCCGCTGTGCCAGGCTGGAACCACATGCCACCAGCCCTCCTCCCTGTGCTCCAGCTGGGGCCAGGGAAGGCTGGGGCGGGGCCTTGTGCAGAAGGGGCAGGCTGGGGGCTAGCTTCCCCCAGCCCTAGGTTCATCCGCCGCCCATGCTTCATTGGGTTAGCTATTTTCCGGTAGCCACTGTGCAGGGCTAGAACACTGGTGACCTACAGATGAATCCAAGTCCTCGAGACACTGACCAGGCCAGTGGACTCAGTTGTCCCATTGCAGTTGGGACTCTCTTTTGAACGGGAGGGACAATCATGAGCAATGACAATAGAGACCTCTGTCGAGGTAACAGGACCAACACAGGCTGGATGCTGAACTGTGACCACGACCAAGCCAATGTGATCTGGTAGGTTAGCATAGTGCCTGCCACGTGAAAGTGATGGAGGGACAAGTCACGGTGCTTGGTCAGCTCAGTGCGGTGTCTACCAGAGAGACTGTCTGAGAAATGACCACCCCAAAGAAGCTGGTTTACTTTGTGTGGGCCAGGCTGGGACTCCAGGACACACTGGCTCAGCAGGTGGTATCAAGAATCTGCCATTTCATAACTATTTTACCCCGAGACCCTTCCCTCCCTAGGGTACAACTCCCAAATTATATGAAATTCGCTTCCTTCCTCAACATGGAGGAAGGTATGCACAGCCCTCCCCCCTCCCCTCAAGTTAGAATTCACATAAACTGGGTTATATTCTAACTATGAAAAAGTGCATTTTAAGTGGTCAAAGAGGTGGCAAACAGAACAAAGCTGATTGCGAAGAAAATGACACAAAGAAGGCAATCTGAGTTAGTGTCACTAAACACTGACTACAAATCATAATTTCTCACCCTACTTATTGTTCTAGGAAGAGACCTTCATAGGCCAGGTAGCTCTTAGCCTGGGACCAGCGGTTCCCCCCTCCTCAGTTACAATGCTTTTGTTTCCAGGTGTTTTCAAGAAGGAGGTGACACACAAGGGGGCACATGCCCCCTAAACGCCATGGGCAGAAGGGGCAAGTGGCTGGCCAGCGGCTGGTGGGACTAGAGCCTCTAGGTGTCCCAGGGGACAGCGGGAGGGCTGGTGCCTGCAGCAGGGGTCTGCCCCTCCCCCTCTGCAGCATTGGAAAGCAGAGCAGCATGGCCCCCGCTCACTCTGCTCTCCTAGCACATCGCTTGGGGGAGGGGCGGGACCACCCCCACACTCAGCAGCGGGAAGAAGAGCAACATGGCCAGAGGAGCAGAGTTAGCTAGGGCCACATTGCTCTGCTCTCCCTCCACTGCTGGTGAGTGCTGGGGGAAGGGCAGATCCTCGCTATCAGTGCTGGTCCCTGGCCGTATTAGTCATTGCTAGGGGGCGCTGGTCCACAGAAGAGCTGGGGCAGGGGTGGATCAAGTGTAGAGCAGGAGCAGGGAGAGGTGGGGCCTGGGATGGAGGAGGGTTGTCCTGGCTCTTTCCTGGGTTTGGGGGGGATCACATATATGTGCCCCCATCAGGGGCAGATGAGGGTTTTGCGGGCCCAGGGCAGCAGAATTTCGCGGGGCCCACCCTTTGACACGGTGCATGCACGGGGCTTCTTGAAGCGCGGGGCCCGGGGCGGCCGCCCCACTCGCTCTGCCCTATATCCGCCCCTGGCCCCCATGTTCCCCATACATCAGTCACCCCTATTTTCAAGTATCTCTTTGGGAGGAGAGGCAGAGGTAAAGCAAGCTGAAGACCATGATTGTTTTACTCACCCGCCTCATACAGAATTCCCATAAAGCGGGAATCCTTTGTTTGATTCCCTCACCCATGCAGAACAGTTCAGCAATCCAAGATGCAGGTCACCTGGCTCCATCATCCATGAGCCAGAAGTCATGTGGGTCGGCCACAGGAAGACCACGCCTATTCGCAATCCATTGTACTAGCTGCTGGGCCATCAAAGCCATATCTGGCTTTTTCATTGCATTCCCTGACGAGTCAGCAGCAAGAGTGACCCAAAGCATCAAATGTGAAATACGGATACACAGGCCACTAATCCTAACTTCAGACATAAACATGATCCATGCATCCGAATGAGATAACCATATTCAGTAAATCATAAATTCCCATTGATGCCTTACATCAGCCGTCTGGCATAAAGCTCAGGCATATTCGAGGCATATTTTCATAAAGCACATGACACGTCACGTCTGAACCCCTTCTTTCCAAAATGATGACAAATGTCCTGACTCACTTTTACTTGGCCTGTTGTCAAAGAACACTGAGACTTGGCTACAGAGCAATAAATATCATTATTTTAACCTTCCTTTGATTTAGGATGCGAGCTGGTCACTTATGTGAGAGTCCAGGCAACTACGCAGTTAGAGACTGGTGAGAACCCATTGCATGGTGTGATTCAGGGCAAGATTCTACGGTCTCTATTTGGTTTACACTTAGTGCTGAATGCTCCTGGGAAGTGCTGAATACCCACAACTCCCAATAAAGTCAATGGGAGGTGAAGGCTGTCAGAAGTCATAGAATCCTAGGGTTGAAAGAGATCTCAGGAGATCCTAAAAGCAGGACCAACCCCAACTAAATCATCCTAGCCAGGGCTTTGTCCAGCTGGGACTTAAAATTTCTAGGGATGGAGATTCCACCACTTCCCTACGTAACCCATTCCAGTGTGTCACCATGCTCCTATTGAAATAGTTTTTCCTAAATATCCAACCTGGACCTCCACCACACTCATTAGCTCATGCCGAGATCAGACTTTTATTCCTTACTTTATTGAAGTCCATACAAATTTGTCCTGGATAAAAACACAGGCAAAACCTGAGATTTTGGCCTCAGGTTCAGTTTCGTACCATCCTAAAATTCCTTCCAAGAAACCTCTCAGCTGTGACATTCCCCTGTATTTCTCCCAGTGGTGCAGTCCCTTTCCAGGACATCTGATACGACTGTACGTGCTTTTACAGCACTACTTACAAAGAATGTTGAAGTGTGTTTGTTTTGTGTAAATACTCCTGTCAAATTACACCATTTTCCCCAAAGGTCTCCCTGGAGGTGGCCTCATCATCTAGAACAATTTTGCTTAAATGTGGTCTAAATTAGGAAGCAAACTTTCCTTGCTGATAGTTTTACTGAACAGATACTTAACGATAAACACTTTGGGTGTATTTCCTCCTGTGACGAACCCGGTGAGGTCCGCACTGGTGGCGGGGAAGGGACTCCCCCTCCCGCCTGGGAAAACGGCCGCCACAAGCGGCGCACGGACCGACGCCGTGGCCCCGGAGCCAGGGCACCGGGGAGCCCAAACAGGGGCACCCTGCCGGAAGCGGGGGAGGGCGCGGACCGGGCAGAAGCGGCCGGCCCAGCTGCCCCGGCTTACGCTCCCGAGCGAGGCGCGGGCACACGCCAGGGCAAGCGCGGGGGTGGCGGCGCCGCACGGGCGGGGCTTATCACCCGGACGTCACTCCCCGGCGCCGATAAAGGTGGCGGCCGGGCAACTGGGGGGAGGGGGATGAGGAGGTGGCCGCCCTGGCTTCCAGGGGTGTCAACTTCCTGGCCCCCAGGGCAACCAAGAAGGATGGCTCCGGCAGTTGGCGACTCGCGCTGGGACGGACCTGGAGACTTCGGCGCGGTGAGTGACCCCCGACCTGCCCCGTCACCAGGGCATGTCAGCAGGGAGTGGAAGGAGCCCGAGGCAGGACCCTTTTGGCGCCCGTGGGCGGATGAGTTGAGGGCTGCCGCCCTGTCCGCCATGGAGGGCGACGTCTAGGCGCCAAGCTCCACTTAGGGCCTCGGGCTGGGACCCGGTGGTGAGGAAGGGCCCGGGTCCCCCAGTTCCCATCCTCCCCGCGACACTCAAGAACTGAGACTAGTGTGGATAGGACCGTAGGAGGAACTCCCCCCGGTCCAACCCCACGGCCACGCTACGGCCCCCCCCTCTCTGCGGCTGGAGGAGGGGGCCCGGACTAAGGGTCCACCAAACCCCCTCAGCCATCAGAGGCCGAGTGGTGATCGCACCCTAATCAGACTCCGCAAACGAACCCCGGGTACGGGACGAGGAGAGTGATCTAAGGCGGTGGGTTCGCGGAGCCCCGCCCCCTCAGCCAGGTGGGAAGCCGAAAGGAGGGGGCGCGAGGAGCTCGCACCCGTAAACCCGCCACACCTCCTTCTTTACTTTACACAGCTTTTTTCAGGGAATCTCCAAACAAATTACAATAATCAATTAAGCCTCACAATGCCCTTAAAATATTATCCCTCTTTTACACCGTTTTACACCAGTCCTTGAAATGGTAATCCCATGGCAGAGCTAGGAATATAATCTAGGACATCAGATTTACTGCTTTAACCACTAGACCTCATTCTCCTCTCATTATCTGCAAATGATCCATGCTGGAATCAGTCCAATGTCTGTTTCCCTGGAGACTTAGTAAACTTGTCAAGGTGCAAATATTATTGAATGTTGACTGCGGGCCAATTTAATCTGAAAGGTTGGTCTATTGAAGACACACCAGCTCTAATTGACCCTGGGTGGATCTATATAGACAGATAACACACACAATTAAATTTCCAGGTTTCCTGTCAATGTGATGATTTAAACAAATAACGCGATTTGTTCGGTTTTAAAAAGAAACACCTATACAGACTGTTGAATGGAAATCAGCTAAAAAGGAAACCTAGGAACCAAATAGGAGATATCTTAGGGGGGAAAAAAGCAGGGTGCATTTCTGGATATGAAGAGATGTAAACTGTAAAATGGGTTCTGAAGAGACATCTCTATGTCACATGATGCACATTCAGCAATCTAAAGACTTATTCGGATCCCCAGACATGAAAGGCCATCTAAAGCTAGATTATATATATGAAATACTTACCGATCAAAGAAAATAACTGCAGGAGCAGCAGAAGGCTCAATGCGAGATAATTCATCTCGGAGTCAATGTAAGATCTTATAAGCACCTGCCAAAGGTAGCTCCAGCTCTTAACTCCTGAAGGGAGAGAGAGAGACCCAAAGAAACTTCACTTCATACCTAGATATCCTGGTTCTTCTTTCAGTTTCCATGACAACCTGAATCCCAAAGAGAACAATCAATTATTCATGGGGGCACTTCAGGACACTGGTGTCTGATTGACTAGAGTTAACCTTGTGTTCTCATCTTCCTCCCCTCGGCATCCAGCTGAAAGGGCCATCGCCTTTACCGGTCACAAACCTTGAATGTAGCTTCTTGTGTTTCCTGGCAGTGAAGTGACCCTGATTCCAACAAGCCATCCCTTGGCAGACAGGGAAAGGCATTTCCTGATGGGTCTTCATGTCCCACTTCCCTTCATGTGCCGCTGCAAATTAAAGTGGAGATCCACTGTTCTGAGTTGTCGGAGCTGCCCAGAAGCCCTGTGGACAAACTGCTCATCCGTGCTGGGCAAAATGCTTCTCACGCAGCCTGAAATAGGGTCGAACAGACTTGATTTGGGAAACTGTTGCAAACTCAGGGCTGGATTTGTCATTGCCCTGCAGCTTATGGTGTTGCCATCTACACAAGTGGAAGAGAGTGTGTTTCTGGTACTGTGTGACCCCCACTTTACACTGGTGAAAATGACCATATAGGGTGTAGGCTATGGGGAATGAGGCTGCTAGATGTGCCAGGAAGGCCTTTCAGATAGAACATGCTGGGGGCCTTTCAGATGGAACATGGTACCAGTAAGGAGAAACCTGTTCTTGTGGTGTTGTAAGAGAGGTTGCTATGAATTTTGGGGTCCTGTTAGTCCCTCTATGTTGTTTTGGGTTTATCTCCACAGGTGAGACAATCATTCTAGCTGGTAGGCGCTAGTCCATTGAGACACCATGGCTACATCTAGACTGCAAGCCTCTTTCGAAAGAGGCTTTTTCGAAAGATAAAGCGTCTAGACTACAACCAATACTTTTGAAAAAGAGTGTCTAGACTACAGCCAGTACTTACGAAAAAGCAAGCCACCTTTTCAAAAGAGAGCACCCAGGCAGTCTGGATGCTCTCTTTCGAAAAAGCCCAGTTTGCATTACCTAGTGCCTTTTTTCAAAAGAGCACTTTCGAAAAAAAGGCGTTATTCCTCATAAAATGAGGTTTTCCGCGGTCGAAAAAACTGCTGCATTCTTTCGATTTACTTTCAAAAGAACGTGGCAGCAGTCTAGATGCAGGGGCAGTTTTTTTTTTAAAAAGGCCACTTTTTTCAAAAAAACCCTGTAGTCTAGACACATCCCATCTGTGAGCAAACTTCTGCCTTCAGTTTCCTCCATGAAGCCCCACAGAAGGGAAAGAGCTTGCATGAGGCAGCTCCCTATGGTAATAAATGAATAAATACATACATACATACATACATACAAGCTACCTGTGATTGCCTGGGTAAAAGTGTGCAGGGCAAAGTGGCGTATTTAACTTGGCTTCTGCTGCAGTATCTAGATTTTTGTCTGGCCCCTCGCCCCCATATAATTGGAGGGTATCTTGGATATGTGTTGGCTCCAGCTGGGAGAAATATTCAGTGAGAACATTTTAGGTTGTTTTTTTTCAACAACAATTGCATGGGGGTAATGATGCCTCTGCAGCTTTTGGGGAAATAAAAGGAGCGGATTCCTTTCAGCGGGTGGATGGTGACTTATTAACACCAGGCAAACAAACACAGGGGTTAAGATAATATACACCAAGCCCTTACCCAAGCTTCCTGTAACCCACGGAGCTACTGTGGCCTTTTATTTTCCTTAGCAGTAGTGCAAGGAAGAGCCTGTATCCTGTGAGATACTGGCTTAAGCAGGTTAGCGTAAGTTAGAGTTACCATATTTTAACTTTAAAAAAAGAGGACACTCTTGAGAGGGAGTGTACCTGTATCAGTATCTACCACTCACGTTGTATTAATGTGATATATCACCTGTATCAGTATCTACCACTCACGTTGTATTAATGTGATATATCACCTGTATCAGTATCTACCACTCACGTTGTATTAATGTGATATATCACCTGTATCAGTATCTACCACTCACATTGTATTAATGTGATATATCACATTGATACAATGTGAATTGGTGGATACTGATACAGGTACACTCCCTCTCAGGAGTGTCCTCTTTTTTTGAAAGTTCAAATGTGGTAACCCTAGCATAAGTGAAACAAAAGCCTGTGACCCTCCGCTTAAATAAAATAGCCCCAAAGTGGCCCTAGATTCAGGGAACAGGCAATAGCTTAAGACAGGACTTGGTACATAACAAGATTAGGCAACTGTGGGACTATTGAACTGATACTAGACTTGGATGTTTTGGGGTGAAATCATGGGCAGATGTTTATCCACAAACTTGCTTTAGCACTAGCTGCTACGTGTGCTAAGGCATTCATATGTTAACCTATAGGATAAAAACACCCCAATGTTATGAGAGTGAAAAGTTAGATATGGATGTGGAGCCTAGTATCTGAATGAGTTTTCATGATAGTATTCAGGCCCTGGACTAGGCCGGGCCACCAGGCCAATGGGGTAGTGAGCTTTCCTCTTTGACCCTCCAGCTCTTCATTGTCATCGTCTACCATTGGCCTTTGGGCATTGGGGCCTGGACCATCGGGCTCATCTGGCATGGCAGGGACAGGGATGGTCCTTTTGCCTCTTGCCACCAGATCCCCAAGGAAGGGTGTGAATGTATGAGCACATGCAAGGGATGATACCAAAGATGTTACTGACATTTGTTTACGTGGTTTGGAGCATTCTTGTCTTTACAGGTTGTGTTAATACAAGTGGCTAAGGCTTTGCTTAGCCCTCAGTGTGAGATGCCTTTCCATGCACCCCAGGTTCCTACAAGATATTGAGCTTGTCAGTTGTAATTCTGTTGTTCAGTCTGAACAGAACTAGGACCATAGTAAATTACTGGGACTAGAACCCTAAGAGTTGGACCTCCCTATTCCAGCACCCTCAGGACCTGAGCTGTCCCAGATGAGGGAATTGGGGACGTTTCCCAGCCACCAGCCCCCTCAGCCTATCACCCCTGCCCGCTGCTGGCTCCTTCAGTCCCACTCCCAGAACTGCTGCTCCAGCCCCACTGCCAGCACGTCACCACTCAGCCCTGTCCTGCTGCTGTGGCACATCTCCACCGCAGGCAGGCACGCAGCCCTAATCAGCCTGCTGGCCTGCCCTGACCCCAGCTGGGTTGCCGCGGCCCCAGCTCTGCAGCCATGGCCCCAGACAGGCTTTCCCTGCTGGGCTGCCGCAGCCCAGCTTTACTGCCAGCCAGATTGCTGCAGTTCTGTCCCTGCTGCCAGGCTGGCACTCAGCCCCGATCAGGCTGTCATGACACCAGCCCTTTTACCACCAGCCTCACCATGCATGGGGCTATCAGCTACTGGCCTTCCTGCCCTGGGGCGCTCTCATTCAGGAACATCCAGAGCCCGGATGTTGTCAAATAAGAGAGTCCCAGTTTTGGGAGGTGCAACCTGTATTAAAATAAATTGGCAACCTCTGCAATTATAGAACCAGGCTGCATCACACACAAAAGAACAGCTCTCCCTTTCCACTGGCACCCCTCGGGGATTTCTAGGAACTAAAAACCTGTCTTGTCCCACCTCGGCATCAGGGGAGTTGACAGACACACTGGGCCCCTGGGCAAGATGGAAGGCCCCTATCTCTGCACTCCCAGAAGGGGTGGAGCAGCAAACACACCACACTACCAGAATACAGCAACCCCCTCCCCACCCTTAGAGCTGCCTAGAGTGGCCATGCAGTACTCCGGTGGAGATTTAAAGGGCCTAGGGCTCCAGGTGCCACTCCTTCTATAGTAGCAGCAGCAGCCAGAGCACCAGGCCCTTTAAAATCACCAGCCCTTTGTCCCCTTTGTCCCCCCCAACTCCCTGTCTGCAGCCCTGTTTAGTATAACTTCACTTCTACAGTCCCCACAGGTCTCCATAGAATCATAGAACACTAGGACTGGAAGGGACCCTGAGCGGACATCGAGTCTAGTCCCCTGCCCTCATGGCAGGACCAAGCATCATCTAGATTATCCCTGACAGATGTCTGTCCAATCTATTCTTAAATATCTCCAGTGATGGAAATTCCACAATCTACTTAGGCAATTTATTCCAGTGTTTAACCACCCTGACAGTTCGGAAGTTTTTCCTAATGTCCAGCGTAAACCTACCTTGCTGCAATGTAAGCCCATTGCTTCTTGTCCTGTCATCAGAGGCCAAGGAGAACAATTTTTCTCCCTCCTCCTTGTGACACCCTTTTAGATACTTGAAAACTGCTATCATGTCCCCTCTCAGTCTGCTCTTTTCTAAATTAAACAAGCCCAGCTCTTTCAGTCTTCCCTCATAGGTCATGTTTTCTAAACCTTTAATGATTTTTGTTGCTCTTCTCTGGACCTTCTCCAATTTCGCCATATCTTTCTTGAAATGTGGTGCCCAGAACTGGACGCAATACTCCAACTGAGGCCTAATCAGTGCTGAGTGGAGCAGAATTATTTCTCATGTCTTACTCACAACACTTCTGGTAATGCATCCCAGAAGCAGGTTTGCTTTTTTAGCAACAGTGTCAGACTGTTGACTCATATTTAACTTGTGGTCCACTATGACCCTAGATCCCTTTCTGAGTAGACAGTCACTTCCCATTCTTGTTCCTTCCTAAGTGTGGTACTTTGCATTTGTCCTTATTAATCTTCATCCTGTTTACCTCAGACCATTTCTCCAGTTTGTCCAGATCATTTTGAATTATGATCCAAATAATTGTCCTCCAAAGCACTTGCAATCCCTCCCAGCTTGGTATTATCTGCAAACTTAATGGATGTGTCTAGACTGGCCACTTTTTCCGGAAAAGCAGCTGCTTTTCCGGAAAAACTTGCCAGCTGTCTACACTGGCTGCTTGAATTTCCACAAGAACACTGACGATCTCATGTTGCTCCCGTTCGGGCAAAAGTCTTTTTCCAAAAAACTTTTGCGCAAAGGGCCAGTGTAGACAGCAGAGATTTGTTTTCCGCAAAAAAGCCCCGATCGCAAAAATGGCGATCGGGGCTTTTTTGCAGAAAAGTGCGTCTAGATTGGCCATGGATGCTTTTCCGCAAAAAGTGTTTTTGCGGAAAAGCATCCTGCCAATCTAGACGTGCTTTTCCAAAAATGCTTTTAATGGAAAACTTTTCCGTTAAAAGCATTTCTGGAAAATCATGCCAGTGTAGATGTAGCCAATGAGTATACTTTCAATGCCAGCATTTCTCAAACTGTGGGTCACGACCCCCAGGGGGGTCACGAGCAACTTAGAAGGGGGGTCTCAGCTGGATTCAGATTTTCATTTGTGACCCCTCTCCCCTGGGCCGTGAAGAGCGGCAGGGCGGCGGAAGGCAGCCGCCGGCAAGCCGTGCAGTGTGGCCAGGACCGCGGGACTCCAGGAGCGCGGCTCAGCTGCAGGAGGAGGCAAGGCAGCGGGAGAGTGAGGCTGGTGCAGGATCGGACGCTGTCTGGGGCACGGTTGCCCCGCTGGGAGAGGGCGAGGTCCCTCAGGCAGCAGGCTGGGGGATTGGGCCAGGGCAGAGAACCCGGAGGTAAATAAGGGCACGTTGGGGTCAGAGGAGGAGGAGAGAGAGAGAGAGAGGGGGAAAAAAACAAAACAAAAAACCAAAGGGATGCGGAGCGGAAAAGAGGCACAGAGGAGAAAGAGACGGGGTAAAGGAGCCTGCAGAGGGGAAGGGCGTTGAGGACCGCAAACGCCTTGAAGGAACCCCAGGAGGGCAAGGAGTCTGGTGAGAATGGGGGAGGAAGCAACCCAGGGCAGTGAGGGTGGGTGTGGGGGGATCACAAATTCATTTAACATTTTAGGGGGTCGTGATATCGCAAAGTTTGAGAACCCCTGCTCTATGCCAATATCTAAATCGTTGCTGAATATGTTGAACAGAACCACTTCCAAAACAGAACCCTGCAGAACCCCACTTGTTATGCCCTTCCACCCTGACTCTGAACCATTAATAACTGGTCTCTGAGAACAGTTATCCAGCCAGTTATGCACCCCCATTATAGTAGCCCCAAATAGTTAGTATTTCCCTAGTTTATTGGTAAGAAGATCAGGTGAGATTGTATCAAATGCTTTATTAAAGTCTAGGTATACCCTGTCCACCACTTCTCCCTTATCCACAAGACTTGTTATCTTATCAAAGAAAGCTATCAGATTGGTGTGACATGATTTGTTCTTTACAGATCCATGCTGGCTGTTACCTATCACCTTATTATCTTCCTGATGTTTGCAGATGAATTCCTTAATTACTTGCTCCATTATCTTTCCTGGCACAGAAGTTAAACTGACAGATCTGTAGTTTCCTGGGTTGTTCTTATTTCCCTTTTTAATAGATGGGCACTAGATTTGCCCTTTTCCAGTCTTCTGGAATGTCTCCTGACTTCCATGGCTTTTCAAAGATGATAGCTAAAGGCTCTGGTACCTCCTCTATCAACTCCTTGAGAATTTTAGGATGCATTTAATCAGATCCTGGTGACTTGCAGACATCTAACTTTTCTAAGTAATTTTTAACTTATTCTTTTTTTATTTGAACTTCCAAACCTACCCCATTTCCACTACCACTCACTATGCTAGGCATCCTGTCATTATCAATCTTCTTGATGAAAACCGAAAGAAAGAAGTCATTAAGTACCTCTGCCATTTCCAGGTTTCCTGTTATTGGCCCGTTTTCCTTTTATAGCCTCTCCCCCATCTGCAGCAGGTTCTGTATCTCCCATAGGCCAACCCCTCCCTCTCTCCCAGGTATTATCTTATGGTGGCGTGAGACAGTCACTTCCCCAGAAGGCGTGGGACTGAACTGTCTGTATTTAGACTGGCCAGCTCCCCTGGGGCTTACTTTGAACTAAGGAAATGTCTGCCAAAGGGCTCTGATTTTGCGATGTTTGAAAACAGTCTGATTAATTTTTGAATAGACAGGCTGTTTTCTGTTGTCATTAGGTGTGTCTTAGAGGTCACTAGACAGACTGATTCCTTGCACACACACGTGCAGCGACACAGGAATACACAAGCATCATGTTGGATCTTGGGGCATGACCCAATGCAAAGAGCGCAAGTCAAGTGAGTGAGTGAAAGTGTCTTATGGCACTCTTCTGATCTCGGTAATGCTCTGTGGAGAGTAGGGATGTGAATGACTAGTTGAGCAGTTGACTGTCTGATAAGCAAATGCTTATCGGATAGTCAACACACCAATCGATTAGTCATTCCACCCCCCCTTGCTGTCTCTATGGGAACGTCTAGACTACATGGCTCCATCGACGGAGCCATGTAGATTAGTGTACTTGAAAAAGAGAAATAAAGCGGCAATTTAAATAATCGCTGCTTCATTTACATCAAAATGGCTGCCGCGCTGTGCCGATCAGCTGTTTGGCGGCACAGAGCGGTAGTCTGGACACTCCACGGTCGACAAGGGAAGCCCTTGTTGACCGCCCCGGTAAACCTCATTCCACAAGGCATAACGGGGTGGTCAACAAGGGCTTCCCTTGTCAACTGCAGAGCGTCCAGACAACCGCACTGTGGTGCCAAACAGCTGACTGGCACAGGGCATAAGCCATTTTGATGTAAATGAAGTGGCGATTATTTAAATTGCCGGTTCATTTCCCTATGTCTAGAAACCTAATCTACATAGCTCTGTCGATGGAGCCATGTAGTCTAGACATACTCTATCAGAAAAAGGCAGCAAGGGGGGTAAGAGGGGGTGCTTCAAAGTGGCAGTGCTGCGTGGAGCTTGGGGCCAGACCCTGGGCTCCACATGGCGCTGCCACTTTGAAACAGCGTGTGCATCAGGGGCCAGTTGGGGAGTCACCAGGCTACACGCAGCATTACAAAGCGGCAGCTCCACGTGGAGCCTGGAATCAGTGTGGGGGACTCCCCTGCTGATCCCGGGCTCGGTGCGGTACTGCTGCTTTGAAACGCCGCTTGGAGCCTGCCTCTGGGCTGCCTGTGACGTTTCACAGTGGCAGCACTGCATGGAGCCCAGGGTCAGTGGGGGATTCCCCCCCCTCCAATGACCCCAGCTCCATGCAGCGATGCTGCTTTGAAACCCTGCAGGGAGCACGGGGCCAGTGGGGGACTGCCCTGAGGAATATAGACTGGCATTGGGGGTTATTTTTTACCAGTCAGGCTGCTGGATTAGGGGAGAGTATAGGAGTATAATTCCTAAATTGAACTCCACCATAGGACTCTACCTGTGAGTTTGGGGTAAGGGGTGGTTTACTGTACTCAGGCCATCCTATAGTCTCAGAGAATCCAAACCATAAAAAGTAGGGTTGGAAGGGACCTCAAAAAGTCATCCAGTTAAGCCCCCTGCACTGAGGCAAGACAAGGAAGCCTGGCCCATCAGTGGCAGGTGTCTGTCCAATCTGTTCTTAACCTCCACGGATGGAGATTCTGCCTCCTACTTTGGAAGCTGATTCCACAATGTAACTGCACGTGCCATTAGAAAGCTTTTCCTAATGTTTAACCTAAATCTTTCTGGCTGCAAATAAAGCCTGTAACTCTTTGTCTTATCTTCTGTGGACATGGAGAACAGTTAATCACCATCTTCTTCATAACAGCCCTTCACATAGTTGAAGGCTGTTATCTGGTCTTTTCTCAAGACTCCACTTTTCTCAAGACTCAAGACTTTTCTCAAGATGCCGAGTGTGTAAGTCATAGGTCAGATCAGTTGTGTTGCTCTTCTTTGGACTCTCCTCAGTTTGCCTACATCTTCCCTAGTGTGGAGCCCAAAAACTGGACACTGCACTAGCTCAGGCCTCACCAGGGCTGAGTAAAGCAGGACGAATGCCTCCTATGTCTTTCGTATGACTTAGAATCACAGAATCATAGCATCCTAGGGTCATTGAGTCCAACCCATGGCCCAAAGCAGGACAAACCCCAACTAAATCATCCCAGCCAGGGCTTTGTCAAGCCGGGCCTTAAAAACCTCTAGGGATGGAGATTCCACCCCTTCCCTAAGGAACCCATCCCAGTGCTTCCCCACCCTCCTAGGGAAATAGTTTTTCTTAATATCCAACCTAGACCTCCCCCACTGCAACTTGCAACCATTGCTCTTCATTCTGTTATCTGTCACCACTGAGAACAGCCTCTCTCCACCCTCTTTGGAACCCCCTCTTCTGGAAGTTGAAGGCTGCTATCAAATCCCCCCCCAGAGCCAGCCCAAGCTACGGGCTGACCAGGCTACCGCCCGGGGTGCCCCCATTCTAGGGGGCGCCGCGTGGGGCTGGGCAGGGATGGCACCAAGCATGCTCTGCATGCCCGGGGCAACACCACACATGCGCCGGGTGCCTGGGGGTGGTGCTGCGCATGTGCCACATGCCCAGGGGCGGGGCCATGCATGCGCCATGTGCCCGGGGGCGGGGCCACACTCCTAGGGCCTGGGCACACGAATGGCTCGGGCTGACCCTGATCCTCACTCTTCTGTAAACTAAATAAACCCAAATTCCTCAGCCTCTTCTTATAAGACACTGCTGCTTTACACCCCACAGTGATATTTGCCTTGTTCTCAACTGCATTGTATTGTTGACTCCTTCCATTTTTGATCCACTGTAACCCTAGGTCCTATTCAGCAGTACATTCACTTAGCCAGTGATTCCCCATTTTGTAGCTGGGTGTTAGATTTTTCCTTCCTCAGAGACGTAGTTTGTAGTAGGGATCCGAAAGGTTAACTGGGTAATCGGCTCCAGTTAAACAGTAGGGACTGTCCAGAGTAGCTCCTGTCTGCAAGTAGCTCCTGCTGGGCTGGAATGACCACCTCGCCCATTCCCCCCTTTAATTGATTAACCAGTTAAACGTTTAACTGGTTAACCAATTAAAGGGAATTTTACATACCTACTTCGTACTTATCTTAATTTCATCTTGCCGGTTTCAGAGCGATTTTCCAAGGTCACTTTGAATTGGAACCCTGCCCTCCAAAGGGACTATAGCCCCTTGCCACTTAGTGTCATTTGCAAACTTTATAAGCGTCCTCTCCACTCCGTTCTCCAACCCCTTAATGGAAAGATGGACTCAGAGACTCAGCCTTTGCAACGGCAGCCACTTAACTTGCAAAAGGGAGAGAGGACAGCAGGAGCTAGGCTAAAATGGAAAGCAAAACCCCACACGCATTACCAAGACAGCAAAGCACTGATCCAGAGGGGCCTATTATCCCTTAGGAATAGGGAGGGGGACTCGGAGGCAAGCCTGTGAGAATACATCAGCTTTCTATCTCTGTAGCTCCAAGGCAATGGGCATCAAACCCAAGAAGGAATATGCTCCGATTTCCACCTTGAGCACACATGTGCTTTAACATTCCCCTCACCGGGAGTTGGATTGAAATGCTAAGAACTCCTGACAAGCAGCCCCCGGGCCCTCCTCCCTCTGTGTGTCTCTGGCCCCCGTTTCATTTAGAAAAAGCTTTTTTATGGTGCTACATTTTTTTTAAAAAAAACCTCTACGCTGCACGATCAATAAATTCTCTCCTTGGCTAAATAAACGTGGGGATATCAGTTAGCAGGAGAACGCTGGGTTATTCAGAGGCCCCTCATTACAGCTGGGGCAATCGATACAAGAGGCCAGGAAATAACCGCTCGTTTTTCTGATTCATACTGGCATTGATTGGCTAGGAGAGAGATGGAATAATTCTCTCGGCAGCAGACCCCCTCTCACAGGCTGTGCCCCTCACACACTGCTGAGCGTGAGTTACTGGCCCCCTCTCTGTGCTTGCTATTTAAATATCCCCTGTGGCATTTGCATGAACATGGCTGCCGCTTTTTTCCAGCTCGGGGCTTTGCCGGAGAAAAGCGCCAGTCTAGACGGGATCTTTCGGAAAATAAAGCCTTTTCCGGAAGATCCCTTATTCCTCTTAAAAGCAGGAATAAGAGATCTTCCGGAAAAGGCTTCATTTTCCAAAAGATCCCATCTAGACTGGCGCTTTTCTCCGGAAAAAGCCCCGAGCTGGAAAAAAGCGGCAGCCATGTTCATGCAAATGCCACAGGGGATATTTAAATCCCCCGCGGCATTTGCAATTCCGAGTTGTCTCATTAGCATCCTTTTTCCGGAAAAGGGTGCCAATGTAGACACAGCCTTGGAGTAAAGCAGATGATATCTGCCAATGTTGGGAATCTCACAAAAGAGAGAGATCCATTCCCAGGAGTTTCCCAGCACAAGCTGTTAGCCCAAGGGATTAGGAGATGCCCGATGAAATGTCCCCGTGGTGACATCTTTCTCTGAACTGCCAAACGGAGCTGGAGGTTCGTTCATGGCTCATTCCAGGAGGCAGAGGGCAGCGAGTGACCTGAGCAGAAATTGGGCCAAAGGAGAAGTGGACCTTTCTGTTCCTTGTTTGTAAATTCTGACCCCACAAGGACACCTGGTGAGTGAGCTCAGTGAGGACTTGAGGGAAGTGGAGGCTCTTCCCTATCAGTCAGGAGGCAATGGAGTCTTCACAGTGACTTAGGCCTAGCCTGAGGTGAGTCCAGTCCCCTGGAGCTGACACCAAGACACTCCATTCTCCAGTGTACGCTGCCAGTCAGGAGGAGGCAGTGAGCTCTAAATGCACAGAGTGAGTTGCTTTTGCATTTCCCTGGACGAGAGGGAGTTCACGGCCAGTTGTGCAGGCATCTCTGAGGAGAACAAAGAGGGTCACTGTAATGGGGCTAGGCCCTAAGGCCAAAAGGGCCATAGAGAAGTCTTCCACGAGGCTAGAGAGGCTCTGGAGGAACCAGCGAATCAGGGACCCGGGCAGACTACAAAAGGAGCTGCAGAAACAGAGGCAACTCAGTTGCAGTCCAGACCTGAAGAGAGAAGTTCAAGAGGGCTGTCAGGCAGAACCAGAACCAGAACCTGCTCAGAGTGGGGAGCTGTTCAGGACACGGTCTCCAGGAGGGGAAGCCCTGGGAGCACCACTCTCCTACCTACCGAGTGAGGAAACAGACTGAGAGATGGGACTCAGTGAGACACTATACAGAGGGGACCGGGGATGGGCCCCTGTTAGAGATGTACCCCAGAAGGGGTTTGTGATTACTCACTCAGCCCTCTGGCCAAGTCACACTCTTTCATGTAGTCAAAAGGGGCTTTTAAAGTAGCATTGTAGGCAAACGCACTCGGCCAGACACGGGGTGCTCAGGTGAGGTGAGGGCCGGCCCGTCACAGTCACCTACCAAGCACTCTAGCCACGCAGAGGGCTCTCGCTTTGTGTGCGATGGGTGCCATCTTTGCAGACACTGGGAACTCAGCTGGGGACAGCTGAAGCTAAAGGCATGAACTAGAGAGCCAGGCTAGCTAGTTTAGAGCCGAAGAGATTCCTCTGTGGATCAGGCTCTGAGGGAGACACATAGCACACGCTGACCAGTGGGTTACACTCTCCCTGGCACGGAGAGTACCCTTCTAGCATGGCACACAGCAATCCCCAGGCCATCCCTGCTTTTAAAACATGCAGCAGTCAGCTGGCAGGCCCTGAATTCCCCTGTAAGCTCCCTAAAAGGACAAGCCCATCTCCAAGCCAAGCCCAGAGTCCACTAGCACCCTTCCCTCATCCGCTGATACTGTAATACATTGAATCCCCACTCTGCCCTGCTGCACCTCCCAGCTGAGCCACAGGCAGGAGAAGGGAGAAAAATACGAACGAATGGCACAATCCGAGCATCAGTGGCTATGGCAACAGGACGGGTGTCCGTGGCACAGCATGGGCAAAGGGTAAGTTCTACCGTGAAACGGCACGTCGTTCCGTCCAGCGCTGGCAGATGCTTTCATGTCCAACTTACATTTCGATCCTGACTGCCGGGCACCCGGGGAGTTTTCTTTTTTTAACACCCAACTTGCAAATCAGCAGGCGTTGGCCGAGGCGCATGTGTCAATCTGGCATTTTCAGAACAAAGCTATTGCTGGCGAGGAAGCTCACCACACAGAACGCCTGCTGCTGGGAAAGGATGCAGCCCCGAAGTGGAGAATTTCTAGGGAATGTGGCCACAGCTGGAGAGGTATGTGCCACTTTTGCTTGGTGGCCACAAACGGTGAAGCCTGCCCCAGAGAACCCTCAGGGAGGGGGCGTTCAGAGCTGAAGAGAAGAAATGGCCTTAAGTTGCAGCAAGGGAGGTTTAGGCTGGACATGAGGAAAATCTTCCTAGCTGCCAGGGTGGTTAAACACTGGAATGAATGACCCAGGGAGGTTGTAGAATCTCCATCATTGGAGATATTTAAAAGCAGGTTAGACAGGCATCTATCAGGGATGATCTAGATCAGTGTTTCCCAAGTGGTGTTCCGCGGAGCCTCAGGGTTCCACGAAGTGAAAATAAGGGTTCCATGAGAAAATTCCATTACAGGAACATTTTATGATTTTAAAAAATAATAATTAATATCTAAACATTTATGAATTTTATTGAAACCCATTTTCATTTGTGTTTGCCACGATACGTGTCCCTGTGGAATGCCAGCTTAGCCAGAGAGTGGGGACGCTGATGTCACGACTCAGCGCTGCGCGCGCAGTCAATCAATGGTGCAGTCGCCTGTTAAATACCACCGTAAATCCCCGTACTCACTCTCAGGGAGTGTGGATCACATGGGTGACTGAATACTGGGTGATTATACTAGCGCCGCGTCGGACAAAGTCGAAGCTTCAGCTGTCAAACCAGGTGCCTGTATAGGAGTGTGCAGGTGGTGCTCTCGCGAATACTTTACTTCAATATAGTCATGTGATTTCTTGTATTTAAAAATGTAACCATGACAAATATAAATTGTCTATGATAGATTTATCGGCATTTCATGACCTTGTTTAGCATTTGTTTATTATTATCCTTACTTATTTGTGGTCTACTTTTTCAATTCCATATATAAGACTGTTATTAGGGATTCCACAAAATTATTTCAAGTTTAAAAGGGTTCCATGACCAAATAAAATTGGGAAACACTGATCTAGACGGTGCTTGGTCCTGCTGTGAGGACAGGGGACTGGACTTGATGACCTCTCGAGGTCCCTTCCAGTTCTAGTGTTCTATGAGTCTATGAAATGTGTGGAGAGGAAGAGTCATGAACATGTTAGGGGAGAAGATGTGGGCACCTAGGGAGGAGCATGGAGATGAGTCTGTAGGCCCTCAGAGAGAGAGACTCCCCTTCCAAAGATGGGCACTTCTAAGCAGTGGCAGGCCTCTATAATGGTTTTGAAACACAAAGCAGCCTCCCAGCAGTGTAGGAACAACTTCCTTCTGTGCAGCGATGCAGGTTGCTCAGAGACAACAGGGTGTACCTGGGATTCACGGCAGGCCCCCTCCCTCAGCCACATGAGCGCACCTGGGCTGTCTCATCTTTCAAGGACTGGGTCAGTGAGGGAAGTAGCCTGTTTCTTGTGTGCCTTCCCCAGCCACCACCTGTACACAGGGCCCGTACTGTGCTGTGTCCAGGCATCCCTCAGCCTGAGCCTGAGGGCTGTTTGCTGAGTCACCCGGTGTCATGGAGCTGAGTCTCTCTGGCTGGGGACAGAACATTGCTTTGTTAATTGTCTCCCCAGCCCGGAGACAGTCCTGGAGCCATAAAGGCAGCCTCCCCATGCCCTGCCCTGTGTCTTTACTGTGTGCTCAGTTCAGCCGCCTTGTGCACTCCGGCAGCGAAGGAGACCAAGGAGGTCAGAAAAGAACCCGATCTGCAAAAGGAAGGGTCTTAAAGAGACAGTCTGGGTGAGGTCATATGATTTAGCAACTGTTAGTGGACACTGCTGCCTGTGCACACAATTACAGCCTGAAAATGACTATGGGCCCATGCTTCTCATTGGGATCCAGCAGTGGGTGTCTAGTGCCACCTGGGACTGGTCCACTTAGACGAGAGGTTTGCATCCAGCCCATTATGACAACTCCGGATGCAAATTCTGATTGAAGTGAGAAACAAAGTCTGAGAGTGTTGGGATCCTGGGGGTTCAATCAGACCCAGGTTAGTCCGGAAAGCTAATGAGTCTCTTGCAGACAATTCAGTAGGAATCTTCTCCCTGCAAGGAATAAAGCAGAAATGTAGAAGGAAAGCAAACTGGACCATTGTGGCCTCAGCTATCAATTACATCAAGGGAGTGGGACAGTCTCCAGCAGCTGGAAAACACAGTCTCTTAATTAACAAGTTAATTAGGCTCCTGCATTAAGATAAAGGGAAGACAAAGTGTCATAATTAAAGAGCGACGCAAGCAAATTGCTTCGGATGCCCCTGTGCACTCTTCTCCTTCAGGGTCTTGGTGCAAGTCACTGACATTTCCATTTGATCTTTCTCTTTATCTGCCTACCACCCACAAGGGCACTCTGACGTCTGCTCCACCCTGTGCTGGGTCAGTCCTTAGCATACTGATCCATCTGCCACCCAGATCTTGGCTGCCTGATTTTAGTTGTCACGTATGACGCTTGGCTAGGAGATTAAGGAAACAACACGTTAAACAAAACAGCCCTTCCCCAAAGCAGCTTTCTTCATTCCATGTTTGTGTCCTGTCCTTTGGAGGCTTCTACAGCACGTTTTAGCAAGCAGGTGTCCAACATTTGGACCTCAGCATGGGCAGCATGTATTATAGGCTAGGGAAGGCTTTGCCTTCCCAAAGAAACAGGTGTGGCCTCACCGTCCCTGTGCCCCAGACTCTCTCCTGCTTCCTGCTTTGGCCCACTCTTCCCAATTCCTCTGTGCACTGACCCCAGCTTGGGCTGACACTGAGGCCATGCATGCTGGGGCACTTCAGGACTGGGGGCCTGTGGCTTCTTCAGGGCTGGGGGACTAGCCTAGGGCAGAGGCTGGTGACTGCGGTGGGGGGCTCTGGGCTGTCTGTGGCTGAGGGGCAGAAGAGGCAGAGCCTCATCCAAAAGAGGCAGGACTGAGAGGGTCCTAGCCTCCTCCAGCTGGTGCTCCATGTACCTCAAATAGTTAATACAAATTCTAGACGTAGCATAGCCCCAGGCCTCATGCTAGATTCAAATTCCCTAGCTTCGCTTTCATCTAGAGATCAAAATATTGGATTCCGAAACCCCGTCCCTTCAAAGTTACGTGAGTTTGCCATCTAGTGGTTCAGTGGAGTTCCCACAGTTTAATTCCTCATGCATTCCTCGAGATCAGTGGTTTGCAACCTTTTTGACACCAGTGTCTGCTGCCTTCCTAAACTATACATAAGGTGTAGCGTGGATCCACGGACGGCTGTGGAGAAACACTGCTCTCAACAATAACACTGGTCAGTGACTCCAAAGAGCCCAGTGCCCTTCACAACACGCCTGTGTGAAGGGGAAAGTTGTTCGTAATTTATTTATTCGCTAGCCTCTAGAGTGCACCCCACTCCTGAATCCCCACTACTAGGCACTGTGAAAACACAGCACAAAAGACAGACTCTGCCCCCTGGAGCTTACAATTCTTTCAACCAATTTTGACTTATTAACTTCATTTCACAGATGAATGAGGAGCAAGGCTGAGAGACTTGCCCAGGATCTCACCGTGGCCACGTCCACACTAGGAAACTATTTTGAAATTACTAAATTCGACTTAGTAACTCCTAATTTAACAAATTTGAAATCGCGTGCCCCACTACGGGGAAGAATTGAAATTAGTCTGAGGCAGGCTCCGTTAATGTGGGTGTGCTACCTAGACTTAGAACTCCAGGAAGTACTGGGGAGTAATTAGTTCAAATTACTCTAGGGAGTAGTTATTTCGAAATAGCAGCACCAAAGCATCCACGATACCATTATTTTGAAATAACTATTTCAAAATTAGCATTAGTTCTGATGAAAAGCCGGAGTACAGATTTCGAATTAAGCAGTCCAATATTTCGAAATAATAGGTTTGGTAGTGTGGATGCTCCGCTTATAAATTCAACCAAAGGTGGGTTATTTTGAAATAAAATCCTAGTGTGGACCAGGCCTATGATGTCACTGGCAGAGCCAAGAATAGAATCTAGAAATCTTATCTCCCCACTGTGCTTTGACCACTAGATAACACTGCCTTCCATCTGCAATAAGTGGAATTAAATCATTCAGCCATTTGTATTAACTAAAAATCATTAAGTACAGTGGCATTCTAGTATTCTATACCTTGTGATTCATGTATTAACACATGAAAAATTACAAGAAAGTAGATCCATATATTTTCTAACATATCAGAGGGGTAGCCGTGTTAGTCTGAATCTGCAAAAGTGGCAAGGAGTCCTGTGGCATCTTATAGACTAACCGAAGTGTTGGAGCATAAGCTTTCGTGGGCAAAGACCCACTTCGTCAGATGCATCTGACGAAGTGGGTCTTTGCCCACGAAAGCTTATGCTCCAACACTTCGGTTAGTCTATAAGGTGCCACAGGACTCCTCGCCGCATTTTCTAACATAGGAGACTTAAATCAAATATGAAAATCTAATTTCCAAGCACTGGTTTTACATTAAATCTGTGTCCATTTTGAATTGGTGATGATAGACACTTAGCTCAAAACAGTTTCCAAAGGGGGAGGGACTTGTTCTCACTGTGCCTAGTATTTTACAGCTCCAGTCAGATCCACTAAATATTTTCTGTTTATGCAAGATCTCCAGGATGAAGTTACACTAAGGCTACGTCTACACTGTGAGGCTATTTCAGCATACTAGAGTATCCCGAAATAGCTATCCTAAGTCTTCACAGGAAGCCTTTTATTTCGAGCTCGTTATTCCAACATCCCTGTAAACTTCATTCAACAAGGAGTAAGGGACATTTCAGAATAGCGGGTTATTTTGAAATAAGATCAAAATAAGATATGCAATTTGTGTAGCTCAAATTGCGTATCTTATTTCGAGCTAAGGTGCAGTGTAGACGCACCCTAACAGATCATCTGTGAGTTCTCACAGATGCTAAGGGCCAAGTCCTCAGCTGCTGTAAATCTGCATAGGTAATTGAGTTACACCTCCAGAGGCTTTAGTTGTCTGAGTATGAATTATCTGCAGGTGTCATCTTCTTACTATATATTTTAGAAATATGCATCTGTCTGTCTGTCCATCTGTGGGTTGGTATGTTAAAGAACTCCTCCTAAATGGTAAGAGCTAGGACCACCAAATTTAGTACACAGCTTATCATAGTTTAAAGCAAGGTCAGGGTTTGGCTGTGCCAGGATAACGGGATGTGCGTGGAATTTGATTGTTTCTCATAAAATGGAAAGGGAAGGGTCTGGCAGGAGAGAGTTATACTGTAGAATGACCACAGGGGGGCAGCAAGGGTCAACAGATGGGGACTGGGACAGCTATAACCCCACTGGGCTAGGAACGAGCAGATGTGGAGAAAGGGACAACTATTTACTGTGTGTTTCAGAGAGTTTGTCTGTTTGTGTGTCTCTGTCTGTCTGTCCCCTAGGTGGGGGACAGGCATTCCTCCCCCAGTTGTGCCCGCTGCAGCTGCAGGAGCCATGGAGAGGCACTTCTTACCTAGCCCCAAGCTGTTGCAGTGGGAGAGGGCTGGGGTTGCCCTTTTTCCCAGGGGAAACCTGCATATTGAACCTCTCATCCCCAACTCTGCTTCCCCCCCACCGAGCAATGATTCAAATGAAGAAAAACAAAACTTATTTGAGTTAAGGATCCAAGCAACTCTGGGTAAATCTTCTAGTTCTTAATTTAAAAAATGTGCAATTTATGTCATGATTTCCAGGCTGGGCAGTATTTTTGTGATCCTGGATTTTGAGTCTCAGTGTGTGAATTCCAGACAGGACCTTCAATGGTTACCTGATTTGCAGTTCCAACCCTTGGAATGGGACCTTGGTTATTGCACCAAAATGAGCCAGATTAAAATCTAGCAGGTGCAACCTTGAGGTTAGGCTCCAGTTTTGTAAACCACCTTTTAAACATCTTTCTTTCTTTCTCCATAAGAACATGGAGAGGCTCCATCGTTGGAGTTTAGAATCTGCTGTGGCAATGTGCAGCAGCAGCCTCAAGCACACCAAGGCATGGAACAGATGGGAGTACATCGTGAAGGTCGAGGGTGTTAATATTCCCCTATAATCTCTCCTGACATGACTGAAATGGGGGAGAGAAGGTTTTCACAGTTTTCTCCCTGAGCCAATTCCAGCCCTTATCGGCTAAGAAAGTTGGTGATAAAACATGACTTGAATTTCAGCTATAAATCAGCTTTCTGTTTTTAAAAGAGGACTTAATCCGGGGAAATGCTGAGCAGCTTCAGTATCCAGACAGGGATACTCAGGCTGTCCCAGGACATGCGCTACACTTTGCAGTATCAGGCCATATACACAGCCTTGAAAAGAGATCTGACTATGCCCCCTGAGAACGCTAAGCACAGAATCCTGTCTGTTCTTTCTCTGCCCAGCCGAGAAATCATGAAATAAATTGCACATGTTATTTATTTAAGAACAACACCTCGGATAATTCACACTTGGACAACTAATTCCTTGGGCGGTGTAACTCAGTTGCCTGTGCAGATTTACAGCAGCTGAGGGCTTGGTCCTTAGCATTTGTAAGAACTCACAGATGATCTGCTAGGATAACTTCATGCTGGAGATCTTGCAATATTAAAATATTTAGTGGATCTGCCTGGAACTGCAAAATTAGAATGAGTCCCTCTCTCTTTGGAAGCTATTTCTGTTCTTGTCTTCCTTTCTTTTCCTGTGCTTCCTTCTTCCCTTTCTCTCATGCATGCCAGAAGGATCTTGTGGAGCAACGTGTGACCCTGGGAACATGTAGCAGACCATTTCTGTGAGCAGAGGCACTGCATTGCCCCAGCATGAGACAAAACACAGCAGCAGCACTTGCAGGAAGGACAGCAGGTTCCATTCCAATACGAGTAAAAGCATCTTGAGACGTGTTTTCCTCAGAACATACTTTGTGTTCCTCTTCAGACCAACAGGGCCGACAGCCACTGTGGGCCCTGGGACAAATTGGGGGGATGGCCCTGCACCTCAGAGGCCTTGGGTGGGAGGGGTGGAGTGGGGGCAGGAGCCCTCTGCGTCACCCATATTGTGGCACTGGACACCCCTCTCCCTCAGAGCAGTGCAGAGCGGTGCTCCAGCAGCTGGGAGCTCTGGGCCCCTTTGAATCACTGTGCCCCAGAGCAACCCCCTTTCCCTCCTCCATGGGTGGGCCTGCTTTGCACAGTGCCATTCCTCACAGGGAGCCAGAATAAGAAGAAATGTCCCACTGGCAACAGCAACACACGATAGATCTGGCTTAACAGATCCTGCCATTGGCCCACCCAGTATCTACTTTTTCCAGAAGGAAGTGAGCTGGAAACTTTCCCACAATGCATTTAGCCAGTGGTGCAATGCTGAGGCGAGAGGAGAAGAAATCTTTCCTGACCCTCAGCCAATCAGCAAAGCCCCGGAAACATGAAATTTGATGAGGTGAGATAGGAATGTCCCCCCAGCTATAAAGGTGAATGCTACCAATGGCTGTGAAGTTAACCAGTCATAGCTTTAGACTCATTGAAGCGTGGAAAAGGGTATATGTAACCCTTCTGCCAGGTGGAGCTAGCAGCAGCAGCCAGAGTGAAGTTCAATATCTAAGGGGCTCATTTCCATCCGTCCAACACAGAACTGGCTTGAGGTCTGACCCAGTAGCCTGAGAAATTCACACACCACCCCATGGCTCCTCTGAGAGGCAGTGCTTCCCCATATCTAAAAGGGTGTCACAAGGAGGAAGGAGAAAATTTGTTCCTCTTGGTTTCTGAGGACAGGACAAGGAGTAATGGGCTTAAAGTGCAGCAAGGGAGGTTTAGATTGGACATTAGGAAAAAATTCCTAACTGTCAGGGTGGTCAAATATTGGAATAAATTGCCAAGGGAGGTGGTGGAATCTCCCTCTCTGGAGATATTTAAGAACAGGTTAGATAGACATCTGTCAGGGATGGTGTAGACGGAGCTTGGTCCTGCCTTGAGGGCGGAGGGCTGGACTCGATGACCTCTCAAGGTCCCTTCCAGTCCTATGATTCTATATACAAGCAGGATAGAAGAAACACAACTCCAACTCAATTCACATAAGAAAAGAGACTTTAAATGATGCCTCCTATTTAGCTCTGTTCTTTGAAGGGAGGGACAGATCAAACCAGTGCAGGCAAGAGAGTGCATGCCACTTTCAGACCAAAATGACCTTCCCTTACTCCCCTCTACACTTTTAGGACATTTCTACACTTTTAGGAAACTATTTCAAAATAACTAAAATCAATTTAATAACTCCCAACACAGCAAAATCGAAATAGCGTGTCCTCACTACAGGGAAGCCTCAAAATTAGTCCGAGACAGGCTCCATTAATGTGGATGCCCTACTTCAACTTAGAGCCCCAGGAAGCCCTGGGTTGTACTTAGTTTGAATTACTCTGGGTAGTTATTTTGAAATAGCGGCACCGGAGCATCCGCACTACCATTATTTCAAAATAACTATTTGGAAATTAGCATTATTCCCTGAGGAAAGCAGGAGTACAGATTCCAAAATAAGCAGCCCGTTATTTTGAAATAACAGGCTTGGTAGCGTGGACACGCCACTTACTAATTCCACCTGCAGGGGGTTATTTCAAAATAAAGTCCTAATGCAGACCAGGACTTAGAGTGCTCAGAGTCAAACCCCTACTTAGCAAGGTTCTTTTTGCTAACTGTGAGCCCTTTCCTTTGGAACAATATATCACAATAGAGCCTATTTTTCTGTATTCTCACAAAATCACAAACATTGGTAACCATATTTCAGCTATCCCTGCATTTAATACAAACATAGCTGGTATTGGGTCATTCATTAAGTTGATTACAGTGAGCAAACACCCACTCCATCTGCTGAATAATCTAAACAAAGCAGGAGCAGACTGTATTTACATAGACACACCCTTCCAACTGTCTGGAAGGGAACCATGCCTTCCGATCTTGCTTACATTTGTAACCAGCAATGGGTGACAGCTATGTTCTCCAGCCATGGGCAATTGCAGGTTAACTGAATGCTTGCAAGAGATGTCAAGTATCAGAGGGGTAGCCGTGTTAGTCTGAATCTGCAAAAGCGACGAGGAGTCCTGTGGCACCCTATAGACTAACTGAAGTGTAGGAGCATAAGCTTTCGTGGGCAAAGACCCACTTCGTCAGATGCAAGAGATGTGTGCTAGTCAAGGCAAGAGGGGACACAGCTCCCTGCTGAGTATGGCAACAGCAATCATACCACACTGTGATGGGCATGTGCCCCACACGGGCTCCAGAATGGTTAATGTGGGGCCTGAGAAGCCAGTTGATATGCTGAGAGAGGCAGGCTTAATTGAGGCTACATCTACTCTGCAGGCTTCTTGTGCAAGAACCGTTTTTGCGGAACAGATCTCTTTGCACAAGAGAGTGTCCAGATTGCATGGACGCTCTCCCGCAAGAAAGCTCTGATTGCCATTAATAGAATGGCCACCAGAGCACCTATGCTTCTTTCAGTAGGCTGTTTCTGCACAAAAGCCCCCAGTTTCCCATCCACACACACCTTTTTGCACAAAAGCTCTTGTGCAAAGAGACTTATTCCTCGTAGAAAGAGGAATACCTACACCGCAAAACCCCCGCCGTTCTGTCGATTCACTGTCAATTTTCTTGTGCAAAAACGCACTTGAGGGGTGGACGCTCTGCGAGTTTTTGCGAAAAAAACCAGCCATTTTTGCGCAAAACCTCTGCAGTGTAGCCGTAGCCTGAGAGTGAAGTTCAGAAGAGGAGGGGTTGGCAAAGGATTATAAACTGAGGATGTTGTAAGCAGAAATAGGCTGCAGGGATGAGAGAAAGTCAAGAGACCAACCCTGGGATCTCAGCCTGAGTAGAGAAGGTTGGCAAGCAACCATGGGAGATGTCAAGCTGTTGCTGGGTGTGAAGCAGGCTCCAATGGCAAGCCCTGATAAAAGGGCACAATCTGGACTTCGAATAGAGCCCTGGGTTTTTGCTGTTCAGTGGAAGAACAGCAAAAGGGCTTTTAAGAGGCATGAAGGGCCAAGGCAGAGGAGGGCTGAAGTTGGCTTGGGTTTATTAGAACATTCCAAGGGCAGTCCAGGAGGGGCTCTCTTGTGGGGGAGAGGGAAATTGTCGGCTCGAGTCTCATCTGACATACCTGTTCATTTTACCTGTCACCTGGATTACCCATAATGCTCTTGATCCTGCTGGTGAATTATTACAGGAACTGGGCCTCAGTAAGAGCTTTCTCCAGAGTCCAAGTGCATACTTTTTCATGGTAAAGGACCAAGATGTCACGCACAGGGCTCCACTGCCGTAGAAGAGCATGTGACAAAGGAATCAACTCCCCCTGGCCTGAGCGGATCTGAAAGAATGCTGGAGGGATCAGGTGAGAGTGAGTTTCTGTCAGGGTCCGGTCCTGTATGATCTGATTCAATGGGAGATTGGCTGCAGGACTGAGCTGTAGAGACAAAGTGGGTGAACTAATATCTTCCATTGGACCAGCTGCTGTGGGTGAGAGACAAGCATCTGAGCTGACAATGTGAACATACATGTGCAAACGCCCTTGCTTTAGAGCCTGGTGTTCAGTTTCTCTCCTTCCCAATGATGGCTCTGACATGTATGTGCCAGGCACCAGCGGAAACAGATGGTGCCCCCTACATTCTCCCCCATACAGCATCTCTGAGGCTCGTATGTGCCTGCATGTCTATTTTTATGCGCTCTCCATGTACCACGATCCTGAGCCATTGGCTTCTAAAATAGCTTTTAAACCCAAAAGGGACGCTTTAATTACAAAGCAGCCCATCCAACCAGAAAAAAATGCTTTAATTAAAGTTTTCCATGGCAAATGTTGACTTTTAATTTAAGAAAACACACAGAAATTGTTCAGTGTTTGGCTAGGAAATTTTCAATTTCTCATGACATTTTTTTAAAAAACCCTAGGAAAACCGATACTTTCACTGAACATTTCTTTTCATTCTTGCCTCTCTGCCTCCAAAGAGGCAATGTTTTCCCCTGGGTACAACACTGAACTGGGAGTCAGGCTGCTAATTCTCATGCTGCTTCTGTTTTCCTGCGTGATCCTGAGTAAGTCAGGTCCACTTTCTGATCTCTGGGGTTTTCCCCTCCCACCCCATCTTTTCTCTCGCCTGTCTGTTTAAATGGCACATTTCTAAGAATGTCTCTTATAGGGCTGGTTGAAAATTCAGACCCCATCCCTTCAACAATCTCCTCCCCTAGCCAAGCCCTGCCCAACCCCAGCCTTGAACCCCGCTCCTGTCTGGCCACTCAGAGGCCGGAGCTATCGCATGGCGATTCCAGCCCTTCCCGGTGGCCAGAGCCAGGCTGCTGCACTACAGCCCCAGCCCACCTGGGAAGCCGGGCAGTGCAGGCAGTTTTGGGAAGACAACGCCTTCCCTTGCCTTCATGAAATGGAGGGATAATAATAGCAGCAGTAACTGTTGCAGTAAAGCTGCATTGTGAAGCTCACTTGCCTTTCCTGTGTTGAGCTGTGCAGAATGCTTTTGTTAAAAGTCACCATCCAACTCACTGCCAAGCCGGAACAGAGCAGGGTGACTGCTTTCTACGTAACCTTTCAGAGAAAACCAAGGCACTTCTTCTAATCATGAAACCGCACGGTCCGTAGCTTTAATGGGGAGGAAGGCAGGAATGTGTAACTGAATAAATAGCCGCTGGAATGGCATGGTCAGTACCGTAGCCCCTTTGTTAGTTATTTAGCTATTTAACTTTGCCCACAAGCCACCAGGAGGGCCTACCTCAGAGATAGTCTAATGAGAGAGTTTTCGTTGCCTGCACAGGGGAAGCTGGCAGAATGAGTCAGCAAGAAAACAGTGGCAGTCAGCAAGGTATCTTCCACATAGTAAACAACATTCCCCAGCCTCAGGCTCAACCCAGGCCTATAGCCTGACCTTCCCATGCTGCCTCCCAAACATCCAAACTCCTGCTCAGCCCCTGCCCCTCTATGCACCTTGTCTAGACACTTACATCAGAGTAGAGTGCACACTGGGATGGCGAATGCCACCATGCTTGTTCACAGTGGCCTGGGCAGGCCCACTGATGGAGGGGAAGGCAGGGGGCTAAAGGCAGCATCTGACCTGGGACCCAGCAATTCTAAAGGGCCCAAGGCTCCTGGCTTCTGCCGGTGCTACTGTGACAGCAGCAGTGGTACCCAGTGCCTAGGCCCTTTAAATGCCTCATGCTCCAGGTGGCTCTAAGGGCTGGAGCGGAGGGTGTGCTGTCTCCAGGTGGCTCTAAGGGCTGGAGCGGAGGGTGTGCTGTCTCCAGGTGGCTCTAAGGGCTGGAGCGGAGGGTGTGCTGTTCTCCAGGCGGCTCTAAGGGCTGGGATGGGAGCTACTATGGCATGTTTGCTGCTCCTGGCTCTGCCCCTTCTGGCTGAGCTCCCGCCCCTTCCAGCAGCATGGAATCCCCCCCCAAACACACCTCACCCAGGAGCCCAGCGTGGCTGTTGGCTCCCCTGGGTCCGGGGAGTGCTCTTGCCCCCATAGGCGACTGATGCTTGTGGAAGAGGGAGGTGCAGGGAGGGCCACCCAGAGGGGCATGTGGGGGCACCCTATTTAGCCATTAAAATGTTGGTGGGGGCATAGAAGGGCAGTGCACCTCCCGAGTGCTGCCATGAGTCCCCTGTGCTTGCTCCATACACTCACTGAATTTTCAGAGTTTTTCGGTGGAGGGAGAAGAACCCAAGGTCAGGCTTGTTGCAAAATATGGTTCGTAGGAAGGAGTCATTTAAGGTGACAGAAATATTTAACCCATAGTGTCTTGCAGGACATGCCTGGCTGAGCACTGGAGTCAAAGTAACTACCAGCTTATGGGCATAGTTTTTTGGCAAAACCAGCTACTTTTATTGGCTGGAGCTCCACTAAATTCCAACTGGTACTTGGCCCCCCCAAGTCTGGCTAGCAACTCCTAAGAATCTTTCTCTCCTAAGGACTATTTTTGGCAGGGAGGATGAATTACTAGTTGCGAATACACAGTTGATCATTCCTAGAAGCTCATTTGGATGGATAATATTGATTATTTTAAACACTTTTTCCATTTAAATTTTCACAGTTGTGGGAAATTATGGGGGGCATCAGATGTTAGGGGCATCAGGCAATTATTTCATGACAGTAGACACGGAGATTCAAAAAGTGAAAGCTTTAATAACTGTTGGATGTAATCTGACAATTTCCTATGTCAAAATATATGAAGTAAATAATCTGAAATGAAACTCTAATGAGTTCTCAAGCAGCGTTTTTTTCTATACATTTTACATTTCTATACATTTTAGAAAAATCTCAGCGGGGCCACAGTGTTAGTCTGTAACTTTAAAAACAAGTGGCCGGGGGGCACCGAAGAGACTAACCAAATTGTAAAGACTCATGAGCTTTCATGGGCAAAACCCACTTCATCAGATGAATTGGAATGGGCATTTTAGATGATAATTGGCAGAAATGTTATTTCATTGGTTTGTGTGATTACAATGAAATTGATTAAACAAAAGACAGGACTATGCAGCACTTTAAAGACTAACAAGATGGTTTATTAGGTAATGAGTTTTCGTGGGCCAGACCCACTTCCTCAGATCAAATTGTGGAAGAAAATTGGCATGACCATATATACTAAAGGGATAGTCCTGTCTTTTGTTTCAGCAAGACCAGACTAACACGGCTACATCTCTTTTACTAGTGAAATTGATGCTTACTTATATTTGCTGATAAAAAAATATAACCCTTCCAAGCCTGCATCGGTGCTGGAGCAAAGGGAGCTGCCACACCCTCAGGCTTGAAGAGGTTTCTATTATATACAGGATTTACAGTTTGGTTCAATCGCTCTTTGCACCCCCTCTATAAAAACTGCTCCAGCATCCCTGGCCTACCTATCTCTTACCATCAGGTCGGGTTTATCACTGACCGCCTATTTCCTGGTGGACTTTCCTCCCTCTTCCCCCTCCCATATCTTCCCCGTGCCAATTCACCTGCTGGCAGAATGCCCCAGCCCGGCATAGTGAGAGGCCAGGGAGGGCTGCAGTGCGGGGCAGAAAGTGGGTGGTGCTCGCTGACAGCTCTCCAGCGGTTCCACTAGCCGAAAGGCACTTGGAGGATCAGCAGGAACAGAGCAGCACTCAGACCACAGAGGGTGGAAGCTGCTTTTGCTAATGCAGAGCCAATCAGAGCCAGGCGGTCAGGGCAGTGCGGGCTTTAGCCAATCGTGAGGGAAGCCTGTCGCTGTGAGGATGATTACAGAGCCCTCCAAGCTAGAGCCCGTTGCTTCTTTGTTGCTGCACTGTCATGGGACGGCTCCTTCCCTGAACGCTCCTTTCCAAGCAGCTGAAACAGAGAGTGCTACCAAAGGTACATGCTCCTCCTTAGTCCCCTTGCTCCCACAGCGGGAGACAGTCCCGGGGTGGAGAAGGACAGCTCCATTGCTGAGCACTGAGGGAAATCAGGTGCACCAAACTGCTCTGCACACTTCTCATGGAAACCGTGCGCACGAGTGCAGAGATACTCGTGAAAACGTAAGGGCGCTCCTCACAGGCCGCCCATGAATCCACCCTGGCCTAGAGACACTGAGAGGGAGAATGCAGCTGGATCTGGCTATACACATTAGCACTAAGTGGGAGCTGAACTGACTGTTAGACTTCCGAGCTAGAGGGATACGTAACACAGGAAAATCACTGACGGAGGATGAGAGTAAGAGAACAAAATTGCAACACCCAGTCAGGAGGAAGACAAACACAAAACCCTCCACACATTGCTACTCAGAGTCCTGTCCGTCACACGTACAGACACATCCACCCATACACCGTGAGTCAGTCTGTCACACATACGCACTCTCTCTCTCTCTCTCTCTCTTTAGGAGTGGAGATTGGTGCTTCCTCTTGCTCACCGCTGTTTTTCTCCTGGCTGCAGTTGCAAAGAGGAGACGTCCCGCAGAGACCCATGAGTGTAACCATGGCCCAGGTGCAATACGACTGTTTACAGGAGAATCATCCAAATGATACCAATTCTTCAGCCTCCCCCGTGGGACCTGAGCAAATTGAACTCCTCATGCACATCTGCAAGGAAGCTAAGAAATCTGCCTACTGTCCGTATAGTCACTTCCCCGTGGGAGCAGCGCTACTGACTTGTGATGGGAAGATCTTCTCGGGTAAGTAAGGAGCGTGCGCCCCATACCTCAGCTCCTGAAGAGCTGTGCCCTGGCTGTGCCCTCAAAGGGATTCAGCCATTTCTGTACAGGCAGAGGCATGTCACACCCACCCAGGGGAGTGTCCTTGAAGAAGCAGAGGCTTTGGAGTCAGGGTTCCTTGAGAAGAAGGAGACTGCTTGATAGCAACTTTTAGAGTTTGTGCCATAAACAAATGCTGTGGAGCAAACTTTGCCCTGTATTCTTCGTGTCGTCATCCTTTGCCTCCTTGAGATGTGGCATCGGCCTTGCTGGGCTATAAGGGGCTCGGATTTGAACCATCCTTTCCAAGGTGGATCACAATGCGGAATGTGCCTCTGGTTCCGGTTTCTGTCGATGGCTGCCTGCCTCCCCGTCCTCTGCCAGCCCTGGACTGGCAAAAGAAACTAAACCAGGAAACTCCTTGCTCCCATCTTGTTTGTGCCCCTGCCTGGGGCCATGAGCGATGAAAATGATAGCACATTACTGTAGCCAGTCCTGGGGATTCTATCACAAGTCTCAGGATGTTTCCAACAGCCCCAAATCCTCGAGATGTGAGCACCTCGGATTTTGTTTTTTAAAAGTTACGTTTCTGGCCTTCATGGCTGCAGACAAACGTTATTGAAAAAGGCTCAAAACCACAGAAAGCAAAGAATACCCCCTCCCCAACCCCCCACATCTGCTAGCGCTAGAATCTCATGGTTTTCAAGCCAGATGGGGGGCCCCGGACTCATGGTTTTTGTCTGTGTTTCCTGGTACTCCACCATCTACCTGTATCTGCCTGCTTGATGTCCTATGGAGAATAAGCTTTCAGGAAAGAACCATCTTTTCATCCAGTGTTTGTACAGCACTTAGCACGGTAGGATCCTAGCCTGTCACCAGGGTTCCAAAGTGCTACTGCAGTGCAAATAATAAGAACTTAAGTGTGACAAAATGGAGATTGTGGGGATTTTAGCCCCCTTGTTATGTTGCATGTGATTTCTGTTGTTCTGAAGTAACCTGATGTGCGTGTGCCTCAGTTTCCCTGGGCACTGCGCCAATACCTAGATAGTGATGGGAATATCAGTGTGATAGTCTTCCCCCCACACACACGGGCTGATGCTTTCTGTAATCTCAGCGTGGGATGGGGGTGTGACCAAGTGACACCTTTTGCCTGGGAAGTAGAACAATGGCCAGAGGTAGGGCTGGTTGCTGAGTATGTGAGTTAGTCTCAGCTGGTGTGGGGTGCAGGGGGAGGGTCAGGGCTTTTGGCTCTGGGTCCCCTCTCCCCAAGATGGAATGTACTGACGGCTTCTGGTTACTATGCTGACAAGTCTGTTCTGCGCTGCGTCCCTGTCAACTAAGGAACATTCTGTTCTACCTGCTTTCTGAGTCTCCTCTGACTGTGGATGCGAGTGCAGGGCCTGGTGATTCCTCACAACCTCGGTGATAATAAGAACGGCCAGGCTGGGTCAGATGAAAGGCCCATCGAGCCCAATATCCTGTCCTCTGCCAATGGCCAATGCCACATGCCCCAGAGAGAATGAACAGAAACAGGGAATCATCAGGCACTTGGAAGAGGGGAAAGTGATCAGGAATAGTCCACATGGATTCACCAAGGGCAAGTCATGCCTGGCCAATCTGAATAGCTTCCATGATGAGGTAACTGGCTCTGTCGACACGGGGAAGTCAGTGGATGTGATGTACCTTGACTTCAGCAAAGTTCTTGAGATGGTCTCCCACAATGTTCTTGCCAGCAAGTGAGGGAAGTATGGATTGGATAAATGGACTGTCAGGTGGATAGAAAGCTGGCTAGATTGTCTGGCCCAACGGCTTGATGTCAGGTTGGCGGTCGGTTTCAAGTGGAGCGCCCCAAGGATCGCTTCTAGGGCCGGTTTTGTTCAACATCTTTATTAATGGCCTGAACGAGGGGATGGATTGCACCCTCAGCAAGTTTGCAGATGACACCAATTTAGGGGGAAAGGTAGATATGTAGGAGGGCAGGGGTAGAGTCCAGAGTGACCTAGACAGATTAGAGGATTGGGCCAAAAGAAATCTGATGAGGTTCAACAAGAACAAGTGCAGAGTCCTGAACTTGGGACAGAAGAATCCTAAGCATTGTTACAGGCTGGGGACCAACTGGCTAAGTAGCAGTTTGGCGGAAAAAGAGCTGGGGATTACAGTGGATGAGAAACTAGCTATGAGTCAACAGTGTGCCCTTGTAGACAAGAAGGTGAATGGAATATTAGGGTGCATTAGGAGGAGCATTGCCAGCAGATCTAGAGAAGTGATTATTCCCCTTTATTCGGCATTGGTGAGGCCACATCTGGAGTATTGTGTCCAGTTCTGGGCCCCCCAGTACAGAAAGGATGTGGATGCATTGGAGAGGGTCCAGCGGAGGGCAACCAAAATGATTAGGGGGCTGGAGCACGTGACCTATGAGGAGAGGCTGAGGGATTTGGGCTTATTTAGTCTGCAGAAGAGAAGAGTGAGGGGGGATTTGTTAGCAGCCTTCAACTACCTGAAGGGAGGTTCCAAAGAGGATGGAGAGAGGCTGTTCTCAATAGATGGATGACAGAACAAGGAGCAATGGTCTCAAGCTACAGGGGGGGAGGTCTAGGTTGGATAATAGGAAAAACTATTTCACTGGGAGGGTAGTGGAGCAGTGGAATGGGTTCCTTAGGGAGGTGGTGGAATCTCCATCCCTAGAGGTTTTTAAGTATAGACTTGACAAAGCCCTGGCTGGGATGAGTTAGTTAGGATTGGTCCTGCTTTGGGCAAGGGACTGGACTCAATGACTTCCTGAGGTCTCTTCCAGCCCTGTGATTCTATGATTCTAAGTGATCTATCCCCTGTTGTCCATTCCCACCCTCTGACAAAAAAAGGCTGGGACCCCATCCCTGCCCATCCTGGCCAATAGCCATTGATAGACCTATTCTCCATGAATTTATCTAGCTCTTTTATAAACCATGTTACGGTCTTGGCCTTCAGAGCATCCTCTGGCGAGGAGTTCCACAGGTTGGCTGTGCAGCGTGTGAAAAAATATTTCCTTTTTTTGAACCTGCTACCTATTAATTTCAGTTGGTGACCCCTAGTACTACTGTTTTGGGAAGGAAGAACCAACTCTTCTTTCTTCACTTTCTCCACACAGTGAGTCTTGAAAGGTTGGGGTTGGCAGTCCTGCCTATCTGTGACATCAGGAGAGAATGCACTGACTCTGCCATTCTGCTCTGCCTGCCCATGGCATATTACTCCCCCTTGCCGAGCAACAAGAGGCTGCTGTCTGATCTCCTGGACCGCGTTCAAATCTTTGCTGCAAAACAAGCAAGGCTGGGAGAGTCTGCTGGAGTCGCAGCTCTTCTCTGATGCTGACTAAGCCTGGGCTAGGTTTCCTCTGTGCCAGAGGAGAGTCTAGCAACATCCTGGCAGGATGGGGATTTCCTCTTAGAATAATTAACTTGGGAGCATCTCTTTCTCAGAATGATAAAAGAGACAGTGCTCTATGGGGCTGAGAGACATGCCAGGTCTTGCCTTGGATGGGGCTGGCCCTTAGGTGTTCTTCCGAGGTCCCTGTGCAATCAGAAACTGGGGCCTATTGAAGGAAAGGGATGATAAAGAGAAGACATTAGAGACCTCCCACATCTTCACATCACTCCCCTGGGAATGAAAGAGAGGGGAGAAAAGACTGAGATCTCACTCTGCTTTTCTGACAGGGGCTGGCAGGACTGTGCGACAGACCAACCCCAAACTCCTTGTCTAAAGGTTTGTGGTTAGAGTCAGGTGACTAATGAAAAATACATGTTTGCAAAGAATTATCCATTGGAAAAATATGCTGGCCTTGGAGTCCGGATATTGTGCCTTTAGTATCCTTTCCAGCATTTCATCTGCAAACCTCCATTATTCATTTACAGCCTACATTTCAAAGATGCAGAGTATCTGCTGGGCTGTGGGTAGAGCCCTGTGCAGACACAAAATCAGTATCCGTATCTGCAGAAATGATCTGCGGATATTTGCAGCCACATCCACGGATGCAGATACCCGAGGATATAAAGCAGTTGTCCACACATTTGCAGGGTTCTCGATACAAAATTGGTATCCACATCTACAAAAATGAGCTGTGGATACCCAGATGCAGATGCCTGCGGATATCGATAGATTTGCAAAAGTAATGGTTGCCCATCACTTATGAAAATCAAACGCTCAAGATCATGCAAACATTTATGCACATACTAAACTCCTTTTGCTTTCTTAAAATGAAGCATGCGCTTAAGTGCTTTGCTGCCTCAGGGCCACACAGTATTAAAAATAACAAAGCCTGTATAAAATACCATGGCCCTGTAACCCCATAACAACTACTTATCGAAGGAGGCAATTAAATGCTGAAGAAAGACAAAGGCTGGCCAAAGCTACTGAAGTGCACTTTAATGTTGATATTCTGGTAATCTAAACACATTGGATGCCACAGAATGGAGGATTCTGCTGATTGCACGAAGAGAGGGAGGGAGCTGTTCTCTGTACTTAATTGGTTTATCAAATCTTTCCCACGGGTTACCTCTGCAGCCTCCACAATCCTAGGCGCTATTAAAAGTGGTGCTAGGGATTCAGTGGGTGGAATTCTTCCTGTTGGGTCCATCCTATACCAGCCCCCTATTGTGGTGGTAGCAGTAAACCCAATACTGGAAGGCCTGTCTTCTGAATGAAATGTAAAATGTCCACTTAAAAGGTCAAAATTCTCTGCTGACTTAAAGAGCATGACTCCACTGACTTCAGTGGAATTGTGCCAGCTAACACCCATGCTGTATTTAGCCAATAGCTTTAAAAGGTCCCATGTCATCAATTATTACTTATTTTTAATATTCATGTATGTCACACACACACATGTTAAGAGCTAATGTAGAAAGCTGCACAAAAGAAGCCGTTTGCAGTGTGCTACAAAGAGAATTACTGGTCCTACAAAACCCAAAAGTTCTGCTAAATATTCTTGAGGGCCCTTCAGTGGCACCTGGCACCAAAGTATGGGAGAGTCACCAGGCCCTGCACCCACCATCTGCAGCCAGACGTGACTTTCAGCCGGCAGGTAGAACAAAAGGTTTTACTAGGTGGCAGGGACACAGCATAGAAGACTTGTCAGCACAATAACCAGAAACAGTCTGTAGTATCCATATTGGGAAGTGGGCCTCCAGAGCTAGGACCCTGGCTCCCTTCCTGCACCCCAAGCCAGCCCCGACTGCCCCACTCCCAACAGCCTGGTCACAGTCCCCCAGCCAGGCTCCTCCTCCCACCTTTGTTTCCCCCTCCCCCACCCTATGCAAAAAGTGTCACCTGGTCTCATCCCCTTCCAGGCTCAGGTTACAAAAGGTAACTAGGGTGCTAGCCATTGTGTATGGGTGGGAGGCTATCAGACCCGAAATTCCCATCACCAGTTAAGTATTGGTGCAGTGCCCAGGAAACTGAGGCACACACATGGGGTTCTATAGGGCAGTAGAACTCACATACAACATAACAAGGTGAATAAAACCCCCGCTTTGTCACAGCACCATATTCCTTAACTCTGTGTTTGCATGGATATACAGATATATCCTGCTCTCCTAGCTGTGCACAAAGGGCATGACTAGGTGGTTCAGCCCAGAGGGGTCTAGCAATTTTCCAGTGTGAATAATTACATTCTGCCTCCCTAAATCCCACCTCTGGTTTTAAATGAACACCGTATTCTCCCCTTCCTCTCACATTGCTCTGTAGTGGTGCTGTGCATGCTCCACCCCAGGCCTGGGTGCAGTGAATCCTGAACATGTCTTGGTTTAGCACTCCTGGGTGAAGGGCATTATCACAGTAGGCGAGGCTGTGTTTATTGCCAGAGAAGTTTGAAAAGTAACAATGCGCATTGTATTTCCTTTAGGCTGCAATGTAGAGAATGCCTGCTACCCCTTGGGGATATGTGCTGAACGCACCGCCATTCAGAAAGCCGTATCAGAGGGGTATGTGAATTTCAGAGCCATGGCCATTGCCAGGTAAGTAACAGCTCTGAATCATAGCCCTTCGAATCATTTCAAAACCGGCTTGGACAGGAAAACTGTGCAACGTTTTTGTTCCTCTAATTCTCTACTTCCTGCACTTTAAACACACAGACAGGCACGTATGTACAGCTCTGAGTGGTGGCAAGAAGTGATTGCCATCCTTTCCAAAGGAGCTCTCCCTTTCACCTCATTTTTGCAGCATGGATTTTGAAGACTGGGTTTAAAAAGTGATTAGAGGGTTTTGCTTTGTGAGGTTATCATTCAACTACATTACAAATGCTTTTAATAATGAGCTCAGAGCCTACCAGACTTTACTCACGCAAATAGTACCTCTGTCCCATACTGGCCAGTGTAGGGAGGCTAAGTGGTAGGCAGCCACAAGTGGAGCTGTAGATAATTAGGACCCAGCTGGGACTGTATAAATAGGGCTCCTGTAGATGTGGGGGGAAAAGCACACTCTTCCTGAGGCAGAGCAGGGCTGGGGAAAGGCAGGCAAAGCTGGGGAGCTCCGGCCAGGTGAACTCCCAGGCTGAGGCCTACCTCTCAAGGTCTGAGGGTGCTAGGGTAGCAGAAGGCAGCAGGTCTACTCCCTTGCCAAAGATGAGTGGCCATTCAGATGGCTGTTTGCCCCTGAGATAAGGACTAGAGCAGCGGTTCCCAAACTTTTCCAGATGGGGACCCATTTTGACAATTCAGGAAGACTTGGTGACCCAAGGCAATTAAAAAACGGAGGGGGGGGGGGACAGAGCCACTTGAGGAGACACTTGGCGACCCTTTTGAAATGTAATGGCGACCCATATTTGGGTCCCAACCCATAGGCTGGGAAACCCTGGTCTACATGACGACTGGCAGTGGGTCACTGAGGCAAGATGGGATTTGGGGTTCCCTGGGGGGAGAGGACCCCAGAGTGCAGAGGCACTGCTGTAGGGTAGTGCTGGGAGGAAAGGGAGCGGGTCTGGAACAAAAGTAACTGAGGGTCAGCAAAAGGTGCCCTCGGGCTGGAGAGCTGATTCCCAGGGAGAGCTGCTGGAGGTGCTGTGAGAAAGTCACAATCTGTCAGTCTCACAGAAATGAGTAGGACTGTTTGAGGGACCCTGATCCTGCAAATGGATCTGTAAAGGACCTCACAGAACTCAGCAGAGTATAGGGGTCCCCATTGCACAAATCCAGGGCCTAAATTAGCAACCAAGGGAGATGCAAAAATCAGCTGTGGGCCTTTAACTAACGATTGAATGGAACCATGCTGGAAATCTTGTAGAAACTTCTAACTCCGTCACCTAAAACTGAAAGCTGCTACTTAGTTGGTCCGTATTGTAAGCTTCTGTTCTGTGATGTGTCTACAAGCTCTTAATTATTTGTTTGACACAGAGCGAGTGAAGAGTTGTTGAGAACACTTTTGTCTTAATGGACTAAAAGCAGAAGAGATAGCAAATTACACTATTTAGGAATAATCCATGTCAATAACCAGAGCCAAGGAATTAATTTTATTCAGAACAAAGGGGCCAGATCCATGAAAAGGAACAATGAAGAGAGAAATTGTAGCCTTGAATTTTAACAACTACCAGGCATCCTCTTTGTTTTCTTCTCTTCTTTCAAATGTTCATGAATATTTCTCAGGGATAATGAGAAGGTTTCTATATTAGTATTAACCTGATGCTTGCTAAGAGCAGATCCCTTGTCTACATACACTCTTATCAACACTACAAATGAGCAAAACCTATATGGTTATGTAGTTAATCCCATACAGAGCTGTTAGCTACAAGGTTATTCCTAAGTGCGTTGTGCAGGTGAGTTTTTAAATGTTTTCCAACACCTTCCTCAGGAGGGTATTCCACATCCTAACAGACTTCATGGTTTGAAAGCTAATCCTGATATTCATTTGAAATGCACCATTATTTTACTTCATCCCATTACTCCTAGTAATACCGTCTTATGTCCCCTGCCATCAAAATGATTCTCATGTCTTCCTTGATCTTTATTCTTTTCAAGTAGTTGGAATAGACACCCAGGTGCCAGAATCCTAGTAAAGTCCAAATTAATAGGTCAGTTCTGTCCCTATGGGGCTCTCCCAGTAAGGGATGAAAACAGCACAGAACAGTCAGGCTACGTCTACACTGGCATGAATTTCCGAAAATGCTTTTAACGGAAAAGTTTTACGTTAAAAGCATTTTCGGAAAAGCGCGTCTAGATTGGCAGGACGCTTTTCCGGAAAAGCACTTTTTGCGGAAAAGCGTCCTTGCCAATGTAGACGCGCTTTTCTGCAAAAAAGCCCCGATCGCCATTTTCGCGATTGGGGCTTTTTTGCGGAAAACAGAACTATGCTGTCTACACTGGCCCTTTCAGGCAAAAGTCTTTTGGAAAAAGACTTTTGCCCGAACGGGAGCAGCATAGTTTTTCTGGAAAAGCACTGATGATTTTACATTAGATCGTCAGTGCTTTTCCGGAAATTCAAGTGGCCAGTGTAGACAGCTGGCAAGTTTTTCCGGAAAAGTGGCTGATTTTCCAGAAAAACTTGCCAGTGTAGACACAGCCTCAATGTATGCAGAAGAGGATGAGAAGAAAAGAAACACAACTGTCCCCTCTATGGGCTTTTGGAAGACATGACAGGATTGTGGCCAGGGACAGAGTTGCTGCATGTGGCATCAATATTCCTGCCCTTACCCTTCCAAACTCATAAATCTGTCGGGCTTTACTGTAGGCCTAGTAAGTAAAGGCCTGGAATGGATTTTCCCAGGCTTGTACTGTCCCCTGGATCTGAACTCTGTGCAGTGTAGGGTTCAGCTCCTGTGTGGTGGTGTGTAGTGGAGATTAGATGGGGCACCTGGGGAGGTGGGAAAGGTTAGAACACTCACCACAACAGGGATTCTATGGTCCTTTTCCCATACTGGAGAGAAAGGCACAGGGATTCTAGACTGTAATAGTATCTATTTGCAGGGTGATCCCAAAACAAAGCAATTCTCCAGAACCCAATGTACCGCAACAGGTGGAATCAAACCTAGGATCTCTGGAGCTTAGTGCTTGAGCTAAACGCCAGCTGATCTTTATCTGCTCTACAGCCTCAGTGTCATTATTCTCTCTGTAAGTGGTCTAAGTGCCACTAGATGGGACACTACCCTACACCCAGAAGGGGTGTGTGTTACACCAACACCAGGATTGTAAGTGAGAGCAAATGATTAGCCCCTGGAGGACACCTTACGCAAAGTGGTGTGAAAACTGTAGTGTGAAAACTGCATTTTAATACAACCAGATGCCAGTTTTTACATCTAGGAGCAAGGAATGCAGGCCATAGTGACAGAATGGGGGATTGCCTCTTGGAAAGGTGTGATGATAGACAAGCAACTCAGTATGAGCTCCCAGTGCAATGCAAAAGGGACCAGTGCAGTCTGAGTGGAAGGAAGGATTTGAGTGCTAGAGAGAATGGCTTAGTGTGAGCCCTCTCTTTCTTAGGGTAAAAGAACCACAGAGAAATCATAATAAAAAAAAACAGATTTAAACGTGCATCAAATATAACAGGAGTTACACCTAAATCCCATTTGAACCTAGTAGGCCCATGTATTTCCAACCCTTCCACCTGGGTGGGGCCCCCTTTGGTCCTGTATACTTATTGGATCAGATCAGAAAGCAAGCACCATCAGACGTGTTAGTTCAAGCTCATCCCTTGATACTAAAAACCCTTTTCTTGTCTCTGGAAAACCCAGCTTGTGCAAACCACTCCAGGAGGTGCTACCTCACTGATGTGAAAGAATCTCTATCTAGAGAGTGATTCACCTTCATCACCCCCATAGTTCCTGTAGGTGCTGTGATGGCCCTTCCCCATAGAATAGAAGACAATCATACATAAACCATTCATAGATTTAATACAACCTGGATTCCCAAATATATTGTACGGGGCTGCAATATCAGTCACAGCTACCTTGCTGGGAGACCATGGGCAAGTCACATCACCTCTCCTTTTCTCAGTTTCCTCATCTATTAAATGGGGACAATGATCTTGAGCCTCCTTTGCAAAACATGTTGGCTACGTCTACACTGGCCCCTTTTCCGGAAGGGGCATGTAAATTTCATGAGTCGTAGTAGGGAAATGCGCGGGGGATTTAAATATCCCCCGCGGCATTTAAATAAAAATGTCCGCCGCTTTTTTCCGGCTTTTAAAAAAGCCGGAAAAGAGCGTCTACACTGGCCCCGATCCTCCGGAAAAAGCGCCCTTTTCCGGAGGCTCTTATTCCTACTTTGAATAAGATGTAGGAATAAGAGCCTCCGGAAAAGGGCGCTTTTTCCGGAGGATCGGGGCCAGTGTAGACGCTCTTTTCCGGCTTTTTTAAAAGCTGGAAAAAAGCGGCGGACATTTTTATTTAAATGCCACGGGGGATATTTAAATCCCCCGCGCATTTCCCTACTACGACTCATGAAATTTACATGCCCCTTCCGGAAAAGGGGCCAGCGTAGACGTAGCCGTTGGGATTTATGGATGGAAAGTGCAATCAAAGTGCTACTTAGGAAGAACTGTTTGTTATTATTTATCTGATACATTAAGACGGCCTGTTAATGGGCTAAACCTGACTTTTGCATCCTATTCTCCTTCAATAGCAACTCTGAAGAGGACTTTATCGTGCCCTGTGGGGCCTGCAGACAAGTAATGAGAGAGGTAAACAGCTTTTGCTTTCTTTTTCAACAGCTGAAACTAAACTGCTTTAATTCCAGCCCATCTGCCGAGCTGAGAACATTTGTGTCTTTCAGGCTATGTCTACACTACAGCCTTTTGTTGGCAGAGACAATGCAAATAAAGTGCTCATTAGCATTTGTCGCGCTGTCATTTGCATATCTGCCTATTCTTTTTGCAGAAGAGGTTTTTGCGCAAAAACAAACAGTGGAGATGGGACTATTTTGTGCAAAAAAACCCTTTTGTGCAAGATCCTGTATGCCTCCTTTTTTGAGGCATAAGGGATCTTACAAAAAAAAGAGAGATTTGCCCAAAATGGCCCTGTGGACACCGCTTGTTTTTGCACAAAAACCTCTTCCGCAAAAAGCACTGGCAGAGATATGCAAATGACAGCGCAACAAATGCTAATGAGTGCTTCATTTGCATTCTCTCTGCGGACAAAAGGCTATAGTGTAGACGTAGCCTCAGACCCCTCAATGCTGACTCCGAAATGTCAGAGAGACAGTGCCAAAGTTTGCGAAGTAAAAAAGCCTTTTAAGATGTGCAAGATGGTGGGTGTCCCACTTCCTGCATCCCACAGCACCAGCCTGGGAAGGTTTTGAACGCAGAGAATGACAAAAGGCGAAGGAAATGTTCATTTCAATAAGCAAGGGCTTCCGAGTATTTTCAAAGGCAGAAACAGAAGGAAAGTTCAGCTCCAGTTTTAATTCAGTTTATGCTAGAGCCAGATTTGACTCAACAGTTCACAATAATATTATAACAGGATCAAAGTATGAAAAGAATCAAGCTTGAGTGCAAGGGCTCTGGTCTGGGAAAAAACCACTGCAGCTTCACAGAGCTCTGAGACAAGGAATCATTGGCCCCAGCATATAGTCTAGGTAAGGGTTTTTCAAGCAGAGTAGTCATCTTGCAGATATTAGGGAAAGTATCAGATAAGGACTGCTGCTCCCCTCCGGCACAGGGGCTGGTACTCTATGGAAATCTATTAGCCACCAAAGCATCCATCCCCCTCTCTGGTTGAGGAGATGTGGACTGCAGAGGTGCAGGAAGGATTCAGAGTTCAACATGCAACAAAGCAACATTTCCATTGCATTTAGACCCTACCTATCTGCAGAAGTCTACTCAAGATTCAGACATGCAGCATGTAGGACTGCTACTGTAGAATGCTAATAATGTATTTTCTGTGGGAGTGCAGTGAAACACAGCGTTCTTAAGAACTGCGCACGGCTCATTTTTTTCATGTGCAGCAAACAGGCATAGCACCAACTGTTCTCTAAGCTGCATTTAATGTTTTCAGCATTATTTTAGTGGCTAATGTTTAACTCCTAGCAGAATCCCTGCGTGGATAAGCATTATTTCAAAGGTAAAGTTCCCTGGCACCTGTGTACTTTTATGCATCTAAAATTATCTTTGAAAGTTAATACCAGTTTTGGATCTCCAAGAAGTGAAGTATGAGGTTCTAGTCTAGAAATTGGTGGAGGCTTTAAAAGGTTGCTCAGAGTTTCATACTAAGGTGCTAATACTACAAAGGCCTCCAAACATTGCCCCAAGAGGTTGCTTTAGAAACTTGTGAGGAGCCTAAAATGGGACAAGTGGTCAGATTTGAACTTCTAGCAGAGATGTGGAAGGAGGGTTCAGGAGATCTTGGCACAAAACAAAGCAGAAGATGCAGGATAGGAATGAAGAGAGAAAGGGGGTCTTAATGGGAGAAGGGTTAAATCTGGGGAAAATACAAAAGCATGACACAAAGAAACAAACTCCAGCAATAATAAAGAAAAACAGGAAGATGGTTGTGACAGACCGGGCCGTGTCTGGGCACAGCTGAGGGCGTCCGCTCAGGGCAAATTGCTCAAATCCAGGGCTCCTTACAGCCCCCAGACTGGTGACCTCTCCAAACAGGCCACAAACCAGTCCCACAAAGCACTTCAGCTGCCTGCCTGAAGCCTCACGAGCAAAACCCCTCCGACACCCCAGCAATATCCGTGCCCCAGATGGCCCAGGGCCTCATACACAGGAGGGGGGTCCTAGCACCCAATCCCACCTACCCCGAACAAGTCCTGTCCGGTTCCAAGAAACCAGCCACAGATCCCTGGTCAATTTACCCTCTGGATCTTACCCACAAATCACGCTGGGCCAATCCTTTAGAATCTATATCTAAAGGTTTATTATCACAAGAAAGAAAAGCATGAGAGTAAGGTTGCTAAAGAATCATACATTACATGCATCGAAACTCCCAGTCCTCGATGCAGGCTCTAGCAGAGATGTTACAGCTGCTGGTTTAAAAGTTCTTGTTGCACATCCTAGCATCAGGATGGGTTCACAGGTCTTCCAGGCTCTTCGATCCCTGCAATGCTGCCTCTGGGATGAAGTGCTGAGCTGAGAACAAAATGGCATCGACCACATGGCCTCTTTATACCTCCTTCCTGGCCTCTTCTGGTATGCAGCAGGTCACCTGGTCCTCAGCCTCTCTCTGCTGGCCACTCTTAGGTGTCCTTGGCCCATTGAGTGCCATTGTCCCACAGGGCCTCGCTAATTAGCATGTCCACAGGCCCGGGCTCTGCCCAATGCTCAACCACATGCAGAGAAGTATTCAGTATCCAGACAGACTACAGATTCCTAACTACACACACAGACATTATACAACCACATAAATAGCTTACATAGGATTATCAGATAATAAGCTTCTATTCAGCACCCCACATGGCCCCCTTTTATACTATTTTCTGGGGCCAACACCCCACCTATGGGTGCAGCAGTGATCTGGCTGCTCCCCTCAAGATCCAGTAATGTGACAATGGTGAAACAACCCAAACAGTCCCGTGTTAACTTGCAGAACAGAACAGTGGCAAAAGCTAATAGGCAAGAAGCCAGGTGCCTGTTGCATTAGAAAAAAGTTAACATAATGTTCATTTTAATTGAATTTGCCTTAACTGTGTTCATTCCCTCCTCCCCCTGCAAATATTCTAGCAAATGACTCCTTGCAAGGCTAGCTACAGAAGTGTGACTCAGCACCAGGGGTGGGACCTCTAGCTTACCTGGATCTGGCCTCCAAGGCTCAGGGCCCCCCTGCATTTGGGGAGTCTGTGCTGGCGTTCCAGCCCCCTTCCTGCCCCACCATGAGGCTGGAGCACACAAAATATACTAAGCTGGGCCCCCCTAGACTCTGGTGTGGGAGGGGAATGTAGGGAGTGTCTTTTTCCTTCTCGGTTGGGTACCATGTCATTGAGGGGTTTGTGTGTGCAGCCCTCGATTGATTTTTCTGTGGGTCAGTGGCCCCCAACCCAAAAAAGGTTCCCTACCTCTGCACAATGGCATTTTTAGCCTCTGTTCCTAAAGTTCCCTGTAGTAGATTCCTAAGCCCATGAAAAGCCTGGATGATGTCAGGAAGACTCTCTCCTTGCAAAGACCAATCCACAAGAAACAATTTGTATGACCATGACCTTTGTCAGCAAGCTCTTCATAACAGTGCCTTTGCCTTTTTTGCATATCTGTAAATCACTGGGCGCACTTCGGCTTCAATCCTATATTTAGATCCACCTGGGCACTATAAAAACAATACAATAAAAAGAATTGCTTCTTCCACCCGTGATGTAGCCACCTCTAGGTTGAAGTACAGGATTTTTATTTGGGACAATGAAACATAGAAAGAATGGCCAGCCACTTTGACAGCTATCAAATTTTTTTACAACACACATAGGCTACATCTAGACTGGCATGATTTTCCGCAAATGCTTTTAACGGAAAAGTTTTTCCGTCAAAAGCATTTGCAGAAAAGAGCGTCTAGATTAGCACAGACACTTTTCCGCAAAAGCACTTTTTGTGGAAAAGCATCCGTGCCAATCTAGATGCGCTTTTCCGCAAAAAAGCCCCGATCGCCATTTTCACGATCGGGGCTTTTTTGCGCAAAACAAATCTGAGCTGTCTACACTGGCCCTCTTGCGCAAAAACATTTCCGGAAAAGGGCTTTTGCCCGAATGGGAACGTCAAAGCATTTGCGCAAGAAGCACTGATTTCGGACAGTAGAACATCAGTGCTTTTGCACAAAATCAAGCGGCCAGTGTAGACAGCTGGCAAGTTTTTGAGCAAAGGTGGCTGCTTTTGCGGAAAAACTTGCCAGTCTAGACGCAGCCATACTGTTTCAACTTATGTTTATTTAACTGTTTTCCACTATTGGGTAAATACCAATGAACAATTCACAGTTCTGCACAAGTGTGATTCACAGACAGTTCTCTTTCACTTTTTTTTTTCTAGTTCAGCAGAGATTGGGACATTTACATGACAAAGCCAGATGGGACCTATATAGTCAAAACTCTTCAAGAGCTCCTGCCTCTGTCATTTGGACCAGAAGATCTGAAGAAGTTCTGAAGATTATGTGGAACATATGATCTGGAATGGCACTAAAGACCCTCTAGACAATCTTATGCTTTCTGTTTTCAGGATGAAGGTTTCTTTCAAATTCTTCCCAACTCTGTCTCTTAGGGATGCCATTCAACTTCTGTAAGCCTCAGGGAACTACTCCAAATAACATAATTTCCTTTTATATAAGGCATGGGGAAGGAGGGGCAAGAATCAGGTCTGCCTCACTGTGAATCTGCCAATCTCAAATGTTCACAAATTCGGATTAGTAGACACCGATGCATGATTTTATGGTTAGAGCAGGTTGGGAATTTTTCTACAAAATGCCCTGTCATTGAAACCATGTGAGTTAGTCACATGACTGCTCTATGCCTCAGTTTCCTCATCTAAATAATCATCCATTAACTTTTTTTGCAAACTGCTTTGAGATGCTTCAGTGAGAAATGCTTTAGTAGTGTTAAATATCATTATTACTCGCATTAATGGGGTTACTCCAGGTTTATACTGGTTTAACCGAGATCAGAATCTGGCTTAAAAGTCTCACAATGGGTCAAAATGTAAGCTCTAATATACCAGAGGGTCCACATTATTCTGAAACATATTATTCAAACAGCGTGGGCCAAATATACCTTCCCCCCACATCTTCCTACCTCAGGCTATATATTTATGTATTTACTAGTGATTCTAGAACAATCAAATCTAAGA